>NC_137788.1:23685395-23775395 GCF_963383645.1 Muscardinus avellanarius
AAGTTTTTACATGAACATAAATTTTCTTTTTTCTTTTTTTTTTTCCCCTGGGGTAAATGGCCAACAATACAATTGAGAATCCTACAGTAATTTATCAAAATTTCCTTTTATTATCAGAAACTGCCAGAGTGACACTGTCAGGGCATGGTGGCACACACTTGTAATCCCAGCACTTGGGAGGCTGAGACAGGAGGATCACAGGTTGGCTGCCAGCCTCAGCTACTCAGTGAGACCCTCCACAACACGGTGAGACCCTGTTTCAAAATAAAGAATAAAAAATAGAGCTGAAGATGTAGCTCAGAGGTAGAGGGCCCCTGGGTTCCATCCGCAAGAGCACACACACATACTTATACACATACACAAAGAAACTGCCAGAGTGACTGTTCTATATTCTCAACACAATGTACGAGTGACCTAGTTTTCTGCATCCTTGCCAGCACCGGGTGTTGCCAGTATTTTTTGTTTGAGATTTTCTGAGGGGTATGTAAGTGATACCTTCAGGGTCTTAGTTTGCATTTCTTTAATGCTTGGTGATGCTGAACATCTCTGCACACACTTCTGTCATCTGTGCGTCTTCTTCAGTGAGTTGTTTCTTCATGTCTTTTCCCGTTTTCTAATAGGAGTATTCTTTTTATTATGTTGAGTTTTGAGAGTTCTTTATGCATTGTAAAGACTCGTCCTTCAGTGGATATGTATTTTGTAAATATTTTCTCTCAGTTACATATCTTTTTTTTTGTGGTGCTTGGTAACCCAGGGGCATCCTACCTTCAAGCTACACCCCCAGTTGGATTTTTTAATTCTTTTTTTTTTTTTTGTGTGTGTGTGGTACTGGAGATGGAACCCAGGGGGTTTCTACCTTCAGGCTGCACTCCCAGACCTATTTTTTATTTTATTTGGGAACAAGGTCTCACTAAGTTACTGAGAGCCTCACTAAGTAGCTGAGGCTGGCTTTGAACCACAATCCTCCCGTCCCAGCCTCCCAAGTGCTGGGATTACGAGTGTGCACCACCACGCCCGGCTTCAGTTATGTATGTTGTCTTACAGCTTTTTTGCATGGACTTTTACAGAGCAACCATTTTTAATTTAGATGCAGTCCTATTTATCAAAAATTTCTTTTATTTACTTATTTTTGAGGTACTGGGGATTGAACCCAGGGGCATTCTACCTCTGAGCTATATCCCCAGCCTTATTTTATTTTTTATTTTGAAATAGGGTCTTACAGAGTTGCTGAGGGCTTTGTTAAGTGGCTGAGGCTGGCCTCCTACCTGCAGCCCTCCTGTCTCAGCTTCCCAAGTATTGGGATTTCAAGTGTGGCACACCTACCCCTGGCTCCAAATTTCTCTTTTATGAATTGTGATTTTGGTGTTAAGTCTAAGAACCCCTTATCTAACCTTAGCTCTCAAATATCTTGTCCTGTGTTTTTTTTTCTTCTAAAAGTATTATAGGTTTGCATTTAAATCCATGATCTCTTTTGGATAAAATGTGAGGTTAAGGTCAAGGTTTGTTTATTTTTGAAGTTGATATTCCCGAGTGTTTTTAAGAAGTCCATCTGTGAATCATCTGAAATTAGTTTATTTTTTATATATTTATTTATTTATTTATTGCAGGTCTGGGGATGGAACCCAGGGGCATTCTACCTCCGAGCTACACCCCTTGCCCTATTTTTTTTTTATTCTTTATTTTGAAACTAGGTCTCACTGAGTTGCAGAGGACCTCACTAAGTAGCTGAGGCTGTCCGCGAACTGCAATCCTCCAGGTCTCAGCCTCCCGAATGCTGGGATTACAAGGGTGCGCCACGACGCCCGGCTCTGAAATCTAGTTTAATGCTAGGCTTTGGGACACCCTCAGGTGATGATGTCAGAGTGTCCCAGTAGGAACTGCCCTCGAGCTGACGGGTCTAGACCAGGCTACTTAACCTCTCAAAGCTTTAGTTCTCTTGTTTTATGAAATAGGAATCATAATATTTACCATATGGGGTGAGCTTGAAGATTCATGGAACAAATGTTTATTGAGTGGCTATTACGTGCCAGGGACTATGCAGTTGCTAGGGACGTAGGGCTGTTACTCAGACCAACAAGGGAGAAGTTCCTCATGGAACTGCTAGGCGCTCACATTCTGGCAGGAGGAGGCAGAGGATAAATAAGTAAACAAGTGGAATATATAGTTCGTCAGATGGCGATAAGGGCTGTGAAGAAGAATAAATCAAGGAGGGGAGCGGGGTGTGGGGGTTGGAAGGTTGTTATTTATAAAAGGCTCGAGGGGCTGCTTTTCTGAGAAGTTGACATTTGAGCAGAGACATGAAGGAGGTGAGGGCCTGAGCCACGCGGGGTGTTGGTGGTGGTGATGGGATTGTTGGGGCAAGGAACTGTCCAGGCAGACTAAGCAGTGAGTACACAGGTTTGGAGGCTGGAGCATCAAGGAGACCCAGGTACCCGGGTTAGTGACAGGGAGATGGCAGAAGGGGAGCTCAAGTTGAACCGGGGATGCAGGACTCCTGGGCGAGGGAGCGGGGTAGCTATGGTGGGGCTTGGAAAGCCAGAGCGGACATGGTCTTCTTGTCTTCATAAGGGATGCTCTGGCCCTTTTATGGTGAATAGAGTCTAGGAGGTCAAGGGGACCAGAGGGGAGGCCAGGGGGAGGCTACTGCAAGTGATCCTACTGGGAGATGGTGGTAGCTGGGAGTCGAGTGGAAGTCATGGTGATGGCAGAGGTGAAAGCGGTCAGCATCTGCTGATGGATCGGATGTGGGATGAGGGAGAGAGACAGAGAGAAGTCCAGGATGGCCTGGGTGTTTTTGTTTGAACAGCCAGAAGGATGGAGTTGTCACTTACTGCGATGGAGCAGGCTGCGGCAGGAGCTGGTTGACAGTGTGTCGTAGATCAGGAGTTCTGTGTTGGAAATGGTGACTTTGAGGTACAATTAGATGTGCCAGTGGAGATAACCATCTGGCAGGTAGATTTATCCATGTGGAGTTCGGGCTGCAGGTATAAATCTGGAAGTTGTCAGTGCAGAGATGGTGTAGATGGTATTTAAAGCCATGGGACTGGGTGAGATCTTTCACATGAGTGCTTCTCAACAGGGGTGATTTTGTCTCCTAGGAGACATTTGGCAGCATCTAGAGACATTGGTTGTCACAGCTGGGTGGTAATGGTGGGCGCTCCTGGCTTCTAAGGGGGTTGAGGCCAGGGAAATGCTAAATATTTTATAATACACCGACAGCCCCCAACAACATTACATTTTTTAGTCCAAAGTGTCAGTAGTGCCAGAGTTTAGTCCTTTAAATTTTTAGGGAATAAGTGTCAGTGGAAGAGGGAGGAGTTGTGGAGCCTGAGCTTGAGTCCTTTAGTGTCTTGGGGTACCCGTGGGCAGTCAAAATTCGTAAAAGACATGTGAGGTACAGCGCTCGACACACATGAAGCACTCGGTACGTGACGTCTGTCATGGTGGTGTCTTTAACTTTTCGGAGGCTGTTCTAGTCTGCCACCTAAAAGAAATCAGAGTTTGGGTGCTCCATAGAGAACCTCTGTGGCACTCTCCGTAATGTACACATGGGGAAACTGAGACCCAGAGGAGAAAGGGACTTGCCCGTGATCATACTGGGAGCCCCAAACCCAGGCTTCCTAGTGATGGCTTTGGATTATTTCTACTTTACAGATGAGTGAACTGAGATTTAGAGAGTGAGTCACTTGCTGAAACAGTCACAGTAAGTCCACTGTAGAGCCAGAATCAAAGTCTGAATCTCCATTTCCAGTCCAGCATTTCTAACAGCAGCAGCAGTAGTAGCAGCAGCCGCCACCACCATGGACCAAGCGCCTACTTTGTACCCGTCATGGCTAAATACGTCACCCAGGTTGCCCAGGACAGGAGCTGGGGCAGGGGCCGGGCAGGCAGACGCCATGTAAACACCTCACCCTGCCCCTCTTAATTATACCTCTGCTTTGTTGACATCACCGCCCCTCCTCGCTCAGGCGTCTTGGCCAGGGGTTGTTTTGCAGCTGGCCAGCTGTGTTGACATCTTCTCCATGCCCACAACTCCCCTCCCATCATATTATTTACTGTAAAAACAATAATATAGCACCAGTAAAGGCGTTTTTTAAAAAATCCCTCCATCCTAGCCCAACAGCTGTTTTAATTTTTCTGTCTTGTTCCGATCTCAGCCCAGATGCCTGCAGTACACTTTTTTGCACGCTTGTCATTGGGATGTAGAAAGCATTCGGCTCTCTGCTTCATTTACTTGGTGCTGTTACATGTGCTGCACTGTTTATAATTATGTTTATTGCCTGCAGAAGCCCGTTGAGTGTCCTCGGATTGCTGGACTGTTTATTTCCAGATCCCTATTATTATATATAATACTGCATTGAAAAACTCAGTGCTTATAGTTCTTTTTTTTCCCTCTTGAGTTATACTCTTTTAAGTAAATAGTCAGAAGTGGTTAAAAAAAGGGCTTTGATATAATATATATATATTTTTTGTGTGGTACTGGGGATTAAGCCCAGGGACATTCTACCTCTGAGCTACACCTCCAACCTTATTTTATTTTAGTTTTTTTTTTGGGAGGGATATTGTGATTGAACCCAGGGGTATTCTACCTCCTAGCTACACCCTTAGCCCTATTTTATTTTTTTGTTTTAAAACAGGGCCTTGCTAGGTTGCTAAAAGTCTCACTAAGTTGCTGGTGCTAATCTTGAACCTGCTTTCTTCTGTCTCAGCATCCCAAGTACTGGGATTACAGGCATGCACCACCTTACCTGGCTCTTATTTTTTAATTTTTATTTTGAAGCAGGGTTTTGCTAAGTTTGCTGAGGGTCTTGAACCTGTGATCCTCTGGTCTCAGCCTCTCAAGTACTAGGATTATAGACATGTGCCATTAGGCCCAGCTCTATTTTATTTTTTAATCTTTGAATTTTTTTTTTCAGGTCTGGGGATGGAACCCAGGGGAATTTGACCTCTGAGCTATACACCCCTGCCATATTTTTTATTCTTTATTTTAAAACAGGGTCTCACCAAGTTGCGGAGGGCCTCACTTAGTAGCTGAGGCTGGCCATCCTCCCGAATGCTGGGATTACAAGCCCGTGCTACCATGCCCGGCTTAGCTTTGAATTTTTGAAACAGGGTCTTGCTAAGGTGCTGAGAGCCTCACTAAGTGCTGAGGCTGGCCTCACAGGTGTGACTCTCCTGTCTCAGCTTTCCATGCACTGGATTACAGGCACGCACCGCCACGCCTGGCCCATAATATTATTTTAAAGGATAGTTTTACTGCCACTTGTATCTCCTGCCAGTGCACACGTGTGTTTATTTGTTGATTGCCACAGCCAGACAATCTGGCTCATATCATCTCACGTAACTTTCATATTTGCTCTTCAAAGTCAGTATCATTATCTTCATTTTTTTTTCCAGTCTGAGAATCTGACACCAGTGTTCAAAGAAGTTAGCAATTTGCCTGAAGTCACAGAGCTGAGGAGGGTGGAGATAGGATATGAACTTTGATGCCCTTGAGCCCAGTCCAAAGCTCCACCCAGGAGAGAGAGAATGTTTCAGAGTTACTGCCTCTGCACAACCATTATTCAAATCAACACATTTTGGGTTAATTTGCCAGATGGTAAACATTACCCTCCTATTTTAATGTGCATTCTGACCTCTGATCTTTGAGTGGCCGGCAGCCCTGCGGAATTCAGGGGGAGGGGCCCTTCTGGCCCCAGAGCTCCCTTTGCCAGTGTGTATTGGCGGCTGAAGAGAGTGTCTGGGTGCCAGATGGTTTTGGGAAACGGGAGAGACTCATGGATCCACACCCTTCAATCACTCTATCAGCCCGTCGCCAGCCAACACATGATGTGAGCCCCGGGGATCTGCCCAGCTTTGATCAGGGTAGGAAGTGGGAGAAGAGAGAAGTGGGCCTTTCCAGAGAGCCCTCAGTCCAGGGAGGTAGATGTGAGGCTGGAGGAGGTGGCCAGGCATGGTGTTGGAGTTTCATTCTCCAAGTCAGAGGTTGCTATCTTGGGCCCTGCAAAGTGGTTTTAAGCAACTCGAGTAGGTTGTCAGTATCTGGAAATCTGAATATGTCACAGGAAAATCTGAATTTCTGGCTTCCTTTGAAAACCAGGAAGATCTGGCAGCCCTGAGCCCACAGCCCTACATGGCAGCCATGGCGGGAGCTGAGCAGTAGCTGCCCTTCAGGAGGGGACGCCGGCAGCCCTGTTTGCCGCAGTCTCCACCTGGCTAGTTTACCTTGAACTTTCAGTGTCTTTGTATCTTCCTTATAAAGGGACATTCTGGGCAAATTAATCATAGAAAAGGGATCCTAGTGCTGTACTTAATCTTCTTAAGGGACTAAGTACTGGTACTTTTTCATGTGTTCATGAAGGAATCCTGAAATCTCCTAATGGGGAATATTACAAATGCTCACAAAACTTCCCCATCATATGTCACAGAATCAGGGCACGTGAGAGAAAGGCTCATTGGAAGCACTGCTGGCTTCTTCCCTCATCTTACAGATGTGGGAATGGAGGTGGAGGTTTGCTAAGACCATACCTGAGTAAAGGAGATGCAGGGCTGGGTTGAGCCCCAGGCACCTCCTGCTCCACTTTGGAAGTCTCTGTTTCTTTCTTTGTAAAATGGGGACAGTTTTCATCCTGAGACTGTATAGTACCACCTGCTTCTCCCTCTGGAGTAACTGTCTTTCTCCCAAGGGATGGAGGTGATCTTTTTTTTTTTTTTTTTTGTGTGTGTGTGTGTGTGTGTGTGTGTGTGTGTGTGTGTGTTTTGAAACAGGATCTCACTAAGTTGCTAAAGCTGTCCTCAAACCTGCGATCTACCTGTTTCAGCCTCCCAAGTACTGGGATTACAGGCAAATGCCACCATGCCCAGCTAGGGGTGTTTTTTTTTTTTTTTTTTTTTTTTTTTTTTTTTTTTTGACAGTGAATTCCCATGGGGAGGTAGGGGAGAGGAGGAGAGAGATGGACTCTGGATCCAGCCTGATCAGGTTTGGATCCCAGCTTTCCCACTTAGGTCTGTGTGACGATGGGCAAGTGACTTAATCTCTGCCTGTCTTCTCATATCTGTATGCCAGAGCTAACAGCAGCACCTGTCTCATTGGATTACAGCAAGGTTTAAATAAGATAAAGCATTTTAAAGCCTCTAGACAAACACCTGACATATCCAAAGCCCCCCACATGCTTACTGCCACTGTAAATATTTACATTGTTGATGTAATGCTGTGTTTTCTTTTTTGCTTTGACAGCCAGGGAACTCACTTTATATCTCTACACAGGATCTATTGCCATGCATTTCTGTTTCTCTTTCTCCCAGTCATTCTCTGGCTTGTTTAATTACTTGACTCTTATTTCCCCATCTTCCTGATTTTTGTATATTATTGTATCATACATATTACTATAAGCTGTTTCACAATAAATTTGGAGTTAATAAGTTAAGAAGAATATAGCAACATATTGATTCCGACTGTTTCAATATAGTCCAGGTTGCTGTTGAATTAGGAAGTGAACTGTGTTATTAAAAAGAAATGATAGGTAATATTTTTGAGGGTGTATTGTGTCTCATAGCCATTTTCATGCCTGCTTTGCATGCATTACCTTAAAATCACAATGATCTTATGAGATGGGGCCTACTGTTTTTCGATTTCAAGGCTGAGGAAACTGAGGTTCGGAGGTGAACTGCCAAGACTCCAAAGCACACGCGGTTACGTCCTGTTCTAGTCTTCTTTTGTTTTATTTTGGTACTGGGGTGTGAACCCCGGGTCATTCTTCCTCTAAGCTACACCCACAGAGTTGCTGAGGGCGTCACTAAATTACTGAGACTGGCCTCAAATCTACAATCCACCTGTCTCAGCCTCCCAAGTATTGGGATTAATAGGCATGCACCACTGTTCCTGGCTTGTCCTTTTCTGTCTTAGGGGTCCCTTGAGCTCTTGGAGGCAAAGTGGGGATGGCTTCCGGCGGTGACTGATGCTTTCTTTCCCTGTCCTCCTTCCTCTCTCTTCCCTCTGGCTTCCCCAGAGCCCATGCGGGCCCCCAAAGGCCTGGCTTTTGCTGAGATCCTGGCTCGCCAGCTGACCCTGCAGTGGGAGCCGCTGGGCTACAACGTGACGCGCTGCCACACCTACACCGTGACGCTCTGCTATCACTACACCCTGGGCAACAGCCACAACCAGACCGTCCGCGAGTGTGTGAAGATGGAGCGCGGTGTCAGCCGCTACACCATCAAAAACCTGCTGCCCTACCGGAATGTCCACGTGCGCCTGGTCCTCACCAACCCCGAGGGGCGCAAGGAGGGCAAGGAGGTCACCTTCCAGACAGACGAGGACGGTAAGAGCGCCAGCCGCGGGCCCCAGGGCCTGTGTGTGTGTGTGTGTGTAGGATTAAACCAGCTGTATAACAACACGGTAATGATAGCTAATATTTAGTCTCTGGAGGACTTTGAGTTACACTGGCATAATTTCTTAGTATTGGGAAGAATTCAGCTGTGAAGTGATTTGGGACCAGAGTTTTCTTTGTAGCCAGGTTTTAATTTGTAAAATAGACATTAGGATGTTCAGGTTTTCTATTCTTGTGTTGGTTTTGGGAGACTGTGTTTTTCAAGGAATGTGCTCATTTTACCTGATTTGTCCAATGTCCCGTCATGAAGTCGTTTATAATAGTCTCATATTTATTTATTTAACATCTGTAGAACCCTTAATGACATCCCTTTTTTATTTCTGATATTGGCAATTTGTAATTTTTGTTCTTTTTTTCTTGTTTACTCTCAATAGAGATGTATATATTTTATTTTCTCGAAGAGCCAACTTTTGCCTCAGTTGATTTCCTTTTTTTTTTTTTTTGTGGCACTGGGGATGGAACCCTGGGGCATTCTACTTCTGAGCTACACTCCCAGACCTATTTTTTAGTCTTTTTTATTTTTGAAACAGGGTCTCACTGAGTTGCGAAGGGCCTAAGTAGCTGAGGCTATCCGGGAACCCTGAACTGTGATCCTCTGGTCTCTGCCTCCCGAACGCTGGGATTACAGAGTGCACCACCACGCCCAGCTCAGTTGATTTTCTTTAGTGTACATTTACTTGATATCCTTCATTTCCTTTTTCAAATATTTTATTTGGATTTTTTAAAAGCTTTTCAAGATGGAAGCTTCTTAGATCAATAATTCTGAGCCTCTATTTTTAACATATGCATTTTTTTTTTTGTGGTACTGGGGATGGAACCAAGGGGCATTCTACCTTTGAGTTACACTCCCAGCCCAATTTTTTATTCTTTATTTTGAAACAAGGTCTCGCTAAGTTGCAGAGGGCCCCACTAGTAGCTGAGGCTGTCTGCGAACCACGATCCTCCTGTCTCAGCCTTCCAAATGCTGGAATTACAAGCTTGCGCCACCATGCCCAGCTTAACATATGCATTTAAAGCTGTAAATTCTCTTTAAGCCCTCCTTAGTAGTATCTCATTTTTCTCCCCCCGGAGTTGGGTATCAAACCCAAGGCCTTACACATTCTAGGCAAGCACTCTGTCACGGAGCTGCATCCTGAGCCTCACGTTAGTTTTGATATACCCTATCTTCATTATCATTCAGTTCCAAATATTTTCTAATTTTTGCTATTATTTCTTCTCTGACTCGAGTTGCTTAGAATTACATCGCTTAATTTCTAAGCAATTAGCACTACTAATTATCTTTTTTGTTATTGATTTCTAGCTTAATCCCACCATGGTCAGAGTATATACTCTAAATTTAGTCTTTCAAATTTTGATTTTTGCTTTATGGCCCAGCATATGATTAAAATTTGGTAAATGTTCCACGTGTGCTTGAAAAAATTGCATCTGGTCATTTTGGGGATCAGTGTCCTGTATGTGTCAAACTTGTACTTACTGAGCACTTACGTGTCAGACGCCATTCTGAATGCTTTTCCTGTGTTAATGCGTATAATCCCCTGACAATCCTACATGGTATGTTACTATTTCTATCCCCACTTTATGAAGGGGTTCCCTAGCTAGTTTATCGGGAACAGAGCTGGGTTTCAAACTTCACCATCTGGCTTCAGAATTGTCATTCTTTCCTGTATATGTTTGCATGCATGTGCATGCACGGGGGATTGAACCCAGGGCCTTGCACGTGCTAAGCATGGGCTCTCCCACCGAGCTATACTCCAGGCCCTCAGAGTTGTTGTTAATGCCAAGATGGATTCAAAGATTCCTATGGACGGATCCCCAGGTGCCGCTAAGCTCCTGGGCGTGTAGATTTTCTTGCGGCCTTACTTGTGTAGTTTTCTGTTCTGCACAGCATTGGCTCAGATGCAAATCCAACTCCTCCCTTGGTTTCCACAAAAGCTCATTGCCCAAGGCCCAAGGCAATGTGTATTCCCCCGGTTAAGCATTTGCTAGAGGCATGAATCAGGATCAGATGTGATTATCCTGAAACACTGCAAACAACCTCAAGTTGAACGTCAGACCAGTCCCTTCTTAAAGTCTATTGGCCTGTGCATCCCCCTAGGTGTGCGGATATGGCCGCCTCACCCCGCCCTGGCTAGGCCTCACCTGGGCCCCTGGGTTGTCTTTTTTCTCTTCTCTCTCATCTCTAATAACTGCTTATTAATTAAATTAATTTTACTTTTCATCAATGCATTAGTATAATACATAAAGGAATCTTAATAAGGAATAATAAAATGTGATAATAATTAATAATAATATGTAATAATTAAATAATCAAGGAATAATAAAGGAATCTTAATAATACTTAAAGTATCATAAGTCGTTTGCTCAATGAATTCTCATTGGCCAGACACTTCAGGAAACCCAGACCTAGACCAAGAAACACCATTGGCAGCACCCACGAGTCTTTCACTGAACGCTTCCTGTTGGTCACTATGTCCCGAGGGGAAATACTGTCCTGATGTCTAACACCACAGATTAATTTTTGCTTGGTTTGGGACTTTATTTGAATGGAATCATATAGTACTACTTATTTTTGGTGGTACTGGGGGTGGAACCCAGAGGCTTTCTACCTCCGGGCTATACTCCCAGACCTTTTTTATATTTTATTTGGAAACAGGGTCTCACGAAGTTGCTAAAAGCCTCACTAAGTAGCTGAGGCTGGCTTCGAACCCGTGCGATCCTCCTGTCTCAGCCTCCCAAGCACAGGGATTACAAGCATGCGCTACCACGCCCGGCTCTTCTTAATTTTAACGCTCGAGAGACCCAGCCACACTGTGTGTGCGGTTCTAGTGAATTCATTCTCTTGCTGCGTAGTTAATTTCCAGAATGAATGTACTACATTTGCTTATCTTACTGTTGTTGGGTGTTTGGGTTGTTTCTTGTTTTGGGGTGAATTTAAAATGCTGTGAATAAAATCCTTGTCACTTTTTTTTTGGGGGGGGGTAGATGCATACATTGTGGTGGGTTTGTGTGCAGGAGTAGAATGTCTAGGTTATGGGGTAGTTGCTGATCATTAGTAGCTCGAGCCAGGCAGTTTTCCAAAGTGGTTGTACCAATTTACACTCTGCTAGCAGTGTGTGAATGTTTTGGTAGCTCTGTGTTCTCACCAACACTTGGAAGTGGCTTTCATTTTTCCACGTTAATGGATGGCCAGTGGCCTCGAAAGCTGTTTGTTTTAACACAGAGCAGCTTAGCTCTTATTGATTATTACCTTGGCTGCTTCTCTCCTTGCCTGAGGACTTCGGCTTCCCGGCAGTGGTTTATCAGGGTGTTTTTCTAGCCCGAGATGGTTTTCTTCCTGGATGAAACCCCTGTGCCTGCTGTTAAGAATACACATTACCAAAACCATGCCCAAAAGTGTTTATGCTAAAATCTTAACAGTATTTTTGTTTGGATAATGCCATTTGTAGGTGCCAATAATATCCTTTATGTTCATTTAGGTTTTCTATATCAAACATATTGTTTATGTAACTAGACATCTTTAGACATGAAAACATCTCCACCCATACTCCCGATACTCTAATGCAATTGTTGTTTTCATTTTCTGGCAATTATCTATATTTTCTGAAAACTACCTGAATAAAATCAAATAAGAGCCTTTGAACATTCCTCTCGGCAGAACACTCCTGCGCATGCCAGCTGCCCTTTGGAGTACTGGGTAGTAAGTTGGACCACGGGAAATGGCTGGTGTGTCCCTGCGGCTTTATATGCCTCACATCAGCCCTGGTCAGGGAGGGGGTTACACCATCCCCATTTCGTTGCTGAGGAAACCGAGGCTCACAGAGTCCTAATGATCCAGCTGGGAAGTGGCAGGGCTCGGACGTGAACCCAGGTGTTTGAAGCCAAAGTCCTCTTTCCTGTCCCCTCGCAGTGCCTGGCGGAATCGCAGCAGAGTCCTTGACCTTCACTCCACTGGAGGACATGATCTTTCTCAAGTGGGAGGAGCCCCAGGAGCCCAATGGCCTCATCACTCAGTATGAGGTGAATGGGGCCCTCAGGTGGGAGGTGGGAGGACCCCCTCTTTCTCTCCACTGCCACAGTATGGAGCAGGACACGCTTGGGGAGGACAGAGGAAGATGTCACAATTCCTTCAGGTGTGGCGGGGCCTATGTCCTGTCCTGGTGCATTCTGGGGAAGGGACCTCTCCCAGGAGGGAGAGGGAGGTACCTGGCCTGAGGGAACCCACAGCTGTGCTGAGCTGCTCCCTTTTGCCCAGCTGCATCCCTAGCCTCCCCAGAGCTCGGTGGGTGTGTGGCTGCTGGGTCAGTGGTGCCACCGGTCCCGGTACCCACCTACCTGCTCATCCTGCCCTCAGATCAGCTACCAGAGCATCGAGTCCTCAGACCCGGCGGTGAATGTGCCTGGCCCACGGCGAACCATCTCCAAGCTCCGCAACGAGACCTACCACGTCTTCTCCAACCTGCATCCAGGCACTACCTACCTGTTCTCCGTGCGTGCCCGCACAGGCAAAGGCTTCGGCCAGGCGGCACTCACGGAGATCACCACCAACATCTCCGGTGAGCCTGGCCTGGCCTGGCCTTTGGAGGTGGCCTGGAATCCCAGGATTCTGTGGGCAGAAGTGTTAGCCGGGTGGGTGCATCCTGGGAGTGGTTCCTCAGGACCCCTGCTGAAATAAATGTGCCATTTAGGGGTTGAAGTCATGGGTTGTGGAGATAAGCCAGAGGACTCAGGAGACTAAGGTTGGCGGACTCAGAGGATGGGGTGAGGGGTTAGTGCCCAAGGTCAGGGGCCAGGGAAGCACAGGTGGGAACAAGGAGGCTGAGGCTGAGCGCAGTGGTCAAGGGCTGGAGGCTGGGCTGTCCTGATCCGGGGGCCAGGCTCTAAGTTTTTGTCCCTGTCGCTCTCCTAGCTCCCAGCTTTGATTATGCTGACATGCCGTCACCCCTGGGCGAGTCTGAGAACACCATCACCGTGCTGCTGAGGCCGGCACAGGGCCGTGGTGCGCCCATCAGGTGGGAAAACCTGTGTGGAGAGGTGGGAGGCCAGGGCTGCAGGGAAGACACACACGCCTCACCAGGCCAGCTCCCTTGTCCACCCCAAGCTGCCACTCAGGGCTCAGAGTGGTGCAGGGTGTGCCGTGATCCTAGCCAGGTGGACATCTGTGGTCCTTCCTCTCTGAGGACATAGGTCTTTGACAGTGGGTTCTCTGGACAGAGTTTGGCTTGAAGAGGGGACTGTCCAGGCCTCTCCAGGGGGGCCTCCCTTAGACAGCTTGAAGCGGTGAAACTCTGGGGGTCTAACATCTTCTGGCTTTGTGCCTAGAGACACAGCGTTAAGCTTTCTAGGAGACTAGGGCAGCGGGCTGCAGCTGACCAGCTCTTTGGAGTGGCTGAGAGCTTGGCTTCTCTGCTTCCTTCTCCAAGCAGAAGCTGGGCTGCTCATGCCAAGGTGGCTGCCTCCGCTAGGGGAAGGTGCTGGCGTGGAGGTGGGGCATGTATGAGACGGGTGAGCGTGGGTGTGTCTTTGTGATGAAGATGTGTGTGTGTGTTTGTGTGATGTGTGGCATGGGGGTGTGAGCGTGTGTGGGAGATATGAGTGTGCATGTGTGTGAGAGCAGAAGGTGTTCATGTAAATGTGTGCATATACTGTCTTCCAGACACCCCACTTGGGACTCGATGCGCATAAAGCCATTTTCTCCTCATGCAACCCCGTGGGGTGCCAGTTATTACCTCATTTTATGCCTTGGGAAACTGGCTCAGAAAGCCCGTTATCTTGCCCCCGAGACTGAGTGTCTAGAAAGGGGTAGGACTGGGATTTGGAACACAGGTCTGTCTGCAAATCCTGTCCCTTTGCTGGAAGTCACAGAGCCCCCTGCGCCCCTGGTCTGCCCCTTCCCTCTGCAAAGGTGCATGTACTGGGGAGGGTGACGTCCTTTGGCAGGGGTGAAAGGGCCCTGGTCAGCCTTCCAAGAAAGGGATGACTGCCCTGTGCTCCAGGCCCCGCTGTCAACCTCTCTTCACCTGCTGTGTCCCCCCTATATTTGCCATTGCAAATCCTGTCCTGGGCTGATTCCCAGACCCTCAGGGGAGGCCCAGAAAGAAGTCCTGGCTTCTAAAAGAGCAGTTTGCTTTTTGCTGGAGCCTCGGGGCCCTGTGCAGCCGAATGAGGGAGGAGCTGGGAAGCTCTTCTTATTTTCTTGTTCTCTTGAGGGATCCTGTGAGCTGGGCTGGTCAGGGACCTTCAGGGATGGTGACAGGGCTGGGTAGGGGGAGGGAGGTGGAGCGAGGTGGGGGTGGGTAAGGCAGGGGACCTTGGGCATGTCCCCTCGCCTCCCTGAGCCTCTGTTATCACATAATGGGGATCATTCTAGATTAAGATGTTTTGTAAGGCTAATGTTAGTTAATCTCATTCCTGGTGGGACTGAGGCCGGAGAGGCCTGACCTCAGCCTGCGGAAATGGGGGCTGAGAGGGGTTTGGGCTGGTGTTTGGGAACAGGCTGGTGACAGGCAGTGGGCTAGTGACTAGCACTCTGGAGCCGATTCCCTGCAACTTGGAAGCTTGAACGTAACATCTGGAGCGCCAGGAGAAAGCCCACCTGCTTCCCAGAGCTCCGCTCGCTGTCGGTGCGCGGTGCTGCACAGTGAGACAGGACTGAGGCTGTCACAGGAAGTCTTTACATTTGTCAGCGTTCACATATTTACTCTCGGCTTTGTTCCGCAGAGGATTTGGAGGACTCACAGCAAAAGCCCATTCAGCAAAGCGATAAAACAAACAGAGCCACAGAGCCACCTGGAACGCCAGTGCTAGTGCGGGGAGGGAGGAGGACCCAGAGACAAAGGGGCTCCGATTTGCAGAGAGGCTGCCTCAGGGTCGAGAGGGCACCAGAGACCTAGCATCAGGCGTGTCCTTGTTTGCTTAGTGACCTTCTCTCCAAGTAGAGGGCAGTTCCAGGAAGCCCAGATCCCCAGTGTCCAGCACTGAGCCCCTTGTCAGAGCTCAGTACACACTTTTTTTTTTTTTTTTTGGTGGTACTGGGGTTCCTGGAAGCCCTTCTACCTCTGGGCTACACTCCCAGACCTATTTTTACATTTTTATTTGGAAACAGGGTCTCCTAAGCCAGCGCGCGCGGCTGGCTTCGAACCTGCGCGATCCTCCTGTCTCTGCCTCCCAAGCGCGGGGATTACAAGCGTGCGCCACCACGCCCGGCCTCAGTACACACTTTATGAATGAATGAAAGTGGTCTAACCCTGTTCATAATTTACTGGATTATGGGATCAGGTGGTAGGTTCAGGTTCCCAGGTCCTGCAGAGGGATTCACAGCCACGGCAAGGGTAGTCTTAGGGCTTGGTTTCCTTGAGCGGGGTCCTAATTCTCTTAGCATTGGTTAGTAGGAATCAGCTGGCCTGCACTGGCTGCTTACCAAATGTGTCTGTTCTTATCTATATTCTGGGTCACTACTATTTTACAGAGGAGGACACTGAGGCTCAGGGTGGTTACGTGACTTGCCCAGCTAGGAAGAAGCAGAGTTAAGATTAGTTCTCAGGTGGGCGCGACTCCGCAGCCCATGCCCTTCGTCTCCAGAGGACTCTCCCGTGCTCCGGCCTGCGGTGATCACTCACACCGCCCCCTCCCTGTCCAGCGTGTACCAGGTGATTGTGGAGGAGGAGCGGCCACGGCGGCTGCGACGAGAGCCAGGCGGCCAGGACTGCTTCCCGGTGCCTCTGACCTTCGAGGCGGCGCTGGCGCGTGGCCTGCTGCACTATTTTGGGGCTGAACTGGCGGCCAGCAGTCTGACTGAGGCCATACCCTTCACCGTGGGCGACAACCAGACCTATCGGGGCTTCTGGAATCCACCACTGGAGCCCAGGAAGGCCTACCTCATCTACTTCCAGGCAGCGAGCCACCTGAAGGGGGTGAGAGACACCTGTGCGATGGAGTGGGGGAGGTGGGTGCGGTGGATGGAAGGCGCGTGGAGTGGGGGGCGTTGGAGCAGCCCCCACCATGGAGGCCTGAGCCCGGGCCCTGCCCCTTCCCAGGGCTCTGCCTTCTTCCCTGGATCCCCACCTTCCCAGCCCCAGGCTCCTTCCCACAAAGCACTGCCCCTTTCTAGAACCTTCTTCCCACACTCCTTTCTAGCCAGGTCCCCAGCCTAGTCCTTACCCCTTCCTGGGAATTTCCCTTCTATCTCAGGTGCCTCCTCTCCAGAGGAGCCGATCTCAGCTTCCTGCATTCTGGTCTTTTGTGTCCTCCTTTCTCAGATTATTTATTCTCCAGTCCCCTTTCCTTACCAGTCCTCTGGCTGTAGGCCCCGCCCCATTTCTACGGCTCCGCCCCATTTCTAAGGCTCCACCCCTTTCCCAAGCTGTTTCTCTGTGGCCTCCTGATTGCACCCCCCTTTCTTAAGGCACTGCCCTATTTGTAGGCCCCTCCTGATCCTATCTGGGGAGGGTGAGGTTGGCCTTTGCTGGTGCTCAGAAACCCCCCTCCCCCCCATCTGTGCTTCTAGGAAACCCGGCTGAATTGCATCCGAATTGCCAGGAAAGGTGAGTGGAGCGGCTGGGCCCCTTCAGTCCCTCAGCGGTGGTTTCTCACCTGCAGCTCCAGGCAGGTAGATCCTCAGCACCCAGGGCTGTGGGAACTAGGAGGGCTGCCCTTGGCCTCTGTGTGGCTGCCTTGAGGACTAGTCCCAGGTTGGAGGGCAGGCGGGGCCTCCCTTCCCATGGTCACAGAAGAGGCCCTTGTGAGGGGCAGCCAATATGCTCGGGCCTTGCAGGTGGTAGTGGGCTCTGGTTTGGGTTCTGTACCTGACCTTTTTCTTGGGGCTGGAGAGGTGATGACAGCGTGGAGCCTGTCTCTCCTCTAGACATGGTTACCATCTTGAGAGTCCCAAACACAGTGGAGAAACATACCTTTTCCTCTCCATTGCCTCACAGGAGGTGGGGTGAGTGGGTCTGAGGCCCCAGGCATCCTCCATCCCCCATGTACTGGAAGCTGGGAAGGATCTGAGGGGAGAGCAGGGGCGTTGGTGATGGGGCAGGATAGGTAAAGGTGTGGGGGGTGGCGAGGGTGGCTCTGACTGTGAGCGGGGCCTTGTCAGGCAGGAGGGACCGCGGCCCTTGTGCCTGTGTGTCTGGGCAGCCTGGCCTGTTCCCTGTGGTTCACACCCTGCAGACAGGGCTGTGTGGTCCCCATCTCCCCTCTGATCCTGTGTCTTGCTTTATCTTCCCCAGCTGCCTGCAAGGAAAGCAAGCGGCCCCTGGAGGTGTCCCAGAGGTCGGAGGAGATGGGGCTTATCCTGGGCATCTGTGCGGGGGGCCTCGCTGTCCTCATCCTTCTTCTGGGGGCCATCATTATCATCATCCGCAAGGGGTGAGTGTGGCCAGTGCCCCGGCCCACCAGTGGCTCCCACCTCTCAGAGGCCTGGTGGGCAGGGAGGAGCCGTGTCTAGGGCTGGGGCTCACTCCCCTTCAAACCAAGCGCCTTGAACCAAGGCTTTTCCCAGAGCCCCACCTGCCTTCCTCTCAGCTTGCCCCGGGCCCTGCCACTGCGGGTCCCCGAGGAGTCCGCCTGAGCTCCTGGCTGAGAGCAAGCCTCCCTGCTGTCTCCATGACCCCCAGCTCAAAGGTGGCTCAAAGGTATAGCCTTGTCTGTGAGATATGCTTCCTGGTGCATTTTATAGAGGGCAACATTATAAGGCACAACTTAAATCCCTGACCTTAGAATCTTAGAGTTTTAACAAACTAGGATTTGGGATTCTATGAGTCTCAGGATTTAGAATTGTAGAGGCTCAGAGCCCCAGAAGTAGAGAGCTGCCAAGTAGTGTAAGGACAGCTAAGTCTAGTGGTTTTGAATCTTTTCAAAGCAACAGAACAAAACAAAACCCTCCCTGGGAGCCCCAGATGCAGAACGGATGACGACTGAACAGCAGCTCTGATTGGAGGTGGGGAGGGGGCTCCTGAGACCCCTCTGCTTGTCACCCCCATCCTAACTCATTCCCCACCAGGCAGCCCTAGAACCCTGTGGTCCCGCCATCTTAGTTGAAGTATACGGTTGCTGAGCCTCAGAGGGGAGCCACAGCCAGAGCCAGCTTTGTCCCTCCCACCTGGGCTCTGGCTCCTGTAGCCCCTGCTCCTGCCAGGCTGGGCACACAAGGGCGAGTTGGAGCTGGATCTCAGGGCTGCCGGGAGCAGATAAGTAGGATCCAGGGAGATGCTGGAGCGCTGGCGAGGGCCGTCTTGCCTGAGGCCAGGAGAGTCTGGGGCAGGGTGCCCCGCAGAGTGGGGGCAGCGTGAGGGGGGATGGCCTACTCAGGGCCTTAGGCTCTCATCTTTTCCTTCCGTAGTCCTTGCATAGCATCACGGGACAAAGTATTTTAAATTGTCATTTAATGGGTAACTGCTCTGTGCCAGGAGTGTCACACACCACCCATCAGCACCTTCGTTACTGAGCACCCCTGCACGCCAGGCACTGTTTTGGCACTCGGGAGACATCTTAGCACGTTTCCTGCTTGGATCGCAGCAGAAGCAGCAAATCCTTTTTACTGAAGTCAGGCCATTGCCCAGGTGGCTCCTCAGGGGCAAGCCTTGATGGCAGCTCCCGCCTGGCTGTGAGTGTGAAGGGCCTCGTGGCAGCTGACCCCAGGCGGGCAAGTCCCCACCTGTCCCTGTCCCTGCCGGGGGCTTGAGAGCTTACTCTAGCTGGGGTGGGGGAGAGGGGCGTAAAGGGGGATTTAGGGGTTGCAGGCGGTATTTGAAGTCCTAGAAGTCTACCCCCCAGGAGGGAGGATTGGCTGCATGGGGGCGTCACCCCTGCCTTCTGCAGGAGAGTGCTTGGCCAGGAAAAGGGGGTCATAGTGCTGTCATGTCTCACCAGGAGACCCCCTGATTATGAGGTTGTTACTCCATACACCTGTCCTGACTCCCCCAGAAGCTTTTCCCCCCACCCCCGACTTCCTCTGAAAACTCCTCAGTACTACTCTGAGTGGTACCACTCCTCAGTACCAACTCATGATAGCCCCTGGTCCTACCTGGTCACTGAGGGAGGTCAGTCACCTCCTCCTCCCTGCCTGATGGGGCCTGGGAAGGGAGCACAGAGGAGGCTCCCAGGTTGGAGGCCAGGGGCCTGCTCAGGACTGCCCATCACTCAGCAGCCCCATCTGTGAAATGGGGGCCAGAGCCCTGGCTTCTCTCTGGGGTACGTTGCGGTGATGCGGGGCTCTCATCGCAGTGGTGCTTTGGCTGCCCATTGAGGGCGTGGCCTGGCTCCTTTAGTGGACTCCACACCCTGGGACTCCTGCTGGGTCATCTCCCCCTCCCCCCAGCCCATCCCACCCACTGTCCATCCCAGGCTGAGCTTAACGCAGAAGGGCTGCTTCCTCAGGGGCCAGCAGGTGTGAGCTTGAGGTAGGGGTCCTGTGAGGACAAGGGCAGCCCTGGGTGAGCACTGGTACCACTAAGGTGTGGGAGCGTCTCTCTGTGTTTGTGAATATCCGCCTGCATGGCTGTCAGTGTGTTTGAATACACCTGTGTGTCTCCAGGTGTGTAAGTCTGCCTCTGAGTGCATGTGAGTGTGTGCTCACATGTGTTTCTCTGTGTAGGAGTGCATTTATGTGTGTGAATATGTATGAGAGTGCTTGTAAGTGTGCACATGTGTGTACTTCTCTCTGAGGAGCCTGTATGTATATGTGTGTGTGAAAGCTATGCTTCCCCAGCCCCTTGGCCCACCTCCTAGCAGCAGTTTGGGGAAGGTTCTGGAAGGGCCTCCAGTCCTGGTCCTCAGCATGTGAGCCTGGCTAGCTCTTGAGGTTGGCCGTGGCCCCCAGCCCGCCTTGCTGCCGGGGCCATGGTCACACTGCGCTGTTCTCTTACACGCTGCCAGGAGAGACCACTATGCCTACTCCTACTACCCGTAAGTAGCTCCAGGCCTTGCAGTCCTGCACGGCCCTCCCTGGCTGGGCTCGGCCCCGCACCCCACCCTGCCTGCATCAGCCCTTCTCCTCGCCAGCCCACTGTCTCTTGTCCCCATCCTCCTCCTGGAGGTCACTCAGCTCTTTGCTGGCCACCCCGGGCACACCCTGCCACCTCCTGAGCCTTGGTGTCCTCTCCACGCCGAGGAGGCTCTGGCTTCCCCCCAGCCCGCACCCCCTCCCAGCGCCAGCTTCTCCAGCCTCCAGCTCTCCCCACCCAGCGGAGCCCCCAGCTCGGCTGTGCAGGAACTGCTGACCGGGCAATTCTCTCTCCGGGGCTCTTGCACATAATCTCTGAACCTAAACACAGAACTTTTGAAAGTATCCATTAAACTTCATCACCTAATCTCACTCTGAGATCAGCTGCTGGCCGACAGGGTGTTAGGTGTCCCTCCCGGGTGTGTTTTCTATAGATCTGGGTGGTTTGTTTTTGTAGTTCTTCCAAGTCGGCTGAGAGCCCTGGCCTGGGAACAGAGCCCTGTGGTACACCACTGGAGACTGCCTTCTAGGCTGGTGTCCTCTCACTGATGGGGCCTCTTGAGCTCCACGTTCAGCCAGCTTTGCCAGCTGCCCCCTGTCCACCTCTGTCCGTGTTCATGTTCCCACGTTTCGCTGGTGTCTGGCCTGCTCTCCCCCACCCTGTGTCCTCCCCTTTCCCTCTCCTTGGTTTTGTTTCTTAGACTCACTCTTTCCCTTATCCTCTGTACTCTTCAAATTCTTTCTTCCCTCAAGTGGTCAAGGTCACGGCCACAGAGGTCAAGCTACAGAGGCTTCCCTCACCTGTCCCCAAAGGGCTCCTTGGCTCTAACCCAGGCCCTGTAGGGAGAAGCCCCGAGCCTGGCGGGTGGGGTAGGTGGGCCAACGTCCTTCCCTGCACCAGGCAGCGCCAGAGTCCAGGACAGGCTGGGTAGAGTCTGCCTGCCTGGGAGAAGCCTTCATTGGCCCACTGATGGAAGTGTCAGGTCTGCCCTCCATCCCTGGTGCCGTGAGGCTGAGCAGGTGAGCAGCTCTCTCCCCTCCTGCCTTCCTGTGGTCAGACCTCTCAGGCTCTTCTCAGCTTTAACAGAGGTTCCTAGTCATTTCCTGTGCTGGTTTCTTGGCCCCTCACTCATGGACCTGTGCCCCTGCCCCATCCTCCCTCCGACTCTCCTCCATGATCCGCAGGTCCGAGTCACAGCCTGCTGCCCCCCATGAGGCCTGCTCAAGGAAGGGCCTCTTACCTCCTCCCTCTACTGCCAGGCTGGCAGGCAGCGGGGAGCGTGGGCCCTGGGCATCTTTTCACAGGTTTAGGGTGGTTTATGCGGGACCATCATGAGGGTTCTGGGAGCAGGAAGGGCTGAGGCTGAAGTGGGCCGCATCCAGGGAAGTTTCTGGGCTTTTGCGCAGCCCCTGGCCCCATGGGAGGGTGTAGCCCACCCACCTCGGGGAGGTGTAGCCCACCCACCTGGGGGGCAGCAGGCTGTGACTCGGACCTGCGGATCATGGAGGAGAGTCGGAGGGAGGATGGGGCAGGGGCACAGGTCCATGAGTGAGGGGCCAAGAAACCAGCACAGGAAATGACTAGGAACCTCTGTTAAAGCTGAGAGCCTGAGAGGTCTGACCACAGGAAGGCAGGAGGGGAGAGAGCTGCTCACCTGCTCAGCCTCATGGCACCAGGGGTTCCCAGGTAGCTCCCTCAGCAGGTGGTGGTGTGCTGGGGCTAGAGCCAGGCCAGCCATTTCCTTAGTTTGGGGTACAGTGGCTGTCTCCTCTGACACCAGACTGGATCCTGAGTAGACTCCATCTCTATATTCTGAGGCCTTGGAGCCAACAGGGATGAGGAACAAGGTCCCAGTCCATGGCTAGCTGCCAGCCATTCTTCATGGGGCTGGGGGCAGCAGCTTCCTAGGTCTGATTAGTGAAGGATGGAGATAGAGCCCTTTCTGCATCCAGAGGCCCTCCTAGCGCAGCCCCTGACCGCTGGGCCCCTGCTTCCACCTCTGGTGCTGTCCAGCCCCACACAGGGCCCCTGTCTCCCTTCCACCCTCCTTTGCAGGAAGCCAGTGAATATGACCAAGGCCACTGTCAACTACCGCCAGGAGAAGACCCACATGATGAGCGCTGTGGACCGGAGCTTCACGGACCAGAGCACCCTGCAGGAGGACGAACGGCTGGGCCTGTCCTTCATGGACGCCCCCGGCTACAGTCCCCGGGGTGAGTACCAGCCCTCCCGCCCCTCCCCAGGCTCTGGGGGTCCCCACCTGAGCCGACAGCTTGGGGGCCCTCTGGCGTCCACCTCATACGAGATGAGTTCTAAAACATCTATTTTGTTCCTGCTGGGTACCAACCAGCACTGGTGGGAAATCCAGAGTGGGCCCCATGGGTGTTTGCAGTGTGTCCTGAGGAGCTTGCAAGGACCTCTGCTAGCACATGAGTGCAGACCCATGGCGAGGGAGGTTCTGCTGTGTGGTCAGAAGGGGTCAGAGTGGCTTCACCATCTACTGAGCTCCTTCTGTGGGGGGAGGGGGGCATTGGCTGAGAGACCAGACTGGAGTTACAGTTTGGGGGCGAGCTGCGTGCCTGGGGTAAGTCATTTAACCTTTCTGGATGCCTGTTTTCTCAAATGGGAGTCAGGATCATCTCTGCTAGCTGGGCATAGAGGCACACACCCGTAGTCCCAGCTACTCGGGAGACTGATGCAGGAGAATCACAAGTTTGAGGTGAGCCTGGGTGATGTAGCAAGACCCTGTCTCAAAATAAAATATAAAAAGGGCTGGGGATATAGCTGAGTGGTAGAGTTCCCCAGAGTTCAATCTCCAGTAAACCTGTCATTTTCCCTCATCATCTCTGCTGGTTAACAAAGTTCCTTTCTTGGGCTGATATGAAGACTAAGTGAGATAGTGGGTGTAATCATTTAGTGCTATGTCTGGATTCAGAGTAGAAGTAGCTGTTATGTGCCAGGAATATCATAAATTGCACCATTTAATATATTTTTATTCCATTTAGCGTTGATTTGTACAAAATGTTATGTTTATGAAGGTCATAAAATCACAGTAACACAACAAATACCATGAACCTCACTGATTTTCCTCCCCAGATCTACCCCCTACTTTCATCTTAGATATAAATATTACCCTAAACTTGCATTTATAGTTTTCTTAGACTGTATGTGTGGTACTAGGGATTGAACCCAGGGGCATTCTACCTCCGAGCTACATCCCTAGCTCTGTTCTGTTTTCATTTCATTTCATTTCATTTCATTTCATTTCATTTCATTTCATTTCATTTCATTTTTTTGTGGGTCTGAGGATGGAACCCCAGGGGCATTCTACCTCTGAGCTATAACCTCTGCCCTATTCTTTATTATTATTATTATTATTATTATTATTATTATTATTTAATTTGGTGGTACTGGGGTTCCTGGAAACCCTTCTACCTCCAGGCTACACTCCCAGATCTATTTTATACTCTTTTATTTGGAAACAGGGTCTCTTAAGCCAGCGCGGCTGGCTTCCAACCTGCCTGGCTTCCAACCTGCGCGATCCTCCTGTCTCCGCCTCCCAAGTGTGGGGATTACAAGCCTGGGGATTACAAACGTGCGCCACCACGCCCTGCTTTATTCTTTATTTTGAAACAGGGTCTCACTGAGTTGTAAAGGGCCTAAGTAGCTGAGGCTGTCCGTGAACCGTGATCCTCTGGTCTCAGCCTCCTGAATGCTGGGATTACAAGTGTGCGCCACCACACCCGGCTCTTATTTTTTTTATTTTAAAACAGGGTATTTCTAAGTTGTTGAGGCCTTGCTAAATTGCGCCACCACGCCCCGCTTACCCATGGGATATTTTGCTGTGGTTTGTTTATTTTTTCTCAGATGTGTAGTTTTCCATTGTATGACTATGCCATCACTTCGTCCTTCAATCTGCCATCCACTGCTCTTCCATTAGTGTCTGGTTTTCTTGTTATCATGAGTGAGCCTGCTTTTACGGGGACATTCTTAGAGTTGCTTCTGCACATGGGGTTCTAGAAGTAGCATTGCTGGATTTCTGCGTACGAGTTTCTTCAATTTAATGGCGGTGCCAGGTTGCTTTCTACCATGGCATTGCCTGTTTGTACTCTTAGCAGCAAGCAGCGTGTGAGACTTTGTGTTGCTCTACATCGGGATTAGAATTTGCCAGCCTTCCTCCCTTTGCCAAACTCGTTTGTGTAAAATGGTAATTCTCTATAGTCTTAATTTGCATTTCTCTGATTACTAATGAGGTTGAACATATTTTCGAGTCATTATTGGCCATTCAGGTCTCTTCTTCCGTGAAATGCCTCTTCATGTCTTTCACCTAATTTTCTATCGGGTTTTTTGTTGCTTTCTTAGTGGTTTTTAGGAGTTCTTTATATATTTAGGATAATAGTCATTTGTCACATATGAATTGCAAATATCTTCTCCCAATTTGTGTCTTATTTTTCCAGGTTATTTATAGCGTCTTTGGATGAACCGAAAGTTTTTATTTAAATGTAGTCAGATTCATCAGTCTTTTCCTTTGTCATTTCTACTTTTTTTTTTTTTTTTTTTTGGTTTTTCTTTTTTAAAAGAATTTCTTCCCTACCCAAGGTCATAAAGTATTTTTTACTTTTTTTCCTCGAAAATTTCTTTCTTTCTTCTTCTTTTTCTTTTTTTGGTGGTATTGGGGACTGAATCCAGGGGCATTTGATTTCTGAGCTACACCCTCAGCCCTTTTTATTTTTTGTTTTTGAAACAGGGTCTCACTAGGTTGCAGAGTCTGCCCTCGAACCTGTGATCCTCCTGTCTCAGCCTCTCAAGTACTAAGATTACAGGCATTGTCACTACACTCAGCTTGGAATTGATTTTTGTGTTTATTAGGAATTAAGGATTTTCTGTAGGGATGGCCAACTGTCCCTTCCTTCCCTTCCTTCCTTCCTTCCTTCCTTCCTTCCTTCCTTCCTTCCTTCCTTCCTTCCTTCCTTCCTTCCTTTTTCTTCTTTGAAACAGGATCTCACTCTATTGCCCAGGCCAGTCTTGAACTCATGTACTCCAGAGCCATCCGCCTACCTCAGCCTCTCGAGTAGCTGTGACTACAGGTGCTGCCACACCTGGCTTGACATCATTTCTTACAGTTCCTATTTTCTCTACCCTTTTAGGGCACCACGTTTTCTTATATCTGGAGATGGAGTTTTTCTCCCTATTCACTTTCTCTGGTCCATTGGTGATTCCTGGGCCCAACCACCCTGACTGGCTATTGTCTAGGTCTTCACATCTGAAACAGCAAGCCCTCCCGCCTTTGTTTTTCATCAAGAATATCTTTGCTATTTTTGTCCTCATTCTCTTTCTTATGAATTTTAGATTCATCTTTTCAAGTGGCTTGGAAAACCCTGTTGAATGGATTTGTATTGAATCTATAGATCAATCTGGGGAGAACTGACATCTTATAAAATTGTCTCTCCATCCATGGATATGATATATTTCACCTCATTTATTTAGGTCTTGAATATCTTTCAGTAATTTTCTCCATAAAATCCGGTGTATCTGTTCTTAGATAATATCCCCAGGTCTCTTGCTTACTTTTACTTATTTACTTTTTTGGTGCTGGAGATTGGAACCAGGACCCAGCTCATGCTAAGCATGTGCTTTACCACTGAGCTATATATCTCCAGCTCCAGGTCCCTTATTTTATTTTATTTTTTGATATTGGGAATTAAACTCAGGAGCATTCTACCTCTGAGTTACACCCTCAGCCCTTTTTATTTATTTATTTATTTATTTATTTATTTATTTAGGTACTGGGGATGGGACCCAGGGGCATTCTACCTATGAGCTACACCCACAGCCCTTTTTTTATTATTATTTATTTTGAAACAGGGTCTCACTGAGTTGCAAAGGGCTTCGCTAAGTAGTTGAGGCTGTTCACGAACCGCGATTCTCGTCTCAACCTCCCAAATGCTGGGATTACAAGCGTGCACCACCACACCTGCTTATTTTTTATTTTGAAACAGGGCCTTGCTCAGTTTCTGAGGCTGACCTCGAACATGCTGATTCAGCTTCCCAAGTACTGACATTTCAGGCAAGCGCCACCACACCCACCTGGGTCACTTATTTTTTTACTTCTCTTGCAAATGGCACACTAAATTTAAAAAAAAAATATGTTCCTTGCATAGAGAAATGCAGTTGATTTTTTGTTGATTTTTTTTAATTTAATTTTTTATTGGTGCAATGTATTCATACATCATAATGGTATAAAGAAAATACTTTTGTAGACATACATGCACACATCGCCCAGTTAGCCCCTACCTGATCCCCACCCCGTACCCTCCCCAGCCCTCCTTCCCATGCTTGGCTTAGTGGTTGACATCTAGTTTTATAGCAATTTATCCAATATTAACGATGATACTCTCACAAAACAGTTTCATTTGTCTGATACCAAGCTTTTGATGACTAAAAGAAAACAGTTCAATATTTCTTTTTGCTTTCTTTCTTACCAGAGAATATTTTTTTCTTTTCTTTTTTTTTTTATGGTGAAGCTATCATACATTTATTTATTTATTTTTCAGAAAAAATCTATCCTGATATGGAATATGAACTCTAGATACCCAAAATAATCTCGAAGAAGAACAAAGCTAGAAGATGTATATTTTCTGATTTCAAACCATATAAAGCTACAATAATTGAAACAGTGTAGTACTGTTCTAAAGGCAGATATATAAACCATTGGAGTTAAATACAAGCCTAGAGATAAATTCTTCCATATATTGTCAAGTTATTTTTGACAAGGTTTCCACGAACATTTGGTGGAGGAAATAATAATCTTTTAACTAAATATTGTTGAAGAATAATAATTACATGAAAAAGAATAAAATTGGACCCTTACCTAACACATATACAAATATTAACTCAAAATAGATAAAAGACCTAAATATAAATCTTAAGACTATAAAATTTTAGAAGAAAATCTGGGTCATAAAACCTCACAACATTGAAATTGGCAGTGATTTCTTGGATATGATTTCAATGGCACAGGCAACAGAAGAGTATACAAACTCCCTAAAAAATAAAAAAATATTGTATATCCAAAGACAATGTAAACAGAGTTAAAAGTTACTAATAGAATGGGATAAAATATTTCCAAATGCTATATCTGAAGGTATATTAATATTCCATCTAGAAATCCTAAAAATTAGCAACAATAAGAGCAAACAATACAATTTAGAGATAGGTAAAAGACTAACATAAATAATGAATCTCCACAGATAACCGATCTTAGTTGTCTGTTGGATGGAAAATCTTGTTTCTCTAGTTCTGGTGTGTGTTACCTATTTCTTCTTTGTAGTTAATCTCTTTGAGTATTTTCTCTAGTGCTGGTTTTGAAGACATAAATTCCTTCAGTTTCTGTTTGTCGTGGAAGCTTCTTATTTCTCCATCTAATTTGATAGAAAGTTTTGCTGGGTAGGAAATTTTTGGCTGGAAGTTGTTTTCTTTTTTTTTTTTTTTCTTTTTTTATTTTTTTTTATTTATTTATTTTTATTTAATTTATTTTTTTATTGGTGCACTGTATTCATACATCATAGTAGGATACATACTTTTGTAGACATACATGCACACTTTTCCCAGTCAGCCCCCACCCAATCCCCACCCCATTATCTCCCTATCCCTCCCTCCCATGCTTGGCTTAGTAGTTGACATCTAGTATTATGGCAATTTATCTAAAATTAAAAATGATAATCTCACATAACAGTTTCATTTGTCTGATACCAAGCTTTTGATGACTTAAAGATAACATTTCAATATTTCTTTTTGCTTTCTTTCTTATCAGATAATATTTTTTTCTATTTTTTTTAGGTGAAACTATCATATATTTATATATTTATTTTTCAGAAAAAAATCTATCCTAATATGGAATATGGACTCTAGGTACCCAAAACGATCTTGAAAAAGAACAAAGCTAGAAGATATATATTTTCTGATTTCAAACCATATAAAGCTACAATAATTGAAAGAGTGTAGTACTATTCTAAAGGCAGATATATAAACTATTGGAGTTAAATACAAGCCTAGAGATAAATTCTTCCCTATATTGTCAAGTTATTTTTGACAAGGTTTCCACGAACATTTGGTGGTGGAAATTTTAATCTTTTAACTAAATATTGTTAAAAAATAATAATTACATGGAAAAGAATAAAATTGGACCCTTACCTAATCCCATATACAAATATTAACTCAAAATAGATAATAGACCTAAATATAAATCTTAAGACTATAAACTTTTAGGAGAAAATCTGGGTCATTAAACCTCACAACATTGAAATTGGCAGTGATTTCTTGGTTATGATTTCAATGGCACAGGCAACAGAGGAGTATACAAACTCCCTAAAAAAAAATTGTATATCCAAAGACAATGTAAACAGAGTTAAGAGTTACTAATAGAATGGGATAAAATATTTCCAAATGCTATATCTGAAGGTATATTAATATTCCAACTAGAAATCCTAAAAATTAACAACAATAAAGGCGAACAATACCCTTTAGAGATAGGTAAAAGACTAACATAAATAATGAATCTCCACAGATAACCAATCTTAGTTGTCTGTTGGATGGAAAATCTTGTTTCTCTAGTTCTGGAGTGTGTTACCTATTTCTTCTTTGTAGTTAATCTCTTTGAGTATTTTCTCTAGTGCTGGTTTTGAAGACATAAATTCCTTCAGTTTCTGTTTGTCATGGAAGCTTCTTATTTCTCCATCTAATTTGATAGAAAGTTTTGCTGGGTAGGAAATTTTTGGCTGGAAGTTGTTCTCTTTCAGAGTTTGGAATGTGTTACTCCAAGCCCTTCTGGCTCTCATGACTTGGTTTGGGAAGTCTGGAGTGATTCTAATTGGTTTGCCTCTGAATGTCACTTGGCCCTTTGCTTTTGTTGCCTTTAAGATTCTCTGCTTGGCTTCCACATTGGTCATTTTGACAATTATGTGGCGTGGGGATCCTCTTCTCTGATCCTGTCTAAAGGGAGTTCTATAAGTTTCCTGGACCTTTGTATCAACCTCTTGCTCTATGTTTGGAAAATTTTCTGCTATTACTTCCTTGAAGAGATTGTTGATCCCTTTGGTTTCACTTTCTTTTCCCTCCTCTATTCCAATAATTCTTAGGTTAGCTCTCTTAAAATGGGCCCATATTTCTTCAATATCAGATTCCTGCTGTAGGATATTTTTTTCTAGATTAGAAACTATGAGTTCATTTTTGGATTGCTCATCTTCTAAGAGCGAGATTCTGTTCTCCATGTGTTCTAATCGGTTGTTTGTGCTTTGAATTGAGGACTTTACTTCATTAATTGCATCCTTTATCTCTTTTTGGCTCTCTCTGAGTTCTTTTCGAAGCACCTCTATTATTTCTACAGTTATTTTCCTGATTTGATCTTCTAGAAATCTCTGATTTTCTGTTTTATCGGGTTCTGATGTTGTGGGGTTGTGGGCATTAATTGCTCCAGTATTATTCCTCTTTCCCATGATTTCGGATGTTTGTGCCTTTTCTGGGTTCTTCCCTTGGGTCACTATGACTTCCCTTAAGGTGTTCTGGATCTCGAGTCAGTAGTATCTCAGACCCCACTACTCCTTTACTGGGTTTTATCACAGAGTCTCCGACCCAGAGAGTCGATAGAGGCTGCTTTAGACTGTGGGGGGTGCCAGGTTGCATGTTCTCCTATGGTGTGATATCTTGGCCACCGCCCCTCCCCCACTGGGTCAAGTCCCAGGGATTCCTCCTCTGTGGCTCGCAATTTTGACTCACTGTTCTTGAGTACGCAGATGTAGCTGTACTGGCCTTGCTGAATTCGCTGCTGCTGCCGCCGGTAGCAATATGGCGCCGCTGCTACGCCCTCGGCTGTGGGGCTGGCGTTTTTCTTCTTGATTTTGATTTCTACTCTGAATCCCTGCAGCGTGTGCTGAGCTCGGCCACTGGGAGCTGTAGATGCTCTCTGCGCGAAGAAATCTCGCCTAGCTGTTCCGCAGTGGCTCACCTCGGCTTGCTGTGGCCGTCTGGTGAATTCGCCACTGCTGCCTGCAGTATGGCGCTGCTGCCGCATCTGCCGCGTCCTCGGGCGCGAGGCCGGTGTATCTCCTCTGTGGCTCTGTTCTCAGTCCGCTTTCTCTCTGGAGCCTGGTGATTTTTTGTTTCACTGGTGATTGTGTTTTCTGGCTATGAAAGGCGCTGATTTTGTGGTAATGGAGATTTGTTGTTAGCGGGGCTCTTAAGCCCCGCTTTTCTCGGTCGCCATCTTCCTGGAAGTTGTTTTCTTTCAGAGTTTGGAATATGTTACTCCAAGCCCTTCTGGCTCTCATGACTTGGTTTGGGAAGTCTGGAGTGATTCTAATTGGTTTGCCTCTGAATGTCACTTGGCCCTTTGTTTTTGTTGCCTTTAAGATTCTCTGCTTGGCTTCCACATTGGTCATTTTGACAATTATGTGGTGTGGGGATCCTCTTCTCTGATCCTCTCTAACGGGGATTCTATAAGTTTCCTGGACCTGTGTATCAACCTCTTGCTCTATGTTTGGAAAATTTTCTGCTATTATTTCCTTGAAAAGATTGTTAACCCTTTGGTTTCACCTTCTTTTCTTTCCTCTATTCCAATTATTCTTAGGTTAGCTCTCTTAAAATAGGCCCATATTTCTTCAATGTCAGATTCCTGCTGTCGGATTTTTTTTTCTAAATTTGAAACTATGCGTTCATTTTTTGAATGATCATCTTCTAGGAGCGAGATTCTATTCTCCATGTGATCTAATCAGTTGTACTTTGAATTGAGGCCTTTACTTCGTTAATTGCATCCTTTATCTCTCTTTGGCTCTCTCTGAATTCTTTTCGAAACACCTCTATTATTTCTACAGTTATTTTCCTGATTTGATCTATAAATCTCTGAATTTCTGTTTTATCAGGTTCTGATGTTATGGGGTTGTGGGCATTCATTGCTCCATTGTTATTCCTCTTTCCCATGATTTCGGAAGTTTGTGCCTTCTCTGGGTTCTTCCCTGGGTCACTACAACTTCACTTAAGGTGCTCTGGATCTCGAGTCTGTGGTATCTCAGTCCCCACTACTCCTTTACTGGGTTGTATAGCAGAGTCTCAGACCCAGGGAGTCAATCGAGGCTGCTTTAGACCATGGGGGGTGCCAGGTTGGGCGTTCTCCTATGGTGTACTATCTCTGCCACCACCACTCCCGCACTGGGTCAAGTCCCTGGGAGTACAGTACTGGGATTTCTCCTGTAGGGGCCACAATTTGACTCACTGTTGAGTGCGCAGATGGAGCTGTCGTGGACTCGGTGAATTCGCTGCTGCTGCTGCCGGTAGCAATATGGCGCTGCTATCATGCCCTCGGCCTTGAGGCTGGCATATTTCTTTTCTATTTTTGAACTCCACTCTGAGTCCCTGCAGGGTGCGCTGAGCCCAGCCCCTGGGAGCTTTAGCTGCTCCCTGCGCCAAGATATCTGCCGAATCCCTCCCAGCTGTTCCGCAGCGGCTCACCTCGGCTCGCTGTCCGCTGCTCCTCTCTGGAGCTTGGTGAGCTGTTGAGTGAGTTGGTCTGGTGCCGTCCGGTGAACTCGCCGCTGCCGCCAGCAGTAAGGAGCTGCTGCCATGTTCTCGGGCGTGAGGCTGGTGTATCTCCTCTCTGGTTTCTGAGCTCCATTATGAGTTCCCTTCCTCTCTGGAGCCTGGTGCTGCAAGGCAAAATGGCGCCCGCCGCTTCACGCTGCAGGTCCGGCTGCAGCACTGCTGTCTGGTTTCTGGTGTCTCGTTTTTCCAGCCCTCTTTTTCTCTGTCCCTTAAAATTACATTTTTTGTTTCTCTGCTGATGGTGTTTTCTGGCTGTGAAAGGCGCTGATTTTGTGGTAATAGAGATTGGTTGTTAGCGGGGCTCGTAAGCCCCGTTTTGCTCCGTCGCCATCTTCCCGGAAGTCCTCTGTTGATCTTATATTGATCTTATATCCACACTCTTTGATAAACTTTCTTATTCTAATTTATCTGTAACATCTTTCAATTTTTTTTTTTTTTTTTTTTTTTTGCGGGATTGGGGGTGGAACCCAGGGGCTTTCTACCTCCGGGCTACACTCCCAGATCTATTTCATACTTTATTTGGAAACAGGGTCTCACTAAGTTGCTGAGAGCCTCACTAAGTAGCTGAGGCTGGCTTTGAACCTGTGCAATCCTCCTGTCTCATCCTCCCAAGTGCAAGGATTACAAGCATGTGCCACCATGCCTGGCTCTTTCAAATTTTTTGAGTACAAAGGATCCACAATACCAACAGCTCTGTTTCTTCTGTCCCATTTCGTATCCTTTTTTCCCCTATGGTTACCTGAACAGCACTGGGTGGGACCTTCAGTACTAGGGTGAATAGGAGGATGATACTGATAGCAATGATAGCAGGAATCTTTAATACGGTTTTTGGACATTAACAGTTAAAACAATTGAAAATGATGCTTACTGTTGGCTTTTGGTAGAAATGTTTTTTTATCAGATTAACAAAGTTCCTTTTAGTTTGCTAAGATGCCTTTCTTTTCCCTCTCTCCTCCCTCTCCCCTCCCTCTCCCTCTCCCTCCCCCCCCTCTCGGATTGAACCCAGGGGCATCTCCCCCCCCACCCTCTTGGATTGAACCCAGGGGCATTCTACCTCTGAGCTATACCCCCAACCCCCCCTTTTTTTTTTTTTACTTTTTTTTTTTCTGTGTGTGTGGTACTATGGACTGAACCCAGAGACATTGTACCTGTGAGCTACACTCCAAGCCATATTTATTTGATTTTTTTGAGGGTCGCACTAGGTTGTTGACAGTCACGCTAAGTTGCTGAGGCTGATTTTGAACCTGCAGTGCTCCTGTGTGGGCCTCCCAAGTTCTAGGATTACAGGTGTGCACCACCTTGCTCAGCTCCTTTTTTTACTTTTTATTTTGAAACAGGGTTCTGTTAGGTTTCGAGGATCTCGCTAAATGGCTGAGGCTGGCCTCAAACCTGGGATCCTCTTGTCTTAGGCTCCCATATACTGGGATTACAGGTGTGTGTCACCACACCTGACTTCATTTCTCTTTTCCGAACAACAGAGACCAGATTTTTGTGGTTTAGAATAGAAAACTATTTGGAGAGATGTGTGTGTGTGTGTGTGTGTGTGTGTGTGTGTGTGTGTGTGTTACTGGTGATTGAACCCAGGGTTGTTCTACCTCTGAGCTATACCTGCAGCTCTATTTTATTATTTTACTTTTAAGCAGGGCCTTACTAAGTTGCTGAGGCTGGCCTTTAGCCCGTGAGCCTCCTGAATCAGCCTCCCAAGTACTGGGATTTCAGGTGTGCACCACCATGTCTGGCTACCATGTGTATTCTAATGTATCCTTCATATGCAAACATTAAATGGGTGACTTAGCAACACTAGGTTAAAGATGGCAGGCTGGTGTGAAGAAGCCAGGCTGAAATGTGCCCCCGTTGTGTTTTATTTTTTATTTTTTTTATTTTTTCTTTTTGCGGGTCTGGGGATGGAACCCAGGGGCATTCGACCTCCGAGCTACACCCCCTGCCCTATTTTTTATTCTTTTATTTTTGAAACCGGGTCTCACTGAGTTGCAGAGGGCCTCACTAAGTAGCTGAGGCTATCCGCGAACCGTGATCCTCCAGGTCTCAGCCTCCTGAATGCTGGGATTACAAGCATGCGCCACCACGCCTGGCCCCCATTGTGTTTTAAATCTTATCTGTGAAAACCCTCATGCTTGCCTGGAGCTGTGGACCTCTGTGGGCGCCAGTGGGTTTCTGCCAACTGTTTTGTCACAAAAATGCCAGCCCCTCCCTCCTCTTTACTCTCCCTCCCTTCCTCCCTTTCTTTCTTTCTTTGGATTGAACCCAGAGGCATTCTACCTCTGAGCTACACACTCAGCCCTATTTTATTTTATTTTGAAACAGGGTTGCCCTAAGTGATTGAGGGTCTCACTAAGTTACTGAGGCTGGCCTTGAATCTGCGATGCTGTCCCAGCCTCGAGAGAACTGGGCTTGCAGGTGTGTGCTACCATGCCCGGATCTAGTTTCTTTCATCCCTATGGGGCTCAGTTTCCTCATCTGCACAAGGGTGGTAATAACAGTGGCAACATCATAGGGATATTCTAGGGATTAAATGATAGAACAACCCTCAACATGTCAGAATTGTTAGCTGCTACTGTAGGCTGTTTCTTTAGGAACTTACTCGTTGATTGCAGGCACTACCTGGGATGGACCGTTGGCTTCGCCTCCGCCCTCACTTTCTCCGTTCTCCACCTGCAGAGCTCTCTGGAGCTGCTGGCACAGTTTTCATGAAGAGTCCTAGGGCTTCTTTGTCCTGTTGATTCCTAAGTCCTCTGAGCCAGTAGAAATCCTCCTTGAAATCTTTGCACTTGTCTTATGTGTTTCTTGCGGGGGCTCCTTGGACTCGACTTTTCAGGCTGCCCTTCAGATCCTGCACCAAGATCTTAATGTAGAGAAGGGCCAAGAGTCCAGTCAGCCAGCTACTCTGCCACGTGGGACCCAGGGCCTTCCTCCCTTTCCTGGGAATGACTGACCATGTCAGCTGCTGCCACATTCGGGTGCTCACTGTGTACCAGGCTCCAGGCTGGGTGCCTGGCATGTGTTCTCTTATTTAATATTTATATCATTCACGTGGTGGACAGTGATAATTTTTCCCATCATTTGACACGTGAAAAGGAAAGTTTAGAGAGAGTAAGTAATGCCCCTAGGGTCATCTGCAGAGCTGACGTTTGCTCTGAGATCTGCGTCCAGAGCCCGTCTCTCAGTTTCTTCGTGATGCTGTATTTCCCTGAGGATGTTTCATGAAACAAAGAGAGAGAGCCCTCCATTGGGAAGGATGTTTGTGAAATGTCAGTATCTCCACTCATCTCTTGGAGGTTTAAAATGCATACAAACCAAACATGTTGGAAGTCCTGAGAGGTTTTCCAGGGAAGAAACCTACTTATTTTTGTTTTTTGTTTATGCCAACATTTCACACTCATTTAAAATATGGACCCCTGAGCTGCATGTCCCTTTTTTTTTTTTTTTTTTTTTTTTTTTTTTTGGTGGTACTGGGGATGGAACCCATGGCTATTTTACCTTTGAGCTACACCTCCTGGCCTATTATATTCTTTCATTTTGAAACAGAATCTCACTAAATTGCAGAGGGCCTCATTAAGTAGCTGAGGCTGGCCACGAACCCATGAGCCTCCTGTCTCAGTTTTCCAAGTACTGGAATTACAAGTGTGTGCCACCATACCCAGCTGTCCTCCCCGTTTTTAACAGAACACCACTTAATCAGCTGGGTGTGCTTATAATCCCAGTACTTGGGAGGCTGAGGTTGGAGGATCACAGGTTGGAAGCTAGCCTCAGCAACTTATTGAGGCCCTCAGTAACTTAGAGCAACCTTGTTTCAAAATAAAATATAAAATACTGCTGGGGATTTATCTCAGAGGTAGAATGCCCCTGGCTTCCATTCCTAGCACCAAAAACAAAAACGAAAACCCCCCACTTAATCATCTTTTGTACTTAGTGTTTTCTGAAACTCACTTTGGCAACTATGACAGTCTTTTCTCTTCGGACTTCAGTTTTTTCATTTGTAAAATGAAGGGTGTGGGGCATCTGGCCTCGAGAGTATAACTAGTATTTTGCCCTCCAGTATAAGGCAATCAGATAAAATATGTGAAATCCAGATAAAATATGTGAAGCAATTCCTTCCAGCCCTTGACTGAAAGGCAGCTGAGAACTAACTACTGAGAGAAGAGAGGCCCTGGGAGAGCCCTGCCAGGTTCACTTGCTGCCTGAAGGCCATTTTCAAACCCGGGCACAGGAAGGGCCCAGGTGAAGGGCTGGCTGGCTCTCTGGGCTGCAGTTTGGGGAAGCTGAACTCATCGTGGCTGAGTCCCAGGGACCCTGCATCTGCCCTGCCAGTTAGTCACTGAGTAGGAATTCCAGGCTCCTCCAGGAAGGTTGTTTGGTTGGATTGAGACCTGAAGATTGAGTAGGTCACGAGCAAAGAGTGGGGGAGGAGGGTGCTGGGGACAGAGAGCGCAGCAGGGGCACAGGGACAGGAGGGGCAGACATCCAGGTCCCTTCGGTCCAGGCCTCACAGACCAACCAGCTCAGACCTGGCAGAGGACAGCTGCGAGGGGTCCTCGGGGCAGGACTAGAGGTCCTCTTGCAGCTTTACCCAGGACTGAGGACTAACTACCTGTGCCCAGGAGGGAGGGATAGTGGGGCTTCCTCAGCCTCAGACCCTAACCTGTGGAACCAGTGGAGGTGTCCTTGGGACTGCTGAGCTGCAGAGGCGCAGGGTGTGTGGGCGCTGCGAGCCTCTCCGCCCGTCCCCTGCCTGGGCCTCTGCACCACCAACAATGGAAACGCTGGCGCAGGAGAAATGCGTCTATTCAGGTGCCTCCCATTCATCTGCGAGGGGGTGGTGGCGGCAGCTAATTCTGATTTGCTTGTCTTTGAATGGGGGTAATTGCTGAAGTTGCCAGTGTTCCGGATTGTTCCCTGGCAGAGGGGGAGGAAGAAGGGAACTGTCAGGGTCTCTACGGAGCGCTGCCCCCTGCAGGCGGCATGGTGGAGCCTGACAGGGTGAAGTGAGGCTCTCACAGGGTCACAGGGTGGCAGGGCCATGGGGTTCCGAGGATCATCTTGATCTGACCCATTTATTTCACAGATGGGAAGCCTGAGCTTCAGAAGGAAAGGTACAGGCCCAGGATCTCACAGGGTGGGCCTAGCCAGACTGGCTCCAGGAAACAGTACTGCTCTCCCCCTCACTGGCTGTGCCCCCCATCCCTGCTCCATCTTTGAGTCCATCTGAGGCTGGGGCAGATGTGTGTCAGGACCCCTACTCTCTCCCTCTGATTGCAGGAGACCAGCGCAGCGTTGGGGTCACTGAGGCCAGCAGCCTCCTGGGGGGCTCACCGCGGCGTCCATGTGGCCGGAAGGGCTCTCCATACCACACTGGGCAACTGCACCCTGCGGTGCGTGTGGCCGACCTCCTGCAGCACATCAACCAGATGAAGACGGCGGAGGGCTACGGCTTCAAGCAGGAGTACGAGGTGCATGCACCGCCCTGGCCACCTGGACCCCTGCCCGGTGCAGTCTGGGCCTCCCCACTGTGCGTCCTGACGCCCTTGGCGCAGCCCCTGTAGGACCCCTACTCTGACAGTCTCCAACTCAACTCAACCCTTTTTTTTTTTTTTGGGTGGTACTGGGGTTCCTGGAAGCCCTTCTATATCCGGGCTACACTCCCAGACCTATTTTTTTAGTTTTGGAAACAGGGTCTCTTAAGCCAGCGTGGTTGGCTTCGAACCTGCGCAATCCTCCTGTCTCTGCCTCCCAAGCACGGGGATTACAAGCGTGCGCCACCACGCCCGGCCCAATTTAACCCTTTTTAATCTTGACACTGACCCTCAATCTAATCTCAGGCTAACCTGTCATCCCATGCACTGTCATCCCAATTCTGATTTGAAATCTGACTGTATCTCACCTCAATCCCTGTCTAGGTCCTGATCATGATTCCCTGTCCTGTCTCTCATTTGGACCAGGCCACCAGCACTGGCCCTGACTGCACTGCAGGCTGATGCTCACTTTCACTCACCCTCAGCTCCATCTGTACCCTGACTTGGCCCTTCCTCCCTCCATCTGGAGAACAACACTGTCTTTATCCTAATCTTAATCTGTCCCTCACCTTCACCTTCTTCCTAATGCAAATCTGGATTTGACCCTATTCTAAGCCTGACCCTCTGTGCACGTGGACGTTCCTTCCCCCTTTTCTGGTTTCCCTTTGTCCCGTACCCCTTGTGTTGAACCTGGCTCCTCGCCGATGAAAGGATCTATGGTGGCTTTATTATTATTATTATTATTTTTTTAATTAATTTTTTTTTTTTTTTTTGCGGGTCTGAGGGTGGAACCCAGGGGCATTCGACCGCCGAGCTACACCTCCTGCCGTATTTTTTATTCTTTTATTTTGAAACCAGGTCTCACTGAATTGCAGAGGGCCTCACTAAATAGCTGAGGCTGTCCGTGAACCACGATGATCCTCCGGTCTCAGCCTCCCGAATGCTGGGATTACAAGCATGCGCCACCACGCCCGGCTTCCTAGGTGGCTTTATCTCAGGCCCCAAGCTCAGCCTGATCCTGGTCCTTATCCTGCCTCCACCCCCACATGATGTGTCTTCCTCTCTGAGGGGGAGGGGTTCTGTGAGTTGGTGTCCCCCCTCCCACTGACTGCACCTTTCTGTTTTGGCAGAGCTTCTTTGAAGGCTGGGATGCCACAAAGAAGAAAGACAAGCTCAAGGGTGGCCGGCAGGAGTCTCTGTCTGCCTGTGAGTCCTGGGGAAGGGCTGGGGCGTAGGTTAGCGGGTGTGAGGGGATTGGCAAGGGGGATCATGGCCAGAGTGAGCTCGAGGAATCCCAGAGAGGGTAGTGGGGAGTTGACGCTCATTTATTGAGGGCCTGCTACACAGAGTGCTGAGCAGTACACCCCTTCTCTCAAGCTCCTTGTAAAGTGGGAAATAGTCTCACTCCCATTTTATAGGTAGGGAAGTGGGATCTTGGGAGGTTAAACCCCTGCGCAAGGTCAGATCACCACTCACCTGAGCAGCAGATGCCCTTGGGCCTTCTTGACTCTGTACCACAGCCTAGCCTGTGCCCTCCAGCCTGTCCTGCCTCCCGCAGCCCCAGAGCCTACTAGGCAGCTTGGAGCCTCAGGTTGCCTGGCCGCCCTGCTGGGACCCTGCCCCTTCCTTCAGCCAGTCTTCCCACCTGCCCCAGCCCCGCGATCCCCAGTCTATCCCTGTCTACCTGCTTTGTGTTTGCAGATGATCGGCACCGAGTGAAACTCCACCCGCTGCTGGGAGACCCCAATGCCGACTACATTAACGCCAACTACATAGACGTGAGTGGCTGCCCCTGTCATTTCTGCTCACCTGGCCCTGGCCACCTCAGGCTCACTGTCCAGGAAGGACAGAAACCTGATTGAATGGGGGTTCAGATGGCTGAGTTCCAGGCACCCCCGCCTCCAGCATTTGGTGGAGTGGGCCACGGCTTTCAGGAAGTCACCCCTTAGGCTGCAGTTGGCCTGAGAGATGGGGAGGAAGAAGGCAGGTCCGAGGGCAGACAGCGGGGCCTGGAGGCCAGGAGGGATCCCTCCTCAGTGAGTGGCCAGGCACTGGAGGGTGGGAGATTCAGGATCTGTAGTGAAGAGGAAGAGGTAAGGGGTTGGGCACTGAAGGCCTCCAACAGCAGGCCAAGGAGTTGGACTTTTTCCTAGGGCCACCCCAGGGAGGCATTAAAGTGTTTCCATTATGGTCAGACTGTACTTAAAGAACAACCATGCATGTTTATTGAGCAGGTACTATGTGCCAAGCACTGTGCTAAGCACTTTACACCCAAGAGTGCATTTTATGTAACCTCTACAATCACCGTCAGGGTAGTTAGATCATGACCTCCCTTTCTAGATGAGGAAACTGGGACCAGAAGCTACTGGTCCCATGTCACACACCTAGTGAGCAGTGAAGAAAGGACTCAGACCTTGGCCAGTCTCCAGAGCCTGTGCTGCTGACCATTGGGCTAACCTGCCACCGCCCATAGCAGCTGGAACTGGCTGGATTGGAGGGCAGGGCTTGGTTGTGGAGAGGAGGTGATGGGTCTGCTCTCTGGGTGTGTTCAAGGGAGGGGGCGATGGCAGACTCCTCTGCTCCCTGTAGCAAACTAAGTATGGGAGAACATCATTCATTCATTTATGAGATGTGTCTTCAGCACCTGGGCATCAGGGTTACAGACATGAACAAGACAGCCATTGCCCCTGCTTTCCTCAAACACACATATTCTATTAGGGGACAGACAGATAAACATATATATAAGTAAATGATTTCAGATGAGATGGGAAAGCACAGGCCAGAGAGAGGAGTGACGTTCCCTGTGTACACAACCAGGCTGCCTTTCTGCAGGGAGCAGGGGTCCAGCAACTCCGGGTAGCCGGAGAGGAAAGGGAAGGCCCTCCTAGGCAGGGAGAGCCTGGGCAGAGCCAGAGGAGCAAGGCGCAGTAGCCGAGGTGGTCAGGGACTCCAGACACCATCTCTCCTCTCCCTCTTCCATCTTCCTCCTGGGGTCAGACGTGCCTCCCCTGGTTTCCCTGAGCCCTTGCCTTTGCCCGAACCTCCCATCCTGTCTCTTGGCAGGGTGAGGGTCGGCCTGGCAGATGGGGGCAGCTTCGGTGACAGTGAGCCTCTCCTGGCCTCGTCAGGGTCCCAGTCGGCTTCTCTTGGGCCCTGGCAGGGACACACCGCTTCCCTCCTGGCCCAGCCATCTCTGCTCATATCGCCCTTTCTGGCAGCTTCTGTGTGCTGCCCACCTCCATCTGCCTCTGGCCTAACATCTGTCTCTTTTGCTTTGTTCTGTTTCCTCCTGGAATCATTAAGATTCGGATAAACCGTGAAGTAAGTATCTCTCCCCTCCTGGTCCTCCTCCTCCTCCTGTCTGTCTGACTGGCTGTACCTCAGTTTCTCTTACAGTCTCTGATTCTTTCTCTCTCTGTCTCTGTCTCTGTCTCTGTCTTTCCCTCTACCCTCCTTCTCCTCTCTTCCTGCACCCAACACCAACTTTCCATTTCAGTAGCCCGGCCAGGGGCTGCGCAGGTGAAGAGATGGCAGTGTCCAGTTGTAAGCATTTCCGTCTTCTCTCCTGGGGTCCATAGCCCTGAAATGGGCAGCAGTGTTGGGGCCCCGTTCTGCACTGGCCACCACTGCCTGTCACCTCCACCCCCTCGCCTCCCTACTCCCAATGAGCCTACTCGCCACACCTTCTGCGGGGCCCTTGAGAGCGGGACGTGGGGGAAGCTGCCCTGGGTGGCCCTGTCTCTGCCAGTTAGGGCTCAAGGTCTTCAGAAAGCCCCTGGTCAGTCCTTCTAAAACTAGTTTCCCTAGTGTTCAAATCCTTTTACAGTTAGTTTGTATAAAACTCAATTCCAGCCATTGCCCCTCAATTTAGTTCCTGTAACTTGAATTTTTTTTAGGGATGTGGTTTAGATTTATTTTTTTACAAGTGGCAAAAAGTGTTTGACCACTTAAGAATCAAACAAAACCAAACCCCAGTTCATGCAGCAATCCTCTGATTTGATTTTTAATATGCATATATTCTTGATAGTATTTGATGACTGGCATTTTTGGTTATTTTATGGGTATCTCTTCTATTTCATCTCCATTTTGCTTTAAAAAAAACTAGTTTGTGCCTGTTATCATTGCTAAAATTCTGTTTGTGGGTCATAGGAGGAACTCTTGAAAAAGGAAATCCTATAGAGGAGCAAACAAGACAATCTAAAGGAGGAGAAAGGAGGGGGGAAGAGGAAAATCTCTAAAACAACACAATGTACTTAAATATATCAAAGTCAATCACTAAGCCAAGCAAGGGAAGGAGGGACGGGGAGGGAATGGGGTGTGAATTGGGTAGGGGTTAAATCAGCGATGTGTATATGTTTGTACACACAAGTTTTTTACCCCAATATGATGTTTGAATATCATGCACCAATAAAAAAATTTAAAAGGAAAAAAAATTCTGTTCGTTACCAGACTTTGCGGTGATAGAGAGGCTAACATACAAGGTGAAAGGTCCCCAGAGTTATATTTGGTAGAGGAGATCAGTTATGCCAGATGTACCCTCATTCAGAGAGTTGGTTTGTAAAGTTCTCTAACCTGAAAGAATGCTGAGGCCCAAGAATGCGGCGGGGCGCGCTGCCCAGCGCTGCCTTCAGGCCGTATGAATACTGGCCCTTACGCGTCCTTACATCTTGATTTCCCTACACCCACCCAGCCACTCTTGACTCTCACCCCTCCACCTCACTGTTGTCAGACTCTTAAGAAATACCCTCAGAAGACAGGTAACAGCCGTGTCGCTCACTGGGCACCTGCCCTGTGTCAGGCACCTTAGACTCGGCATTTCACCTTTACCACACTCTGCATGGTGGGGACCATACTGACCAGTGTTTGACAGGTGAGAAAATGGAGCCTTTGAAAAGTTAAGTGACACACTCAAAACCACACACCCGCCTTAGCCCTCGCCCCTGACCCTTTGGAGAGCATCGGGATGCCCCAGGGGTCTTGCCTACAATGCCAGGTCCTCAGGAGCAAGCTCCTGGGACCTGTTCATCTTCCTGGAGTGTTAGGCCCAGTGCTCTGAGGCTGGTCTATAAAGTGGGTTTGTGCGAGGTGAACTGCTCATCTTCCTTTAAAATCTGATCATCTTAGCCTTCCATTCGTGTCCTCTATGTCATATAATTGTGCAGTAGTACACACGTGTACTTAAAGAGTTGTACAGCCGGGCGTGGTGGCACACGCTTGTAATCCCAGTACTTGGGAGGCTGAGACAGGAGGATGGCGATCAGTGGTCATCCTCAGCTACTTAGTGAGGCCTTCTGCAACTTAGTGAGACCTTGTTTCAAAATAACGAATAAAGAAATAGGGCTGGGGGTGTAGCTTGGAGGTAGAATGCCACTGGGTTCCATCTCCAGTGCCTCAAGAAAAAAAAAAAAGAAAAGAGTTGTGCAGATATCAGATATGCTCTAACTTGCTTCAAATAGGGTCAGGTGACAAAACAGACCCTTAGACCACACTCTCTCTAAAAGGATGCCACAACAAAAGAATTGGACACGGGACGAAGGAAAAACGCTTGTAATAGAGCTGAATTTTAGGCCAGCTGGTCAACTGGCAAATTGGTGTGTGTGTGTGTGTGTGTGTGTGTGTGTGTGTGTGTGTGTGTGTTTTGTTGGGGATGGAACTGAGGGCCTTGGGCATGCCAGACAAGCACTCTACTCCTGAGCCCCATGTTCAGTCCAACTGATTAGTTTTAATTGAGTTCCCTTCCTCCCATTATTTACTGACCAGCACTTGAGCACTGGCCCAGTGCTGCGCTCCGGGGGACAGGTGGTTGAATTAGATGAGGCATCTGCTGCTCTGGGATTGGATCTTAGGCAAACTGATTTTAGATGGGGTAGCCTGTTTCCAGCTTGACTAGTGCTGCGGGTGGGTAGGCAGCCACTGGCAGCACCTGTCATGGGCTCCCTTTCACCTGTTGCCCACCAGGCCTGTTGAGGCCTTGATGCAGACAGTGGCTTGGAGCAGCAGCAGGAGGGAATTAGGCTAGACCTGGAGAGACTGCGTTATCTAGCAACCCTAGCAGGCTTTTCATTGTTAGTCCCTTTGACTGGCTGGGTCCTTTTCATGGGTGTGGTGAGTAGCAGCAACCAAGTCCCCAGGCTGTCTTGTGTCGTCCTCCTCCTGCAGAGGAAACCAGCAACTTAGGAAGGTCTAGAGCCTGGCTGCTACTCAGGGTGTTTGAGGCCCGCCAGGGTCAGCACCACTTGGGAGCTGATTGGAAGCACATGGTCCCGGGTCCCACCCTAGACCTGAAGAGCCAAGAACTCTAGGAGAGAAGCACCCTCGTGGTGCTGAGTGCACAGCTGCTCCTACTTGGCAGAGCTGAGATGGGGACCAGTCCATTAGATGCTAAGGCTTGGATTCTCAGCCACTGTAGTAAATCACCTCCCACCCTACCAGCTCTGCACGTTGACATTCTTTGTATTTTCAGAGACACTGTTGTACCTTTAAAAGAGTAGTAGTAATAAGAGCTGCTGCTAAGTACTGATTGCGCTCGACAGTGTCAAACACTCAACATATATTATTATTTTATTCCTTGCAATGGCCCTGGGAGGGAGATGCTATCATCATTCCACTTTATAGATGGGAAAGTGGAGGCACAGAGAGGTGAAGGGCTGTCTGCCTGGGGCCTGCAGTTAGTGGGAGGGAGGGTTGGGGTCTGGACCCTGGCAGCTGGCTCCAGGGCCCCTTGGGCCTGGGAAGTCCACCCTGCCCCCACAGGGGTTGCAGGGCTGGCTGGAGAGGTGAGGGGTTTTTCCTCTACACCTGTCCCACATCACTTCTTACCCTTCTTGGCTGCCCACGCTGGTGCCCCGGGTCTCTGGTGGCCTTGTGGAGGCCCTTGGGTGGCTGGTTCCTCTCCTCCGCCTAAGGGATCTGGGGATGGAGGATGAAATAGCTTTCGACCTCTCTTTTTTGCAAGATAATGCAGGTAAAGTGCGTAGCACAGTAGGTGACCGGAACAGGGTCTTAAAACCACTTATCATCATAATAATCACTTTTTAAAAGATTTTAAAAGTTTTTCTAAGGGGTGTTTGCTTTCCACCTGAAGTCTTATCAAGGCCCCCCAAGCCGGCTGACTGAGGTGGAGGCTCATGGGTGTGGACTGTCTGTTCCTGTTGCCCTGCGAGGGGTTGGTACAGCCTCAGGACTTGGGGACAGGGCAGGGTCATCTCAAACTTCGTTTCCAGATAGCGCCCTCCTAGTAGGCAGGTGACCATCCCCACTTTATGGATGGGCAGCCCCGTGAGGTCCCCGTAGGGCCACACAACATGACACTGGCGTCCCTGCTGCCCTTCCCCTTTTCCTTAGGGACTGGGAAGACAAGGCCACCTGGTCTGGAGGCCTGGGCGTGAGGGTGAGCAGTTCCCTGGTGGGAAAAGGGGCGCTGCTTCTGGAGAGGAGGGGAGGGAGGGCTCGGAGCGTTGGGGCTGCTCCCCAGGGTCTTACCATGCCCTCTTCTCCTATTGCAGGGTTACCACAGGTCAAACCACTTCATAGCCACTCAAGGTACCTGGCCCCTCCGCCCACTGCACCCTGTGAGCTGGAATGCCCCCTCCTGCCTGCCTGCCTGCCTGCCTGTCTGCCTGTCTGTCTGATCCCTGCTCTCTGTTTGGGTCTCTTGGCGTCTGGCTGTCAGCCTCTGTTCACTCTCTGTGTTTGTGTCTCCTGATGCAGTCAGTCCATCCATGGCTCCCTGGTCCATCTGTCTGTCTCTGTGGTCTTACATGAGAAAGGGCTAGCCAGGCCCAGTCCTCATGGTTTAGTGGCCACCTGGGTCCCATCTGGCCATGTCTCTTTCCTCTGTTTATCTGTCCGTCTATCCTGGAGACCGGCCCCATGGACTGAGGATCTGCTTTCTAGCTCTGCCTCCTGGGCCCACTCAGCATGATTGGGCCCTCCCCAGAGACTGCCCACCCCAGGGCCCTCCAGGCACGAGCTGGCAGCTGGTGGGGCATATGTGGGGTGTATGAAGCTCCCAACAGGGACCAGAGAGCCTCCTGGCCTTGGGGGTGTTGCTGGCCCAGGGCCAACTCCTCGCTCAGGGACAGGCGCCCTCTGCGTCCCCAGGGCCAAAGCCCGAGATGATCTACGATTTCTGGCGCATGGTGTGGCAGGAGCGCTGCTCCAGCATCGTCATGATCACCAAGCTGGTGGAGGTGGGCAGGGTAAGCGAGGCTGGGGTGGCCCGGGAGCAGGGCGGGCCGCGGCGGGTGGCAAGGAGCCCACTGAGTCCTGGCCTGTGGGGCTGCAGGTGAAGTGCTCGCGGTACTGGCCGGAGGACTCAGACATGTATGGGGACATCAAGATCACGCTGGTGAAGACGGAGACGCTAGCCGAGTACGTGGTGCGCACCTTTGCCCTGGAGCGGGTGAGTCTCCCCCACACCCGTTCCTCCCAAAGCCCGGTCCACCTCCCCAGCTCAGGGAGCGGGAGGGGCAAGCAGGGCAGCATCACCTTCCCTGCCCAGGAAGCGCCTGGCGACTGCTTGCTGGGAGCACTGCATCTCTGCTGGCAACTGCAAGAGATGATTGAGATGTTGAAGGTGACTGACTGCCTGGCATTGGCTCCTGCGCTGGGCAGGGCACCATGCTGAGCCTGTTGCACTCGTTATCTCAGCCCTGGAGAGCTCTGTGGGATAGACGTTCACCAGTAGGACCATTTTACAGATGAGAACTGTGAGGCTCAGAGCAGCTATGTCACACATCAGAGGCCACACAGGGTCGGGCCTGGCCAGCAAGTCCAGTCCACGATCCCATGTGCTCTGTCTGTGAAATCCTCAGAGGAGAGACAGTTTCCACTTGAAACTAAGAACCAGAGAGTCAGAATGGTCTCCTGGGTTCACAGGACAGCCTGGTGGCTGAGGTGGGTGTTTATGGCATAGATGTAAGCTCAGGCAGAGCCCTGTCTGAATCCTGCAGAATGTCTGTCCCATCTCGGGAAGGCAGTTTCTCCTCTTGGGACCGTGGCTTTTTCACTGGCACAGTGGACATGGATCTCTACCTCACCAGGAATGGAACTCACTGTAAATATAACTACATGATGCTAACTACGGCACCTGGCATGCAGCAGGTGTCTAATAGATGCTGCCAGTGCCCGTGATTGCCCTTCCTGTCATCTCCACAGAGAGGCTACTCTGCCCGGCACGAGGTGCGCCAGTTCCACTTCACGGCGTGGCCGGAGCATGGGGTTCCCTACCACGCCACCGGGCTGCTGGCCTTCATCCGGCGTGTGAAGGCCTCCACCCCGCCTGATGCCGGGCCCCTCGTCATTCACTGCAGGTGGGAGCCCTGGGGTCCCCAAGAGGAGAGGGCCCAGGAGTTGGGCTGGAGTGGGGCAGGTGCAGCATCCTTGAGGGCCTGGGCCCAGCCTGCTTGGAGACCAGGGGCAGGAGAGAGTGAGCCCCCAAAGTCCCCTTGAGTTCTGGCTCTGAGGTTGGTGTCCACCTGTTCTCCCCCCTCGACCTGTGAAGCTTCTTGTCCCCATGCCAAGGAGGTGCCAGCCCCCAAGTGTCTTTGGGGTTGGTGAGGCAAGTGTTCATTCCTCACCTGGGCGAGTTCTGAGAAGGGCCTGCCCCACACCCCGTGGGCCTTCCCACCCTCCACAGCCCCCCGCCGTCACTTGCTGTGTGGTTCCGGGTCCACCTGGATTGGCTCCTGTGACCCCGGCTGCCCTTCCTCTCTGCTCTGCCCCCTTCCTGACCCCATGTCTTCCTCCTGCCTCTTCCCTGGAGAGCTGAGCCTCTAGCCCTTGGGCTTCAGCATGGCCCCTAGGGCTTGTCCTGGCCCCTCCTGGATTCCTAACAGCTCCCCCAGTGCCACTGCAGACACACTCTCCCTGTCCCTAGCCTCCATGCCAGAGATAGCTTTAGATTTCTTTAAGGTACCGTCTTTACAATAACAAGGTGTTACAAATATATCATACCCTCAAAGCACAGTATACTTAAATCACAAATCAACGTACATGGAACTTTATGGATTTCCACAAACTGAGTGTGCCCGTAGCTCTACTCAGGTTAGGAAATAGAATACCAGAGAATCCAGAAGCCCAGTTGTAGAATGTACCCAGGTCTAGAATGGACTCCACTCTCAGTGCAAACATGATCCCGACTTCTGACCCACAGATAGTCTTGCATGGTTTTGAACCACATAACCAGAATCCTACAGCATGCGCCCTTTGCTGTCTTCTTTCCCTCAGTCATATGTCTGTAAAGTTCATCCATATTGTATCCTTTTCCCCGGGGTGGGTAAACTAGCGTGTGTGTCCGTTCTGGTGCCGACAGGCATTTGGGATGCTTCCAGTGTGGGGCTGTTAGGAATAGCGGTGCTAAAATAAAATCGCAGCGCTGAGACATTCTCTCGAATGCCTTTTGGGCAAGATACACGCATTCCCGTGGGTATGTGCGTAGGAGTGGAATTGCAGTCTGAACATTCAGCCTTAGCAGGGGCTGCCAAGTAGCTTCCCAAAGTGGCGGTTCTGATCTGAGCCCCCACCAGTGCGTACCAGATACCCAGTTGCTACGTGTCCTCCCTGATACTTTGATGCCACCGTTTTCAAACCTGAAATTGTGGTGTCATCTACATCCACTCCTCCTCTTTAACCCTGCTCAACCTGGTGCTTAGCGTGAGTGTCACAGCCCTGAATCCCACAGCCCCACACTCGACGAGCGTCTGTAGAGTTAGGGAGGCAGCTGTATCATAAATGACCACATAGCAGGAAGAAAGAGTGTTTTAATAAAAGCCTGCCAAATTGCTCTAGGATCTCAGAAGGATGACGTCTCCATAGAATAAGTGAATGGGTGTGAGTGTGTGGGGTTTTGGAGGATGTGTAGGAGAGTCGAGGCTAGCCAGGAGAAAGAAGATTCCTGGCTTGAGCCCCGGGCATCATGTTTGTCCTTCTCCCTATCTGAGTTGCTAAGTTGGGCCAGCTCCTCCGCCCCTTTCTGTCCTCCTTCTTGCCTCTGTCCCCATCAAATTTCACCAGAACTCCCCCAGCAGCCTGCTCCCTGGCTTTTCCTTGCTGGGTCCTCTCTGTGGCCTTGTCTCCTGTGGGGTATAGGTGTGGCCTAATGCCCAGTCCCCCTCCTCTCTTCTCCTTGGTCCTGGGCTCCCTTCCGGAGGTGCTGATGCGGTCTGGGGCTGCTCTGTCCCCAGCGCGGGCACCGGCCGCACAGGCTGCTACATTGTCTTGGATGTGATGCTGGACATGGCGGAGTGTGAAGGCGTCGTGGACATTTACAACTGCGTGAAGACCCTCTGCTCCCGACGTGTCAACATGATCCAGACTGAGGTGCGGGGACCCCTTGTCCGTCTTGTGAGGCGCTCAGCTGGTGGAGGGTGTTTGAAGGGCGTCCTTAGGTTCTTCCTTTCCCTGGGATCATTTGCAAACTTGGGTTGCCAGCCTCTTAGGATTGTCCCGGGGTTGTCATGGTGGGGGAGGCCAGCAGCACTAGGTTCTGCGGTCAAGACATACCTGGGTTCGTGTCCTCACTGGATCTGTGACCTGGGCCCCTCACCTCTCAGAGAATCTCTTGGGGTGTTAGAAGCAGTCTGAGACATGCTAACGTGTGCATGAAGGTGACTACCTTGAACTTGCTTGTCCCTCTCCCCCTCCACGTCTCCAGCTGCTAGTCCCCACCTCGTTCTCATGTTCTTAACTGCTGTTTCAGGAGCAGTACATCTTCATCCATGATGCGATCCTGGAGGCCTGCCTGTGTGGGGAGACCACCATCCCTGTCAATGAGTTCAAGGCCACCTACAAGGAGATGATCCGCATTGACCCTCAGAGTAATTCCTCCCAGCTGCGGGAAGAGTTCCAGGTGGGGTATTTGTGTGTGTGTGTGTGTGTGTGTGTGTGTGTGTGTGTGTGTGTGTGAGCGCACACATATTGCTTGGAGGTCCCAGTACTGTAGTCCATTGAGGTCCAAGCAAGAGTGACCAGACTGAGACACTGTCAGAAGGACAGTTGTGCTGCTAGGAAGGACTCTGAGGCAGTGAGGAAGCTTTGGAGTCTGATAAGCCTGGTTCAAGTCCTGGCTTATCTAGCTGGGAGTTGGGAGGAGCCTTGGATGAGCCACTTCACCTCTCTGTTTCCATTTTATTATCCAGAAAGGAAAATAGTTGATATCAGCCTGGCGGTGTTTGTACTCATCAGGATTCCTTGGTTGTAAGTGATTAGAATCCAGCTCCTGGCTCCTGGGATGGGAAGTCTGAGGGTGGTAGGGCTCCAGTTGTGGCTGGATCCAGGGGCTCAGGTGAAGATGCTGACACTTGGTCTCTGTCCGTACTTGGTCCTGCTCTTGACTTTGTTCTTGGATCCACAGCTGATCCCAGCTGTGCCAGGCTCATGTCCTCTCGTCAGGAGATTCTGAAAAGAGGCCCTTGTTGCTTTCAACAGGCCCAACAAAAACCCTAGACCAGACTGTCACATGTCCATTCTTAAAGCATTCCCTGGGGCCAGAGAGACAGAGCTGATGGCAGGCCTTGGTTGCCTGGTTCCAGGGACAGGACTAGTCACACCGTACCTAATGGCTTGAGATGGGAGAAGGCTGGTTCCCCAGATTGGTCTGCACTGGGCGGGCAGAGACCCAGGTGTCCTGTACTCCAGGGCTCAGGTGTGGGCCAGCAGGATCACATGTGTCACATGCTGGTGCTCTAGAGCCACATGAAGTGATCTTGTGGGAAATACTGCTGGAGAAGGATGACGCATCAGGCTTTGGGGATTGTGATAGAGTTGGGTTCCCCAGGAGCGACCCCTCACATCAAGAGAAAGAGACTTGTGGGCTGGTGGTGCATGCGTTGTAATCCCAGTCTTTGGGAGGCTGAGACAGGAGGATTGCAGGTTCACAGCCAGCCTCAGCAATTTGTGAAGCTCTCTGCAATTTAGTGAGACCCTGCTTCAAAATAAAGAATAAAAAATAGGGTTAGGCGTGTATGTAACTTGGAGGTAGAATGCCTCTGGTTTTAATCTCCAATACTGCAAGAGAGAGAAAGAAAGAGAGATAGACAGACAGAGACTTATTTGGCATGGTGGTACACACTTGTAATCCCAGTACTTGGGAGGCTGAGACAGGAGGATTTCAGGTTTGAGACCAGCCTTAGCAGTGTAGAGGGACTCTCAGCAGCCTAATGAGACCTTGTTTTTTTAAAAAAAGAAAAAAGTAAAAAGGGCTGGGGAGCTGGGCATAGTGGCACATGCCTATAATCCCAATACTTGGGATGCTGAGACAAGAGAATCGCCAGTTTTGAAGCCATCCTTAGTAACTTAGTGAGGCTGACAGCAACTTAGTGAGATCTTATTTCAAAATAAGAAATAAAATAGGGCTGGGGGTTTATGTTGTAGGTAGAATGCCCCTGGGTTTAATCTCCAGTACCACAAAAAGACAAAGAAACAAGAGAGACTGAGAGCCTGAATCCAAAAGGCAGAGGAGTGAATGCGGTGCCCCAGGACCCTGGCTTGATTTAGTACCAGGTGCTCAGGACTTGCATCTGTTCAGATAGAGAAGCAACCGAGGAAGGCGAGTGCCCCTGCCGGGCACCTGGCACCTGCTTTATGGGTGGGGGTTCTGGGCTTGTCTTGGAAGCGCTGATGAGCCGGCAGTGATTCTCACTGTGCCTCCTGCAGCCTGAGCCCTGGGCGGCCAGCTCTGCCCAGTGTTCAGCATCCTCTCCCTTCACCTCCTGCAGCCCCGTGGAGTAGGCTTATTATTTTCCCATTTCACAATTGAGGAAAATGAAGGCTTCAAGGTACAGTAGCTTGCCTAAGCCTCCACGGGGGGGAGGGCACTGAGACAGACTTTTCTCCAGAGCTAGAGAAAAGAGCTAGGCTCTGCCTGGCCTGGAGACAGGGACCTGCCTGCATGTCTTCTCTCCCTTCTTCCTGGACCTCAGTTTCTCCATCCACAAAATGCCCAGTGTCCCTACAGGGCCACAAGGAGGCCCAGCCGGTACTGGACAGCCTCTTCCTCCCCACCGCCACTCCCTGTAGACGCTGAACTCGGTCACGCCACCCCTGGACGTGGAGGAGTGCAGCATCGCCCTGCTGCCCCGCAACCGCGACAAGAACCGCAGCATGGACGTCCTGCCGCCCGACCGCTGCCTGCCCTTCCTCATCTCCACTGACGGGGACCCCAACAACTACATCAACGCGGCCCTGACTGATGTGAGAGCTTGGGGGTGCCCAGGGGTCAAGGGAGTAGAGCCCAGAGATCTGATGGCAGGGCGCTCTGTCCATTTGGGGACTGGGCTCAAGGGTGACCCTTCTACCCTCATTGATCACCCACTCCTCATTATTCGAGCCAGGCTCCCCCTCAGGTATTGCTCTCAGCTTGAGTGGGAGTCTGGGTTGCGGAGTTCAGGCAGGGCTCTTCCCAGGATCAAGCCCAGTAGAATCTGGTGTAGGATGAGTGAGTGATTCAGGGGACTTTGGCTGGGGTGGGGGGACTTGAGGGTTTGGGGTTGGGACTTGAGAACTGGTGTTTAGAGCCAAGGGAGCTGGTCCTGGGAGATTAAGCTAGGCCCTATTTCAAGACCTGGCCTCAAATGGCGACTTGCTCCCTGGCCACACCTGGCTGTGGTCTGAAAGCACAGGAGCCATTTAGACGTCCCTTTCTTTGCCCCAGCCCAGGGGTTCCACCGCCTTTCCTGGGTGCCATGAGCACAGCTGGGGCCCTAGGGGCCCAAGATGCTGCCACTTGAGGGGGAAGGGTCCAGGTATCATCCCTGTTCCTCTCTCCAGTTGGAGCCAATCAAGAGATGGATGCAGGAGGCTTCAGGTGGAAATCCATGTTACTGATAAAACAAGAATGTGGCTTCAAATGTGTGGCCAGTGGGCTAGCCATGCCTGTGCCCCTCCGGATGCAGCTGGGCACTCCCAGCTACCCTCCCCTTCAGGGGCAGGCCAGTGCCTGTGGCGGGGGGCCGGGGGCAGTGAGAATGTATGTCTTCTGAGAGAAAGGGGCTGAGCCAGCAAACTCAGCCTGGGAAGGAGTGAGTGTAGGGCCCCCCAGGATATCTCGAGAGAGAGGCGATCCCCTATAGCAGGTGCAAGGAGGGGGTGGGCCTTTTATGGCCTGGTTGCTGATGAAGAGTAAGTACCTCTGCAGGGTAGACCAGGGCGTGGTGGGGTCCTTGAAGGAAGGAGCGCTCCCACCCTGTTTCTGGGAGGCTTCCTGGTGTAAGCTGAGGTGAGAGGGAAATAGAAATAGAGGTTCAAGGGCTCTGGATCTGGGAGCACACTTGGCTCCAAATTCGGGGATCCTTAGCTATTTTAGTTTGTGGGGGCCATGGGCACACACACTAGAGGCCTGACTTGTCAGCTCAGCATCAGTGTGCTGCCGGCCTCTGAACTGGCCATGGCGGACAGTGGGGTCTAGCGGGCATGGCCACCCAGCTCAGGGTGGGTGGAGCAGGAGGAGGGCCTGGGGTCGAGCCTCAGCCATGTCAAGGGCTGTGACCAGGGTCCCGCCGGGTGCTGCTGTTCCCACAGAGCTACACGCGGAGCGCCGCTTTCATCGTGACCCTACACCCGCTGCAGAGCACCACGCCTGACTTCTGGCGGCTGGTCTACGACTACGGCTGCACCTCAATCGTCATGCTCAACCAGCTGAACCAGTCCAACTCCGCCTGGGTGAGGCCCGCTGGCCACGGCCCTCAGAGCGTGCGAGGGCACGGCCCCCTCAGTCCAGAGCTGGAGCCCGTCTCTGCTCAGTGTCGGCTGTGTGATCTTAGAGGAGTCACCCTCCCTCTCAGCACCCCAGTTTCCTCATCTGGATAATGAGGGGGTCAGACTGGAGCACACTAGCTGCTTTGTATGGAGCACCCACAGTAAGCCAAAGGCTCTGCTTAGCACTTAGGGTCTTACTTACAATCCACAGTGACCCTGGGTGGGAGCTTCTCTAAGGTCACGTAGCTGAGAAGTGAGAGCTGCCCACCGCGGGCTGCCTCAGGCAGAGTGTTTCAGTAGCGTTGTTTGGCGTACGGCAAGTTAGTTTACCTCTTCAAGCCTCAGTTTTCTTCCCTGTGATGGGGACCACCACAGGACCTGTCCTTATGGGTACACCGTGCTGTGCCTGGCATGTGCAGGCGCTGGGCACACGGCAGGGATGACCACGGTGAGGGTGAGAGTTGCTTCTGAGGTCAGTGCAGACACTGGCTCAGTGGCCTCAGTCTGGGGACAGCCCCTTCACTCTCCCCATTTCCTTCCGGGGTTCCCAAGGCTGGAGCTCCTGGAAGTGCAGGCACCTGGCCTCCTTGCACTGCCGATCACGTGCACCGAGTCCTTGGATCCCTTCACGCTCCCCCTCTCTGCCTCGGGAGGCCAGGAAGCTTTTCAGTAAATTGAGCACGGCAGCCTCTTACTGAGAGCCTCTTACTGAAGGCCTGGAAGAGGCTTTGATAGCTGGGCTCTTTTTGTGTGTATGTGATGTCGGAGATTGAATCTAGGCACTTAAACATGCCAGGCAAGTGCTCTACCACTGAAAATCAGCCCCAGACCTTTTTATTTTATTTTGAGACAAGTGTTCCAGACTGACCTTGAACCTAGGATTCTCTGGCCTCAGCCTCCTGAGAGCTGGATTACAGAACTGTGTTACCGAGCCTGGCTGAGCTCTAATGAGCCAGAATCCTGGGTACATGACCAGGTCTACAGAGAATGGGGCCCAGGTCCAGGGTGGGGTCTAGAGTAAGTTCCATTGGTGGTAGGAGCCCACCCTTACTGCGGTGGGGGACAGGGACCCTGAGGGTCATTTCCAGCTCCTCGAATTGCTCGTGCCTTCAACCCACTTTTCCCAGGGATAGGTCCCCGCCAGGCCCTACCACTGACAGTGGCACACAGGAGAAGACCCAGTATCTCTTAGATCTCCTGGTGTGGGGGGAAGCTGGTACAGAAATGGATAGTGACAGCAGTTGGGAAAGGGCATTCATGAGCTGGCACAAGGGCACAGAGAAGCTTGGGGATGAAGTATCAAGGAGGGCTCCTGGGAAGTGGTGTCTGAGGTGGTGGGGAAGGTAGCGTTCAGTAGTGAAGAGCTGGGGAGGGCAGAGCATGTGCAAACTTCAACTGCAAGGAGTTGCCAGGACCCCAGCTGGGGAGAGGAGGTTGTGTCCTCTGAGGGGCTGCGGCCAGAGAGCGATGAAGATGGACAGGGCGTCATTTGGGACAAGTTCAGGGACAGCCTCGGAAGCGACTGTCACCCTTATCACCTCTGCCTCCGCCATGGACTGGGTCCCTCCTCTCTGCCCGGCATGGCACAGTGCCAAGCACCCTTGGGCCCCACTCATGGTCCTCACAACAACCCTGTGAGAACAGTTGCTGTGGTGGTCCTTGTTTTACAGAAAAGGAAACTGAGGCTTAAGGGAGTAAATTAACTTATCCTAGTTTTAATGATTGTACCCTTTTAAAGGTGACAGCCATGGGCTAGGCCATGAGAAGTTAGGCAGTTGATAAAGAGCCAGAATGGACCAGGTTCAAAGTGGCCCTGGCGTCCCTAGGTGGGCTCAAACCACCAACCTTTGGGTTAGCGGCCAAATGCACTGAATGATTGTACCACAGAGGCGGCTAGCTTATCCTAGTTTTACAGATGGAGAAACAGGGGCCCAGGAGACGAGAAAAGGTTTTCTTGGGCTACAGGCAGAGGGGAGACTACAAGTTGGGGCTCCAGGCTGTTCAGACTGTAGGGCCTGAGTATATATATGTGGGGGTGCCTCCTCTGCTCCTGACTCCAGGGGCAGCTGTGTAGTATCCTGACTCCATGGATGGTCCTGGGACGAGAGTAGGGGCCTCAGCTGCGTTGCCGCAGGGTCTCCTCACCTCTGTGAGCTGTGCTGCAGAGAAGAGTTGTGAGAGAGTGGGCTGGGGGCTGGTTCTGGGGTGGGTGGGGTGATCTGGGCCTCTCGTGTGTGCGTGTATGTGTTTAGGGTTCGTCTTGGCCCATTGGAAGGTGTCCATGCAGCAGAGCTGGGCCAGGTGTGCCCTGTGCTCAGTGGGTGAGAGGTGGAGACAGGGTTGGTGAGTCTGAAGCAAGTGTGTGGCCAGGGCCTGGGAGCTGCAGGGCAGGCACAAGCACTGTGGATGGCCTGGCTCCAGCCAGCTTTCCTGTCTCTGTGCCCAGCCCTGCCTGCAGTACTGGCCTGAGCCAGGCCGGCAGCAGTATGGCCTCATGGAGGTGGAGTTCGTGTCTGGCACAGTGGATGAAGACTTGGTGGCCCGAGTTTTCCGGGTACAGAACATCTCTCGGGTGAGTGGTCTGAGGAGCCTGAGGACGAGAACCTGGGTGAGGGCCAGGGCAGCCTTGGGTGGCCTCTTGAGGTCATTCGGCAGGGCCCCTGTGACCCCGATGCTCACACCAGCTGCAGGAGGGGCACCTGATGGTGCGGCACTTCCAGTTCCTGCGCTGGTCTGCTTACCGGGACACGCCTGACTCCAGAAAGGCCTTCCTGCACCTGCTGGCGGAAGTGGACAAGTGGCAGGCAGAGAGCGGGGACGGGCGCACCATCGTGCACTGTCTGTGAGTGCTGGCCCTGTGGGAGGCGGGTGGAGGCCTCGGAGAGGGCACAGGGCCCGTCCGAGAAAGCTTCAAGGCTGGCACCAAAGCCCCTGGGCTCTCTGACAGCTGTGACCTGGACTCTCCTCAGCCAGCCAGGCTGGCTGGCCCTTCTTTCCCTAAAAAATTCAGTTTTCAGCTGGGTGTTGTGGCACACGCTTGTAATCCCAGCATTCGAGAGTCTGAGACTGGAGAATCGCAATTCGCGGACAGCCTCAGCTACTTAGTGGGGTCCTCTGCAACTTAGTGAGACCCTGTTTCAAAATAAATAATAAAAAAATAAGGCAGGGAGTATAGCTCGGAGGTCTAATGCTTCTGGGTTCTATTCCTAGACCCACACACAAAAAAATTAAAAATCCATTTTCCAGGGTCTGATCTCCAGTGCCCTCTGTCATGTTGAATTTGACCAAATTAAGGAGAGTCTTGTCAGAACTTTCCACCCCATGAGATTGCAGCATATATTTTCCACCAATGGAATTCCAGTGTTTGTTTATGCATGCACATGTGCACTGCTTCTCATTCATTCATTCGCTCATTCATTCATATGCATGCCTCATTCATAAACCTATGTATTTGCTCCCGGCACTCACTTTTATTTGCTCACTTTTTCATGCTCTGGCACTCACCGAGTCTTCCCAGGGCCAGGCTGGGCATGCTCCTGAGCTGAGGACTTTTAGATCTGGTGGGAGAGACCCCTGAGAAGGGTCTGAGGACGCTCTCCCATCCCCCAGAGCACCCCACACATGGAGTGTCAGGGACGGAGTGCGATGCTGAGAGGAGGGAGGAGGAGTGTCTTTGGTGCGAGGCTGCGGGCTTGGCTCAGCGTTTGTGTCTCTTGCCTGGTGGTGACTAGTCCTCCCAGTGTCCATTTTCCACTCCCCCCAGGGGTCTGCTTGGGACAAGGCTGTCCTTTTCTGTCGCTGCCCTTGCTTCTCAGTGGTTTTTTCTTGGAATGTGTCTGGCCTCCTTTCTCTTGGAATCTGCACTCTTTTCCTTCTTGAGAGCTTGTTTTGAGATGAAGAGGCTTTGGATGTTAGTCTCAGCCTCTGAGCTGCCTATTTAACCTTCTGGTCCTGTGACTGCCCTGTAGGCCCTGCCTTGCCCTTTAGGTTCCTCAGCCCTCCTCCCCCCCCACCCAGCCCTTTGGCCCTCCCTCTGTGGTTCCCTGGCCCCGCCCACCCACCCTTTGGCTCCTCCTTCTTTGGGTCTCCTGGTCCCGCCCACCCACCCTTTGGTCCTTCCCTCTTTGGGTCCCCTGGCCCCGCCCACCCACCCTTTGGTCCTCCCCTCTTTGGGTCCCTAGCCCCACTGCTTATCTCTAGGCTCTTTAGTACCTCCCAGCTTGCTTCCTTAGTCCTACCCCACCCCTGTGCCCTCAAGCTTCTCTCTAGTTCTGCCCCTTACCTTTCTGCCCCTTACCTTTGGCCTCTCTGGTCCTAAGCCCAGCTTTTTGGTTGCCTGGCCTTCATCTTTGGGTACCCGGGCCCCATCCCTGATTCCCAAGCTCCTCCCCAAACCTTTTATGCATTTCCTTTAGAAATGGGGGAGGCCGCAGTGGTACCTTCTGCGCCTGTGCCACGGTCCTGGAGATGATCCGTTGCCACAGCCTGGTGGATGTTTTCTTTGCTGCCAAAACACTTCGGAACTACAAGCCCAATATGGTGGAGACAATGGTGAGGGATTGTGACAGTGTCCACCTTCCTGGTTCATGCCTGGCTGGGTTCTGCAGCACCCACCCTCCCCTACCCCCTGTTGGGCTTGGACTGTCCTTGGGTCAGAACGTTTCCTCCTGCTTGTCTTCTCTCCCTAGTACAAGGGAGGGGTCAGGCTCATGATCCCTTCTCTCCATCTCTGCAGGATCAGTACCACTTTTGCTATGATGTGGCCCTGGAGTACCTGGAGGGGCTGGAATCAAGATAGCAGGGCCCCTGGCCTGGGGCGCCCACTGCACACTCAGGGCCAGGCCCACCATCTCGACTGGCGAGGAAGACCTGTGCCCCCAACTCTGCTCAGCCATAGCCCCATGGGGAAAGAGCTGGCGTGGATGCTGAGCTGTTGCTGTGGCATCTTCTATTGTGGGCAGCACCTCTCACTGTGTCCATGGGCAGGCCGTGGGACAAGGAGGAGCTTAGCAAGACTGTAGCCCCACCTGGCACAGTGACGGGGGTTCAGAATGGCCATCTCTGGGGGACTCAGGCCTAGCCCATTGACACCCCAACCAGAGACAAGAGACCCTGCAGGGAGAGTGTTCCGGCCACAGTTTCTCTCTGGCTTGGCCTCTTCTGCATGTGGGTAGAGGGTTCACTGGGGCTCGGCAGCTAGAATCCCATCTGGCCCAGTCCTGTCTGGGCTGGCTGGGCTCTGCCATGCTTTGCCAGTGGGGCACATTGATCACCATTTTCAGGGGAATTGTGGTGCCCTCCTGCAGCCCCTGGGGTATTTTGCTCTCCTCCCCACTTCTGCTTCCCTGACATGTGTTCAGAGCTGCCCAGGACCAGGGTCAGCCCATTCCTCCCAGGCCCCACCCTGCCTGACCCAGTGTCTGCAGAGTGCAGCTCCTTTGCTCCCACACCCATAGCTGTGGGCCATCCTGGCTTGCTCAGGCTCAGCCTGGGCCAGCGACAATCCACAAGGCTGAACCACAGCCCCGGGGTTGAAGTCCCTGTGGCTCCTGGTCAGGCTGCTCACCGGGTTGGGGCAATGCTAGAACAGAGCTGGACACAACCCCGAGTTCAGAGGAAGAAGGGGTACCATGAGATGGAGGATCAGTGCTATTTTTTGTTTATTCAGTTATTTTTTGATGGGGGGAAGGTCTCGTTAAAATGGGGCAGGCCACACCCCCATTCCGTGCCTCAATTTCCCCATCTGTAAACTGTAGATATGACTACCGACCTACCTCGCAGGGGGCTGTGGGGAGGCATAAGGTAATGTTTGTAAAGCGCTTTGTAAATAAACGTGCTCTCTGAATGCCACCCAGTGGTCCTGTGTGTATCTGACCACAGATCTCGCCTGCCCCCAGCCTCCCAGTGCAGTGAGGCTCGGGGACTTGGGTTCTAGTCTGGCCTTAGTTTTTCTATCTATAAGATGGTGGCAGTGTAGACCAGGGTATTGCTCAGGGTTCTTCCACGTGTAGAGGGGTTCCGGGGCTCCCTGGCCATCACTGCCTCCACCCAGGTCTCTGCAGCAGCTTTGCAGGCAGTGGCTTCATTTTGAGACCTCCAAGGCCACAGAGCTACCTCTTTTGCTCCTGGGGGCCTGAGTCAGGGCTCAGCTCTTTCTGGGGGGAGCTCTGGAGGCTCAGGCCTTGGCATCAAAGAGTTAGACCACACCAGCCAGGAGACCCTGGGGTGGGGGCGGGAGGAAGGGGAGTCATCTGTCCTCTCTGGGGCAGAGTTTCTTATCTGTAAAATGAGGACATTCCTGTTATGATCACAAGAAAACATGGTTAAGGGCCTCATGTGGCATGGAATCTGGAAGTTCAGTTTGAAAACACATGGCAGAGATGGGGACAGAGAGGGCAAGACAGCAGCCCAGCCTGGCACAGAGACAGCTCTGAAGGACCCAGGCCGAGCCCCTTGATGCCATCCCAGCCCTTGGCAGAGATGAGCACAGCACATCCCTGCTGGGGATCATCCTCATCCAGCTGCCCCAGCCCCAGGCTCCCTCATGGCATGGAGCCTGCTGGCTAGGACCTTGAGCAAGACAATTCTTATTTCTGTGTTTGTTTTTTCATATGAAAACCGGTTCTACGATTTTTTGGTCCTGTTAATGCATTGACTTTTGTGTGGGTTAAAGGATATAGCCCCTTCTTTTTTTTTTTTTTTTTTTTTTTGGTGTTACTGAGGTTCCTGGAAGCCCTTCTACCTCCGGGCTACACTCCCAGACCTATTTTATATTTTTATTTGGAAACAGGGTCTCTTAAGCCAGCAAGGCTGGCTTCGAACCCGCGCAATCCTCCTGTCTCTGCCTCCTAAGCGTGGGGATTACAAGCCTGCGCCACCACGCCCAGTGTGGATATAGCCCCTTCTAAAGACTTCAGTTCCACTTTTAATCTGAGTTAAAAATTTATCAGACATTTATGATCCCACTTGGCTAGGCCACAGACTATCTCTTTCACACTCCTTCTAAACTTTTCCTTGAGCCTTCCCTGAAGAGCCCCAAATGTATGTCACAGATACTGGCCACGCAATAGCATATGACTTGCTTGGCTAATAGAAAGTTCAGAGATGGCAGCATATGAATTCTGGGTGCCAGGCCTCCAGAGGCATCCCAGGGCTTGCTTTGGCCACCTGGGACTCTGCCATGTAAAAAGCCTGTACAGCCTACTGGATGGAGGTCACATGAAGGAGAACCAGCATGTCCCATGATTAGTCAGTATCAACTGCCTGACTGTGAATGAGGCCGTCTTGGACCTTCCAGCCTGGCTAACCCATCAGGTGAGTAGTCATGGGATTAAGCTTAGAAGAAACTGACTGAATAGTCTCTAGAGTTGGGAGAAATAAATGGTTCTTTATTAAGCCATTACATTTTGGATCATTTGTTATGTACCACATGCTAACTGATACATATGTGTTCTGAGCAGTGTGAATATACCTTTACTCTGCCCCATAAGGTGTTCTGTGTTCATCTTGCTGTAGCCATTGCCAAGTAAAAAGGGCTTATTTTGGAGCTGGTGCTGGGGACATTTGGTATTTGGAGGGAAGCTGGAGTATGGGTCTGATGTCACCTGCACTTTCAGGGGAGTTGGAGGGTAGACTGTGTTCCACCTCCAAAATCAAGAAATCAAAGTCCATCCTAAGTTCCACACCCCACCAACAGTGACTTCTCACAATCTCCTAAGCATCCTACAGAAAACATTGGTACCTACTTACAGGATCAGTTGTGAGATCTAGAGAGATTTTAAAAAGAGCAGGCATGGTCCCTGGTGACATAATTGGTCCTCAATACAGGACATCTTATAATACAGACAGGTCCTGATTTATCATGGGGGGGATTATGGGTTATTTTTTGTCATGCACTTTATCATGTGTAAAAGTGATGTGTATACAGTAAAAACCATACTTCAGTTTTTGAAGTTTGATCTTTTCCTGGGCTATGGATAATGTATACTCACTCCTGATGCTGGGTCGTGGCAGTGAACACAGCTCCTGGCCAGCCAGGGGATCAGGAGGAACAACCTGGACTCTACAGGGTGCTGTGTGGCTCAGCTGTGATGCTTGGTAGGTTAGGCAGATTAAATGGGACTTTTGACTTGGGATATTTTCAATATACAGCAGATTTATTGGGACATAACACCATCATGGAGTCAAGGAGCATGGATATTAATTAAAAGTCCATGGGCACTAAAAATGGTGAACATTACATTTTGTTTAGAACCTATAATTGTATTTCATGCCTTTCACCCTTTGTCTCTTACTTAATCCACACAACAACTCTCTTTTTTTTTTTTTTTGGTGGTACTGGGGGTGGAACCCAGAGGCCTTCTACCTCTGGGCTATACTCCCAGACCTATTTTATATTTTTATTTGGAAACAGGGTCTCTCTAAGTTGCTGAGAGCCTCACTAAGTAGCTGAGGCTGGCTTCGAACCTGTGCAATCCTCCTGTCTCAGCCTCCCAAGCGCGGGGATTACAAGCGTGTGTCACCACGCCCGGCTCCACACAACAACTCTTTAAAAGAGGAATTTCTTATCCTTTCCTTTTGGAGACAAGGAATCGGAGGTCCCGCGATCGAGTTTACTCACCCCAGGTCACTTGGCTGCTCGTGGCAGAACTGGGACTTGAGCCCATATTTAGGCTGACTTCAAAGCCTCAACCTGTAGCTGCTCTGCTCTGCAGCCTGCCTGGGTGGTGTTAAAAGCCTTAGACTCCCCTCAATGCAAGACCAAATGGATAACTCAGGCGCTGATTCTCAGGTTCTCTGAAATGCATCGGGTGCTGGCCTCTTGGACAAGGTGGCTTGGAGCTTGGCCCAGGCCTGGGGGCCCAGCAGGTGTGGGGTAGAAGTCTCTGCCCCACCCCCAGCCTGGCAAACAGGTTTCTACAAGCACAGACAGGCAGGCTGCCTGTTACTGCTGGGAGCAAAGTATTTTCTTTATGCCATAATAGATCTGGCTGCAGGAGTGGCCAGGGCAATCATTACTGCTCAGGATGTCCCTGCCGGCCCCTGATTGCGACACACTGATACATCTCAGGTGCCCAGGTGATGGAGCCGTGACTTGGATGGATGCCAAGGCCACCTGCGAGTCCTCACTGGGAGGTAGCCGCTCTGCCACTGGTCTCTGCTGACCTCCCTCCACTGACCTTAATGAGCTCTGACCCCGATGCCCCATGCTGAGCAGGCAGAAGGCACAGTGCTTCCAGGCAGACAGACTCCCCAGGTAAAGGCCAGGCTGTGTCCTGAGGGGCGGGGGAGGGCTTTGAACGTGGCAAGCTGAAGGAGCAGCGCTGTGTCTGTGGGCTCACTGCCCAGGGCTCTGTGAGTCATCATCTCTCAGCCTGCAGTGAATCCTGGGAGGCAGGTATGGTCATCACCCCATTTTATAGACGAGGAGACCGAGGCTCAGAGCATAAGCAGCCTGCCCAGGTCAGAGAGCGACCTTACAGGAACAGTGGCAGCTGGAGTCAGCTGGAGTGAGGCTTTGAAAACAGAGGCCAGAGGCCGTCACCCATCTCCTAAGAGCCACCGGTGGCCTCCCACTGCTCTGTGCCTCAGTCGGGCTCCTGCCTGGCTCCCTGCTCTGACTTGGCCTCTGCGCCTCTGACAGGTCCCTCCTCTCATCTCATCCTCTGAGCTCTTCACCTGGACATTCTTCACCAGTCTCTGCATGGCTGGCCCCTTCCTGGTGTCCAGGTCCTAACTCCCATGTCCCCTTGTTGAGATTTCCCCTGAAAGCCCTGGATGGCCCTCTGCCCTCGCCGTCCCTCGCTGCTCCCTCTCAGGGAGTCAGTGTGCATGTTCACTGGCTGGCTGTGTGCTGTCTTCCCATCAGACTGTGAGTGGCCAGCAGGACGGGCCATGTGGATCATCCCCTGCACACATGCGAGGGACTCAGTGAGTGTTTGATGAGTGGCAGGAAGTTACAGAGCTGAGACTCCAACTCAGGTCCTCTGGTCCCCAACGCCCATCCTCTTAAGCCCCTTGTTCAGTGTTCTGGGTGATCAGAGGGCTTATGCCAGGAGGCTCCAGGGCCAGCTGGGCCACTGTGCTGTGCGGCCTTGAGAAAACATCTGCCCTCTCTGGGGCCCTGTCTCCTGATCTGTCCAGTGAGGAGGTGGGACTGCGCACTTTCCGAAGCCCATTCCAAGGAGGTTGCATGGGGCTCCACATCTCCCAGTGACTGTGAGGCTGGCGCCACTTTGGAGCCCAGGCCACTGGCGTAAGCATCTGTTGTCTGAGCTCCATAAAATCCTGGGATCCAAGATACTGGAGTGTTGTGTTCTGGGCTTTGGTCTGATGGGTCTGAGAACCTTTGGCAGGCTTTGCCATTATACCTACTACAAACATGGTTCCTAACCTTCCCAGAAATTCTGAGAGGTATGTATTAGCAAAACCATTGTTTTTTGCAGTACCAGGGATGGAACCCAGGAGCATTCTACCTTCGAGCTACACCCCCAGCCCTATTAGTCTTTTTATTTTATTTGAAACAGGGTCTCACTGAGTTGCAAAGGGCCTCGCTAAGTAGCTGAGGCTGTCCGTGAACCGTGATTCTCCGGTCTCAGCCTCCCGAATGCTGGAATTACAAGCGTGCGCCACCACGCCCGGCTCAGAAAAACCACTTGACATGAGGAAACAGGCGGAGAGAGAGGCATCATGAATCATGTAAGTCCACAAGGCCCCCATGGAACCAGGGCAGACGAGAACTCACGACACTTGTTTCCAAAGCTACGTGCTTATCACCCTTAGAGAAATACTGGCAGATGCTCAACTTGAACACAGTAACTGCTAGAACTCTCTTGCGCACGAGTCAGTCTGTCCTCTCCATACTCACTGAAACCCGGCACAGCCTCAGATACCATAGACGGGTTAAGCTGGGGCCCCTGCCCGGCTGCTCGGCTCAGTGCTCGGCACCTCGTAGGCCTGCAGAAAGTGCTGTTGAATGAGTGATGGACCGTCTTGACTCTGCAGATGGCGGGGGCGGCCTGACTCAGCAGGAGCCGAGGAGCCGAGGAAGCCTTTTCAAGAAAAATGAAATGTGTCTCAACTCACTTCCCACTTACTCCCAGGAGTGGGAAGAAGGAATCTGTCCAGGAATTTTATTTTCTGTTCATTTGAAAGTGGAACAATGCGGCTCTCTTGAGCTGTGTTTAGTATGTGACTGTATTTGCTTTTTCAAGAGAGCTAAGGACAGTGTTCACACCCCGGGGCTCCAGCCCGGGAGGCCCGTCTCCCTCCAGAAGGCATAGAAGCTCTTGACCCTTTGGCATTTTCTTTGATGAACTCTTTGCTCCTTTCCATGGCTGCCTCTCTCCTCCCTTACCTGTTTATCGTCTCTAAGTTCCCAATACACCCTTCTTTGCCCTGCTCTGATATTGGAGCTGGTTCTTTGGTCAGCTGGGGCAGTGCTAGGCTTAGTCAGTGGAGGGCGCTAGAGAATCAGTGCCAGGTGGTGACAGCAGGGAGGCACCTTCTGGGGCCTGGTCCTCTTTCCTTCTTTTTGTTTCCTTAGCCCAGGAGCCCAGCCCCTCACCTGAGAGGACCAGCTCTCTAGCTCTACCCTGAGGCTTCCCTCTCCCAGCCTGCAAGTTCTGCAAGCCAGCCCTATTCACTCTTGGATCATTCGCCTGTCCAGAGGGCTGCTGGTATAGACCAGGGTAGGCTACACCGCCTGGCAAGTTTCTCAGCCAGCAGAGACGGCTTGTTCTTGTGGATGTCACTTGCTCCTAGAAAAATTCTGAATCGAGGACGGGCTCTTTCCTGAAGCCTGATTCCTTCGTATTGCACTTGTTGCCTGTGGGTCCCTCAGAGTCTTCTTTTGCCCTTTTTAGTAATTACCACCCTCTGTACGCTCTGCTAGATAACAATTCCTCGTATTAACCTTTTTCATGTGCATATTATAGGCATGAGCTCTGCCTCCTGGCTGGATACTAAATGATACAGACTTGGGGGTGATGGTCCCGCGAGACAGACCTGCAAAGGTAGGATTTTGATTGGTTTTGCTGTGCCCTTGGGCTTGAGCACACAGCTGAGCTCCTTGCCAATGGGAAATGGGATGCTCTTAATCTACAGCCTCGTGGCATCATAATTATACTGTCACCTGTGATGGATTTCGATTCAGTGCTAACAGAAGCAACTGTCTTTGGAGCCCAGGTGACTACTGCACTTGACCCCTCTCTCGGTAATGATGGCTGCAGGGACTGTGGTGTGGGATGGATCCCGGAGTGTGCTGGAGCACCTACTAGGAAGAAAATGACAAGTTCAGGTCATTTAATTCTCACCTCCAACCATAGTTTGAGAACCACAGTGCTTCCATGTCATCTGTAAAAACAATCTCTTATTTCATGTAGCCACAGGGCTGGGGCTGCTGAAAATGAAACATAAAATGTAATAGTGTGGGTTGCACAGTTTAAACGTCAGTGAAATTTATAGCATCACCAAGTTTCTTATGTGAAAGTTTGGGCATAAATTAGGGGAGGATGTTATCCTGAAACTTGGAAGGAGGACATCTGCTTGGGCTCGGAGAAAATGGAGAATCTTGAATCCCCGAGTCACTTTGAGCCTCCTTTGCCAGTGGAAACCACCCTGTCTCATGCATCTGAGGATACTGGTTTCCTTTGTTCGAAAACTCTGTGGTGACCTTCCATGGGGAAGATGCTTTTTGAAAGGGGATGACCAGTTTCTTTAAGGTGTGCCTCAAGGACTCTTTGCTGCAATTGAATCCATAACTAGGATCAGATATAAGTGTCCCTCATGGGGGTGGGCACACACTGGGATCTAAGAGAAGATAGTTATACAACAGAATGGCAAGATTTTGCTAATGGCAAGATTTGGCATAATCCTGGGGAATGTAAATGGGAGTTGATTCTAAGGGTGGAAGAGAACACACCATCACTCTCAGTTCATGGAGGCGGATTTGGTATTTAATGTGTTAACTTGTGCAGCTAAAGTTGGCTCATACAGCTTGTGGTTGGCTGGCTGAAACTTGGACTTGAAGGTGGCTTATGTTTTAATGAAGCTGAGATGCCGGAGCTTCCATAGCATAATGTAGAAGAATTATCTTCCAAAGGCTTAAGGAGACAGATGTTGGAGTGGGTTTATCATTTATGACCTGCATAGCTACCCACAAACTATGTTTTGTGGAACTTTCCAGAAGGCAATTTCTTTTCTTTCTTTTTTCTCTCTCTCCCTTCCTTCCTTCCTTCCTTCCTTCCTTCCTTCCTTCCTTTCCTTCTTTCCTTCTTTCCTTCTTTCCTTTTTTCTTTCTTTGGTACTGGGGATGGAAGCCAGGGGTATTCTACCTCTGAGCTCCACCCCCAGCCCTATTTTTTAATTTTTATTTTGAAACCGGGTCTCATTGAATTGCAAAGGGACTCACTAAGTAGCCGAGGCTGATCAAATGCTGGAATTACAAGCATGCACCACCATGCCTGGCTTAGAAGACAATTTCTTAACTAAGTCATGGATAAATGCCTTATCGAGGGGAGAAGTTGTCCAGATTCTACTATAGAGTATGCTGTCCTTTGTATGGACTTCCTAATTCCATGCAGATGATAGTAATCTGGAGTGGCAAAGGTTAAATAGCGTTGCTTTATAGCCAAAGGCAAGATCAGTGCATTTTACCAGAAAGGGTAGCACAGATGGTTAGTAATTTGACCCACAGGTATCTTTTGTGGTGACTAATTGTTCACTGTATTCTTAGAAAGAAAGTGGATGGATAGCTTACTAGACTGTTGCCTGGTGTATATTTCAGAAAAACAAACTGACCTGTAGCACTGGCAGCCAAAACCTGACTCAGATCTCTAAGCTGGAGAGCTGTGGCTTCTCATCCAGTTTCCAGACTATTATAGATAGATGTAGAATGGCCCCTGAAGAGCTCAGACACTCGTGTTTGGAGTTGATGTAATTGAGTCATGAGGGATGTAATCTCATCAGTAGATAAATCCACTACTGGATTTATGGTTCCCTGGGATGGTGGGATGTAGCTGGAGAAGGTGGGTCCCTGGGGTGTGGCCTTAGTGACTGTGTTTTTGTCTCGGAACCCCCTTGCTTATTCTCTCTGGCTTCTGGCCTGCATGATGTGAGAGTGGAGCCCTTGCATGCTTCCTCTCTTTTGTTTTCTACCACAATGCCCTGAACACCAGACCCTAGCCTCACATGGACTAAATTTGGAATCTCATAAAAAAAAAACTGAGCAAATAAATCTTCCTTCTTCTGAGTTGTGTGGTCAGTTGCTTTGGATTATAGCAGAGAATGTTATGAAGACACAGACCTTCACAATTCATAGATCAACACCTCTTGATTTAAGAGGTTGCCAGGCTATGTGGTGGGTTCTTCCTGCAGTGCTGTACGTGTGTTCTACACAGCTCCCTCCAGGCCTTCTCCACAGGGTCCTGTGGTCCCTTACTAGAACTACTGCCCTTGTAAAAGGAAGGTGCCTACATTTCTGGGGATCGCTGGACACTGAATCTGAATTTAGAATAATTCGTAGGGATGTAAAATGCCACTGTGGCCCATCACTAGTCAAAGCGGTGACTTAGTGATAGTCATGTGGTAGATACTTCTTCCAATATGTCCATCTGGTCATTTTTCCAGTTTCTTTTTTCTTTTTTTTCTTTTCTTTTTTTTTTTGGTGGTACTGGGGATGGAACCCTTCTACTTCCAGGCTACACTCCCAGACCTATTTTATATTTTTATTTGGAAACAGGATCTCTTAAGCCAGCAAGGCTAGCTTCGAACCTGCGTGATCCTCCTGTCTCCGTCTCCCAAGTGTGGGGATTACAAGTGTGCGCCACCATGCCCAGCCATTTTTCCAGTTTCTGAATGCATAATTGAAGTAGACATACTTGGTAGCTGGAACAATTTCCACTTTGGGTCTCTGATTCATTGAGTGAGGTCTGTTGTGGAAGGAAGGGCCTAAGCAGACATTCTTGGAACTTTCTTTCTCTATCATGATAGTGAGCTGGAAGCACTTTTCTATCCCCAGGGAGACTGCAGAGATTAATGAAAATTAGAGATATGCAGAGGTGGTGATCCTTGCTTCATTCCCATCCAACTTGTCTGTTTGGGCTGAGCAGAGGTCATGTGGGTTTGGGAGAATGACTAGATTATTGTACCCTTCATCAAAGGGTGACTTTAATTGCTGTCCCAAATAGAGTGTCTTTAGTGGAGCAGCACAGTGTGCCACTTAGTTTATAGCCATTGACTTATCTCCTGCATTTTTCTCTGTGCCAATTTGGGAGGATCACCAAAACCAGTTTGCTTTTACCCAAAAGGACCAACAATACACGTTCACAACCTTGCTTCAGAACTAAGTCAGTTCCCTTGCTGTCTGCCATTAGATCGTCTACAGATAATATGATCATCTTGATAGTCTCCAAAGCATCACACCAGCACACCACGTTGAAGATGGTGGTTACACCTGATAAACAGGAAGTAACCAATACAACATATGTGAAGAAATAAATCCCACAGAATTTCAGAGATCTGCTGTCTCAGTGAAATGTCTGAGGGCTCTGTGGTCTGGAACAGGTTGAGATGTCTGCTCCAAGGTGAAAGTTAGGTGGCTGCATATTACACTACCTACCATGATGAAGGACAGAGCTCTTGGTAGGCTTTTTGAATTTTAGACGTGACATGTGGCACATTTGTGTGTGTTACTTTGACTCATCAACAAAATCTCCATAAGGTTTGTAGTTTGGAAGTGGGGATCATAGAAAAAGAAGGCTCTGTGGGAAGGGGAGCCTTGGTACAAGCCCATCATGTCCTTCTGATCCAGTCAATTCAATGCTTCTCAAAGCGTCCATGGCAGGTAAGGTTGCTGTATGGAGTCTCCAGCAAGTCTCCAAAGGGAATTCATGGGACAGACCTCTAGTGTGTGTGTGTGCGTGTGTGTGTGTGTGTGTGTGTGTGTGTGTGTATGTGTGTGTGTGGTGTGCCTGCGTGCGTGTGAATGGGGATTGAACTCAAGGGCATTCTACCTCTGAGCTACACCCCCAGTCCCATTTTATGGTTCATTTTGGAACAGGGTCTCATTAAATTATGGAGGGCTCCATGTTGCTGAGGCTGGCTGTAAACCTATGATCCTCCTATCTCAGCTTCCCAAGTACTGGGATTATAAGTATGTAACACCATACCTGGCAGACCGCTAGGATTTAAAAGTAAAATTATTCCCTCTTATGAAGACAGAACTTTTTCTTCTTAGACACAGCTTTTATCTTTCTATTGAATGTAGTAGAGACTACATTAGAGATATGCAGAGGTGGTGAACCTTGCTTCATTCCCATCCAGCTTGTCTATTTGGGCTGAGCAGAGGTCATGTGGGTTTGGGAGAATGACTAGATTATTGTACCCTTCATCAAAGGGTGACTTTAATTGCCAAACTATGGAATATCAATGACCATGCAGTCCAAGATTCTCATTCAGGATTATTTTGACACAAAGCTAGCTACCAGGTTAGCTTTTTGTAGCAGCAATCCACTATCAAATGAGAATGAAATGAAAGAGACCTCACATGGGCAAGACTGGAAGCTATGAGTTAGTTTATGAGTTAGTGGTCCAAGCTCCTCTTTCTTCCTCAAATCACTTCTTTGGCTTCATGGGGAACTCCTTTTGATCACTTGACTGAAGAGTGATAACTTAAGCTTTGTATATGGATGCTGTTGCTGCTAGACTACTCAAGATTTAAGACTGAAGTATTATAGTCCCATAGGGCGTGAACCTGAAATACAGTGGTAAAGAAAATCATTTCAATGGGTCGAACATTAAACAGTATTTTTGTCCATTTTGAAATGAAAGATGGCCAGCAGTATGGATCCCCAGTGATTTATGAGCGGGTTTTGATGGTATGGTGTGACTGGATGGTCAGGGACTTGGAAGGGATGGAAATGAAAGGTTGATGACAAGGAATTCTGGAGAAGAGATATGTAGATGGATTCAACACGAGCACAGACTGAAGGTCTGTGTGCCATGTGAATGCCCCTGGCATTCACTGCTGGTGGGCTTCATTAATCAGGTGAACAGTATGACATGCTTTATGGTTATCAGTTAGCCTGTTTCCCCAGATATCCCTCTGCTTGTCCAGTGGCCCCAGGAATCAAGTGGCTCTTGTGGTAGGGATGGAGGAGATGCATGGGCTCAAAATGATGGACTTCCTTTTACTCAGGGTGGCCACCTTGGATACTGCCATTTCTGAATGCTCAGTCTTTTAACAGAAAAGATGAACATGAGCCCACAGTGTGACTCCATCCTCTGGATGGACCAGTCACCTGCTGGTAGCAGGTTGATTTCATTGTACCCATTCCCTCAGGTAGGGGGCAGAGAGTTCTTCTTTATTGGGACAGAATAACTTTCTGGATATGGATTTGTAGGCTTCGCATGCCATGCTTCCACACTACTATCCAAGGAATTGTCTCATGCACCATGACCACCATACTCTACACAGAATTGCTGCTTCTCAAGGAACTGATTTTGCAGCGAAGGAAACACAGCAATGAGCTCATCCTGTAATCAACGGGTCTTACCGCATAACTCATCACTTGGAAGCGGATGGCCTAATTAAAAGCTGGAACAGCTCACTGAAGGCTCAGGTGTGGCGCCAGTTGGGAGACAAACCTGGAAGGTTGCAATATGTGCTTGGAATCAGACACCATCATCTGGAGCTGCCTCCCTTGCTAGAGTACACGGGATCCATTAATCAAGGGGTGGAAGTGGGAGTAGTTCTGTATCAGTTAAGCTTCAACCAGGAGACAGAAACCATCCTGGATTAACAAACTGGCAATAAAGGAGAACTCTAAAGAATACTGTGGAGATTGAATGAGGGTATGCAAGGACTAAAACATGGAAGGGAGGGAGGATCCTCCCCATGGCTGGATTCAGATGGCTGGAGAGTAGATAGATACAGCCCATTGGATGGTGGAAAGGCTCCCTCAGCTGTCCAGGCCACAGATGGTCCAATGGTGGGCCAAGGCTAGTGGGCAGAGAACTGCCTGCTAAGGTGCTGATGAAATTTGGAAGCTGCCTAGAAAGGTGGTGGTGGTGTTGCTGCTGAGCTTGCTGGGAAGCCAGGTGGAGAACTAGCTGCCAAGAAGTTTCTCAGCATGTTGGAGGTGGGGGTACAGGAAGCCATCCGTGGGAAGACAAATGGAAGTGATCTGGGGCTCCCATAGATCTTGCCTTTGGGACGCCAGATGTGGGGGTGCTGCTGTTATCACTGGGGTGTGTGGGTGGGGCTCCACCGAGTGTCCTGCACACCACCTAGTGCTGTAGGAACAGGAAGAGACACAAAGGACACCGGGCTCAGTGTCCTGCCAGGGCTATCTGTTGGCAAAGATTGACATTGGGCCAACTTACAAGAGGAAAATGTTCTCATATCTTAAGCAGGCTTTGAAGGGGGGAGTTGGAGCTAAGAAGCAATAAACAACAACTGGTACAAGCTTCTCTATTATTCTTAATCACCCATTTGTAGAATTTTTTGCATATTGTCTTAGCAAATTTGTACTCTGCTGATTGGATGTCTTTGTTCCTGAGGTGGGGGTGAGGTGCTGGATGACAGCCTCGGTTCTGGGGAACGGGAGGACAGACTGCCATCTAGCCACGTGGGGTCCTTATGTCATGGAACAAACAGGCCGGGAAAGCATTGCTCTGCTGGATTCAACGAACCATCCTGATTACCAAGGGTAAACTGCACTGCTTCTGCACAATGGAGGCAGAAGAACTATGTCTGGAACTCAGGATCCTCTGTGGGGGTCTGCTCAGGCCCAGTGGCGAAGAACAGAAATCCTCAGCAATTCAAAAACGGCAGGATAATTAAGGACTGCTGCCAGTCAGGAATGAAAGTGTGGCTCCACGTGTGTGTGTGTGTGTGTGTGTGTGTGTGTGTGTGTGTGTGTGTGTGTTGGGGGGGACCCATCTAGCTGAACTTCTGGTTGTGGGTGGGGGAAATAATGGAATGAGTAATAGAAGAAGGAAACTGTAAATATCAATTATGGCCTTGTGGCCAATTATAGAAACGAGGACTGCAATAGCTCTGCATATTTTCTCTTGTTATGTGTTTACATTTATATCTATGGGTTAATCATTTTCTTCTCTCCCTGTCCCATTATTATTTATATACATGTTATTGGAGGTTAACGTTACAATTTAGCCTTTGGGAAACAGAACATTCATGGTAGCTGAATTTAGGAGTGATTCCCATAGCCAGTCACGGATGCAATGAGGTTGGCACTGTGTTTCTCTTTGTTTTAAGGCAAGTACGAGAATTTCCTTATTTGGACAAGGGGTGACTGCATCTGATTAGGTGGAAACATACAGTTGTTTTGTAGTAGGTTTAAAAGTGTGTTGAAAGTATGTGCAGAAGATGATTAACCAAAGGCAAGGGCTGTGACAGTTACCTTGCTGACTCTCAGCTCCTGGTCCACCCTTCTTTGCCCTGCTTTGTGATACTGGAGCAGGACCCTGCAGACATTTCTTCTTTGCTGTCTGGTGTGATACTCATCTCTGCCAATAGAGGGCACTGGGGGATATTGCAAGGTGTTAGCAGCAGGTGGCATTTCTTTTCTGGTTTTGGACTTCCTGTTTTCTCTTATTCAGTGTGGGAGCTGCTAACATTGGATGCCCCTCTCCTCACCAGACACCAGGGACCAGCCCCACTGGACCAGCAAGTGAAGTCCTCCTCCCCTGGCAGCCAGTTTCATAGACCAGCTTTAGCCAAACCCTTAGTCATTGCTGGAGATGAATTATCCTTATATCTGCCACTTCTGTATTACTTAGAATCCTCTTTTACCCCTATTTGTAATGAAACCAACATTTCTTAGATTCAGGTCTCTGTCCCCTGAATAGGATGTACTCACACAGTAGATCCTCATGGACCTTGCTGCTACCATCTCTGTCTTCCATGATTCAGACTTCTTGTTCTTCTCACCTTGGCCCATCTCTACACCTCTCTCAGATCCATCTGGGGAACCGCTCAGTTACTGGGCAAAGCCAAGGATGTGGCATCCTCCCAGCATGCCTTGCAAAAAAGTGGAGTCTCTCAAAGCTGCTAGTACAGAAAGAGCCTCCAGCTTGGAAATCAAAGCTCTCGGATTCTAGTCTCAGTTCAGCCTCTAACCTGTGTGTTCCACAGGTGAGAAACTGAGAAGTTGTGATAGATGACTGCTCACATCCAAGGTGCTCTAATGAGCTACAGAAGTTTTCTCTCCACTTCAATTTCCATTATTTTATGTGACTCTTGTGAAAACCCTTCTTCTCATGGGGATGGCTGAATAGATCTTGTCATTATTTCACCTAACAAAATGGCACTTTTTATTGGTTCTGGGCATTCTACTTCTGAGCTACAACCCCAGCCCTATTTTATTTTGAAATGAGGTCTCGCTAAGTTGTCAAGACTGGACTCAAACTTGAGGACCTCCTGTTTCAGCCTCCCAAATACTGGGATTATAGGCATGTGCCACCATGCCGGGAAATAAGATGGTTCTTAATTGGAGGAAATTTTGCCTCCCAGGGGACATTTGGTTATCCCAAGGGATGCATAGTACTGACATCTACTGGATTGAAGATAGAGATGCTGTTGAACATCTCGCAATGCATAGGACAGCTCCCACAACCAAGATTTATGTGGTGTATGATGCCAGAGTGCTGAGGGTAACTCCTGAATTAAAGGGTGAGGACAGAGGTCTCAAGAGAAGAAGTGACTCGCCTAGGATCACACAGAGAGTAAGCGGCAGAGCTCGATGAGAGTCAGGTCCCCAGACTGCAGGCTGTGGTCTTTTCAGTCCTCTCTCTCTCTTCTCCCTGGTCGAAGGGTGGAAACTACCCCCAGGATTACGTAGTTGCAGGTGGCTCTCAGTCTCTTGACACCATGCCTTTCTGTTCTGTATTAGTCTTTTCTATTGCTAACAACACAATCCCACAGATGAGGTAAGTTATAAAGAAACGAGGTTTATTTTGGTGCATGGCTTTGGAGACCCAAAGGGAAGGGGCTGCATCTGGTGATGGCTTCCCTGCTGGGAGAGTCCAGCAATGGTGCAGAACACCACAGGGCAAGAGACTGTGTGGTATGTATTTTGTGTGTGTGTGTGTGTGTGTGTGTGTGTGTGTGTGTGTGTGTGTGGTTTCTGGTCTCTCTCACGCTTCTTGTAAAGCTACCAGGATTCAATCATGGGGGCTCCACCCATAACCATATCTACTTCTAATCACCTCCTAAGGGCCCCACTGTAGGCAAATCAAGGTTCTACTGTCTTCATATCTCACCATGGAGATGAAATTCCAGCACGTGAAGGCTTGGGTTGGGGGACATGCTCCAACTGCATCCAAACCTTAGCACTTATTAATCCCCAGTCATTTCCCATGCAACCATCTGCTTTCCCAACTTCTGTTCTGAACTGCTGGTATGCTCTGAGAAACGCACCGAGTACTGGCACCATTGCTAAGGTGCAAGTGCCAAGGCAAGCTGGCACCAGCACCGCCCTTCCTTCCTCTAGCGCCCTGCCGTCCCAACTCCCCTCCTGGTGTGCAGCATCCAGATCCCACCCTTCTGCAGCCCTCCCCCGCCCCAGCCTCGGACTCCTCACTCACAACAGGTAACCAGCGCCCTTGTCCTCTGGTTCCCCCTCCCCTGCCCTGCATCTGTTGGCAGTCAGCTCAGAAGCAGAAGGAACTCGTACCCACGGCAGGGCAGAAGTCCTATCCTGGTTGAAAGCAAATTTGTTTCCCCTTTGGGTCCTTCCTTTCCACAGAAGACTTTCCTGCCTAAATGTGGCTCCCAGCTGCCCTATGCTTAATTTTAAAATTGGTTTCTTGATACCCTCCGGCCCTCTGAGTCCTGTCATTTTCCCCTGCTACCCACATCTGTGGCATCTGTCTAGACCAGGCTCCCACCATGCCCGCTCCTGCAGTAAGACTCCATGCACGTGTCACACCCAGCTCAAACGTCGGGTTTTCTAGATGCTGTCTCAGATGCTGCTGGCGGCCCACGCTGTCCTCTAGGCTCTGAGTCCATGGCCACAGACAGTCCAGGGTGTGACGACAGCTTCCCACCCCAGCGCTTACATCTCTTTCTCTTTCTCTGGCATCCAGAGAGCTTGCTTGTCTGTGCGGGAGGTGCCAACTAGAAGTACAGGGGCAGAAGGAATTAATGCTCTGAGTTGGTGGACAAGTGCCACACATCATCCAGGGGATGACTCCAAGGGTCCCCAGCAGGACTGAGCCAGCTGCCGCCCACTGGTTGGTCCAGGCTGCATTCTCCTCCCCCCTCCCTGCCCTGTTGTTCTGCTCCTTGGGGTCCCCTCTCAGATAAACTGCCAGCTCCAGGGCCCTTGTCTCAGAGCCTGCTTTTGAGGTGTCCACCCTAAGATACTCCTGTCCCAAACGCCCCTCCTCCTGTCCCCCGTCCACTGTGTACTTCTTAAGGTAGAGTTTCTGCCCCTTGGGCTATTCTGGGAACCCCTCGAGGGCAGAGGCAAGCTCCTCCCCACTTCTGCACCCCCTGATCCCGCAGGGTACGCTGGCACATCAGTGGCCAGCATCAGCTTGTCAGGTGAGTGAGGACAAGTCTCCTGGGGCCTTGCTCTGGGGGACAGGCCCTGGGAAGTGAACTGTCCCAGGCCCCCAGGAGGTCTGTCTCCACTGCCCCCACCTGGCCTGAGGGTCCTTCTGCCACTGATCCCTGTCCACGCTTTGTGATGCGGTCTGCTCCCTGCAACCCAGGGCACCTCCTGCCAGGAAAAGTTCCCAGGCAGGGAAGCGGCCTCTCAGTGGGAGAATTCGACTCTGGCTAAATAAAGGCTCCAGGAATGGGGTGAAACACTATGATTGCATGACATAATTCGATGCCACCTTCCAGCAGATGACGCTACGGAGGGATGGATTTGTCCCAGCTGGACTCCGGGGCTCATTCGGAAGCGCTCGGAACCACCACCTGCTGCTTCTGATGTGAGCAGCCCCAGGAAATGGTGATTTCTGCTAATGGACTTATTCAGCCCAAGCGCGTGGATCCAGTTTCCAACAGGAGGAAATCAAATGCTTCTCAGAAGCAGAGCAGCTGCAGCCAAGCCCAGAACTCCTGTGGCCAGCTCTGAAACCCCTTGGGGGCAGGACACTGGTCATATGCACATTTCAGGGGAGTCAGACTCAGCATCCTGCTTCTGTGGGAGGTTATTTTACAGATGAGAAGCTGAGGTCTGCAGAGGCAGAGGTCACCCAAGGCCACGCACACTGGTCAGTGTCTGCCCTGGGACTATGAGCCTGAGTCCAGACAGCCCTGCCCCCTCTGCCCAGCTGCTCAGAACTGGTGACACTGGTGTGGAAATAAAACCCCAAAACAAAATAACCAGTGACCTCCCTGGACTCCCAGGTCTGTACCTGCCGTTTTGTTACGGGCATTGGCTTGGGAGTTAGGGACCCTGGATGCTGAGGCTGGTTCTGACCCTCACTTGCCGTGTGACCACAGTTTCCCCATTCAGGAAACATAATTAGCTCCACTTCCCAGGAGACTCTGAGGATCACAAGGTCCAGATGAAGTTTTTTGGCACACTGTGACAGCGAAGCCGAGAACAGAGAGGTCACTCACGCATCCGCAGTGACGGTGCTGAGAACGGGGATCGCTCCACATCTGAGCTGCTAGAAGGAGTTAAGGAGAAACCAGTGGTGTGTCCTCTCCCAGCCAAGTAGCTCTGGAGCCAGGAGAGGGGCCTCGGGGTAGCTGCAAGCCTGGAGGCTTTGGACTTCCTCTCCATGATGTGGGGGTGTCTCTGAAGCTAGGTTCCTTTCACTGTCCCAGAAGTGGCTCAATCTCAGATTGCTGCCTGGCTTTGGCAGTGCTGGGCTTTGGGCAAAATGCTGGGGAGGGACAAGAGAGAAAGAAAAGGCTTACAAGGAGACGGGGAAGAAGAGAAGGAGGAGAAAAGGAGGGAGGGAAGAGGAGAAAGATAAGGAAGGAGCAGGAACATCAGGAGGAGGCCGACTCTTTCCATCCTTTGGTACACAATGAGAGCCGGGACGGGGGCTCAACAGCCAGAAAGAACCGAGCCCAAAGGCTGACTCGCTATGTGTGGGACTGTGGGCTAATCATTTAAATGGTTCTAAACCTGTGAAATGGGGATCAGAATGGTGCCTGTTTCCTAGAGATAATCTAGGTAAGGTGCTTGGCCTAGCACATAGTTGTTAGAGTGGCTGCAGGAGCAGGACAAGGGGTGCTAAATGTAACTAGTCTTTAGGGAGGCGCTGTGAAAGCCACCCCACTGACCATGGATACAGGAAGGCAGGAGGGCATGTTTGTGCAGAGGAGCAGATGGATTTGTCCAACTTGAGAGAGGCCTGAAGGGGCACAGAGACCCAGATCACACATGCAAAGAAAGGCAGCTAAGGCTTTTTTCTTATTGTGTTGATATTATCAGGAATTATTCTTTTTTGTGTGTGTGGTACTGGGGTTCCTGGAAACCCTTCTACCTCCGGGCTATGCTCCCAGACCTATTTTTATATTTTTATTTGGAAACAGGGTCTCTTAAGTCAGCGCGGCTGGCTTCGAACCTGCGCGATCCTCCTGTCTCCGCCTCCCAAGCTCAGGGATTACAAGCGTGCGCCACCACGCCCGGCTAGGAATTATTCTTATCCAACAGCAATTATATTGGTGAGGATAAAAGTTCATATGCTAATGATGGATAAATTGATTAATATATAAGGAGCTGAAGGCGAACCTCACATTAACAGATAAATCAGAAATAAATGTACATGGAGAACCACAAGCAAATGACTTCACGTCTCTTGAGATAGGAGAGGGGGATTCACAGTGACAGGGCACTGCTGGTGTGGCAGCCCCCAGAGTCACACACTGGGGTCAGCATTCAGTATCAAGTGACTCCAAGGCTCTGACCATTCCTCAGAACTGACCAGCACTATGTCTGCGGCTGGGACTTTCCAGACCGTGAAGACCAGCAAGACTGGGGGACAGAGCAACCCAGCACCATTGACTATAAGATATCCAGGGTAAGAAGATCTTTCTTTGGTCCCTATGGGACAGACAGGAAATATGACCCAGGGCCATGTCTGCAAGTCCAGAAAGCAAGGTGCACTAGTCTGTGGGCATCCCAGCTCCCTGGAACTATGAAATCCTTTTTTTTTTTTTTTGTGGTATTGGGGGTGGAACCCAGGGTCTTTCTACCTCTGGGCTACACTCCCAGACCATTTTTCTATTTTATTTGGAAACAGGGTCTCACTAAGTTGCTGAGAGCCTCACTAAGTAGCTGAGGCTGGCTTCGAACCTGTGTGATCCTCCTGTTTCAGCCTCCCAAGTGGTGGGATTACAAGTGTGTGCTGTCACACCCGTCATGAAATCCTTTTAGGCTGGGGAGAAATCCATCAAGACTGGCACCCTCCTTCCCCCGCGTGGGTACCAGAGTTCTATTTTTAACAGATGCTACCTGAGTGGCTGTGATCACAGGCTGGGTGGAGGTGAAACAACTCAGGATGCACACATTTTCTTAAAATTGGAATGAAATACCAGTGAAATATTTGTCTTAGCTTTTCCCTCCTGAGGAGTTGAATTATAAGATGCCAGTTGTTTTGAAATGAAATATGTGTCACACGCAGAGTCTATTACATGCATAGTCAGCCACACATATGCATATAGAAGAAACTGTACACACACACACACACACACACACACACACACACACAGTCCTTGGAACTCATTTTATCCTCCAAAAACCCTGAATGGTTCTGAGGCAGTGAGATAAAAGTCTTCAAAATCAATAAAATATTTTTTTCTGAGACATGTGAATGCTACTCATAATAATATCTGTGTGAGCTGGTTATGGTGGTGCACACCTGTAATTCCAGAACCTGGGAGTCTGAGACAGAAGGCTTGCACAGGCTTGAAGCCAGCCTCAGCTACTTAGTGAAGCTCTTGGGACCTTAGTGAGACCCTGTTTCAAAATAAAATATATATAGCCGGGCGTGGTGGCGCACGCTTGTAATCCCCGCGCTTGGGAGGCAGAGACAGGAGGATCACTCAGGTTCGAAGCCAGCCGTGCGCGCTGGCTTAGGAGACCCTGTTTCTAAATAAAAATATAAAAATAGGTCTGGGAGTGTAGCCCAGAGGTAGAAGGGCTTCCAGGAACCCCAGTACCACCCCCCCCAAAAAAAAATATATATATAATAGGTCTGAGCATGGATATAGAAAGCCCCTGGCTTCCATCCTCAGTACCACAAAAACAACATCTATGTAATATTATTTGTAATGATATTTATTATGCTATGGAGCCTAATCTTGTTCCTCCAGCTCCCCTCTCTAACTTCCAGCCCTGCTTTACCCTGAGGATTATGCCCTTGGACTGAAGGGTAAGTAGTAAGGAACATTCACTCTCCTGTCCTTAGGGTGCTCAGCTTCTTGGGGTCTCTCTGAACCTCCCTCCTTCATTCAGCTTCAAAGAGGTGGGGGCAAAATAGAAGCTTTAAAGTCAGAATTCACCTGACATGTGTTAATCTGGTTTCAGCACCATGGACAGCACCCCTGAGGTCCCATTTTGACAAGTTTGGGATGAAACAATTAATTAGCAATTAATTGGTCCCACCAACAGCAGGAAAGGTACAAGGAGACATCCAGCTCACGCAGAAGTTTGCACCTAGCTCATAGGTTCTTTGAATTCTCCAGTCTAGTATTTCTTTGTCTTTCCTTCCCTCCTTCTCCTCCTCCCCTTCCTCCTCCTCCTCTTCCTCCTCCTCCTCTTCCTCTTCCTCCTCTTCCTCCTCCTCCTCCTCTTCCTCCTCCTCTTTTTTTTGTACCATGGATTGAACCCAGGAACATTCTACTTCTGAGCTATACCCCCAGCCCTCTTTTATTTTCTTTTTACTTTGAAAAAAGAGCTCACTAAGTTGCCAAGGCTGGCTTTGAACCTGTGATCCTCCTGTCTCAGCCTCCCAAGTACTGGGATTACGGACATGTGCCACCATACCTGGCTTCCTATCTAATATTTAAAAACCATATATGTTTTTCCTCCTATGTATGATATATCCATGATTGCTTTAATATAAAATACAAAACAGTGGGCATTCCCCATTAAGGAGAGGATGCCCTATGCCTATCTTAGGGCTTCACTAACTCCTGGGCACACTGACAAACTTCTTCTACTGTGTGTGTGTTGGGGGCTGGTGGGTGAGGGCTGAGGTACACTGCCCACAGGGTGAAATTCAAGATCCTTAACCTGGAATTCAAGGTTTTCTGTTCCGGTTTCTAACATCTCCATATCACCACCTCTACTTCCTTCTTCCTCCTCCCCCTGCTTTTATCCCTGCGCAACCTTGCAACTCACACTGGAAATATCCCCCCCTACACACACACACACACACACACACACTCACACACACACACACACTACACACACTCACACATGGTCTTTTGAGCTGCTCATCCAGTTCCAGTGTTCTTTGGACAGTTCTCTCTCCCCATGGGATAAAATGGGTCTCCTCCACCCCCTCCCCTCTCTGCTCCTGCCTGTGAGTACAGACGCGCATTCTCACCCTCTTCACGCTTTCTCAAGTGCGGCCCAGGCTGCCTGGCAGGCAGAGCTATGGCGCTGCTGTTTACAAGAAGGACCCCTGGGCTGGTCCCTGCTGATGGATGTCACTCTGCCACCGTGCTTTGGAATGCCTGGTCCTCATCTATTCCCCTCACTCCAATGTGCAGACTGAGGAGAGTCCCACAGCTGGACTGCCCTGGTCAGTCAAGCGGCTGGAGTATAAAGGGGTGGGCACTGGGGGGATTCTTCTCATCCCATAGTGTGAGTTTTCAGTAGAGATCAAGGCTGGTTGTAAGCCCCGGCCTCCACCACACAGCCGGCTTGTGAAGGATCTTCCTGAGAGGTTTTGTTCTATGGTTCTTGCATGTGGCTGGACTCCAGGAGGCTCTCGGGGTGGACAGATGGAACTGCAGCCATCCCTGTCAGCATCACACGTGGCCCTGGTCCTGGGAGGTTAGGGCGGGATGTACATCTACCACCTTGATTGGTCACCTGCTCTGTGCCAGCCTGCCCTGGGTGCTGGGGCCACAGGGAAGGGTCGGACATCACCCTTGTCCATGGAGAGTTCATAGACTTTGAGCTGGTGGGTGAATTGTACATTCAAGTTCAAGGATGAGGTGTGACTCAGCCTGGGGCCCCACAGCCAGGCTGCAGCAGGCCGGACGGCCAGAGCCCGGGCTGCCTGACTTGGCCTTGCTGTTCAGGTGACAGGCCAGCGTTACAGGCCAAGGGTGTGTTCTAGGGAAAGACCCCTCCCCCACAATACTCTCATGCTAAATATTCACAAAGGTGGATTTGGCAATGAAGGGACTTGACCACACCATGCCCCTTTAAGGTTTGGGGCACCAGCTGGCTGCTCCTTTTTTTGAACTCTACCAAATTCTGTCCTTGCAAAATGGCAAGGCTCCAGTTGGGAACTTTTCACTTGAAAGTCACAAAACTGGCTTCAGCAGAAGTGGGAATTCAGTGGCTCAGCTAACCAAGAGCCACGGAAGAGGGTCTACCCACAGGCCTGGGAACAGGGCTCAGGTTCTGGCTCCATTCTTGACCTGTCCTCCACGTGCAGCCTTCATTCCTGGCTGGTCACACCCTCACTTCAGAGCAGCCAGAAGACTACATCAAGTTCCCTCTAGGAGCTTCCACCAAAGAGAAGGGCAGCTTCTCTTTAGCATAACTCTACCTCCTCCCAGGCATCTCGAAGTTCATTGATCTGGAGAGTCATGTGCCCTTCACTGAACCAATCATGGTCTAGCAGAATGGGAGAAGACTGACTGCTGAAGCCAATCAGAGCCCATACCTAGAGCTGAGGGCGGGTCTTCCAGCCCACCCGATAGGAGTGGGGAGAGGGCAGTTCTCTAAAGAAGAGGTGGGAAGAAATGAAACAGAAGCTAGGAAGACAGCAAAGCACTGAGACACTGTTGCCTGAGACCACAGATGTGATGTCAGTCAGTGTGAACTCCTCTCTGCCATTCTGGCCCTATATCCAGTATCCTGCCTTGTGTCCAAGCTGAGTGGTGTGGGGAACTCCAACCCCAGACTGGCTCTAGACACTATTCCTTTGCCCTTTCTGTGACCGGCATCTGGGGTTCTCACTGCACCCCTGCCCCCTTCATCCTTTAGATGGCAGCTTAAGGTTCACCTTTTACAACTAGGAAGCGAAGCATCTCCACTGTGGAGTCCCACAGCACCTCGCCTCCATCGCCAGCATTCACAATGCCATCATGGTCAGGTTTCTCTACTGCACCCTAGGGCCTTCCACCCCTAAACACACAGCTCATGGCTCCTCGAAGCTTTGGCTCTGGGCAAGATTTCTTTCTTTCTTTTTTTTTTTTTTTTTTTTTGCTACTGGGGATTGAACCCAGGGGTACTCTGCCTCCAAACTACACTCCCAGCACTTATTATATATATTTTTGAAATAAGATTTGCTTGGCCTCCAACCAGCAGTCCTTGAACCTGTGATCCTCTGTCTCAGCCTCCTAAATACTAGGGTCATAAGCACGTGCCACTACACCCTGCTAGGCAAGTCTTGATTAATCTCTCTATTCCCAGACTCTGGGTGCTGCCTGGCTTAGAGAAAGAACTCAGCAAATATTTGTAAAACTAATGAAAATAAGTGGGGTTAAGATGCGACTTCTCTGAAGTTGTTTGCATTTTAACAGACAACAAAGCCTGGAGCCATGGGAAGGGCGTTCCAGTGGTAGGATTTTAGGCACCAGTGAGCGGGGACAGAAGCTTCCTCTGGCCTTAGTGCCTGGAGGAGGAGGGCCGTCTTGGCAGGTGGAATTTTCTATTTTTGCCTCTTCAGAACAAAAAACAATCACACTGTCTCCCGAAAACAAAATGTGTCATGGAAATAAATGTGTTTCCCTTTGGTTTTCTGGTGGGAGGAAACTTCTCTAGTTCTATTCGATTTCCTGCTCCATTTCCAGCTGACAGAACTTTCCTTCTCATGTCTTGGTGAGCTATGATGGTGATGTCCTGGTTGACTCGGCCCTCTGACCCCACAGCCACCGAGCCCCACCTGCCTGGCAGGGACACTCCAGTCTTAGCTGGGAGTTCCAAGAAGCCTTGTCTCTAGCTCCTACATTTCTGTATCAGGCCTACTGGCCTGGCTGCTTCTCGCAGCTGTCCCAGGCCCTGTCCTGCCTGTCCATACCCTCCCTGGCCCTCCACCAGCGCCACATAGGGATCTACCTCCCTGCTCTCTAGCCTCTCCCCTCCAGCTCATCCTCCACTCTGCCCCAGCCATCCTCAGCAGCTCGCAGCAGGCTGGGCCCCCTGCTGGAAGCAACTCCCAGGCACCTGGTGTCCTTGGGTCACACACCACACAGAGGCCAGCCATGTAGAGACTGCGGCATCAACCAGGCCCACGCCTGGAAAGTCCCCACACCTGCTTTTGAACCCATCCTTTCCTCTGCCCGGATGCCCTTCCCTCCCTGTTGGTCTGGTGAGCTCTTACTTGAACCCCTTCTCTGAGGCCCTCCCCTCCTCGCCTGTGCACATGACCTTTCATTACTGATCCCTTGGTCTGTTTCTTCCACCATACTGGGAGCAGGTGGGATTCTAGGTCAGAAGCCAGAGTGATTTTTCTTTGCTTTCAGCATCTGGCAGCAGCAGAGGCATCAGTGTGTGTTTGTGGAGGGAACAAATGAACGAATGGACTTAACTAATGTTAAAACAACAGTGGCACAACGATAGCTCACGTTTCTGGAGCCTGCGCTTTGTGCCAGGCGCCATGCTGGCATCCCTCTCCCCGGGCTCCACACAGCCCCTTCTGAGTTGGTGCGGCTATAAAGATGATGTTACAGGTGAGGCACAGGGGACTCGCAGAGGTCAAGGAGCAGCCCAGAGTCCCACTGCCGGGGAGCCAAGAGCTAGAGTGTGAAGCCAGCACCATCTGGCTTGAATTTCTTCACTCACTGAAGTCCTACTATGTGCCAGGTCCTGTGGTCTGCAGGCGCAGAGGGAAACAGAAGAGGCCAGGCTGCTGTCCTCGTGGGGCGCACAAACTAAGTGGCTTAAACAGCAGAAATTTGTTTTCCCAGAGCGGGCTGGAGGTTCAAGGTCAAGGCGCAGCAGGTTTGGTTCCTCTGAGGTACAGGAGATTAGAGATTCGATATATGGTTGGGAGAAAACAATTTAAGGGATCAAAGAGTGCTAGGCTGGGCTGGTGATCCTGGGATCAGAAGGAAGCGAAGGGCCAAGCCCTGCTCGCAGCTGAGGGAAGCTCGTTGCTGGCAGGGGAAGAGCAAGTGCAAAGGTCCTGTGCAGCGGCAGGAGGGTGCTGTGACCAGAGGCCTGGGAGCTGGGAAAGGAGAGGGGAGGAGGAAGGGGAGGCGAGGGGCACATACACCTTCCCTGCACATCCTCACGGAACCGAATGGCTTAAACGGACTCTTCCCATCCCGTGGGTATTTAGTACAATACCAGTGTGGTACAGATGGGGAAACTGAGGCCTGGAATGGGAAAAGATCTGCATAGAAACTCACAGTTTTGGAGATACTGTGTAAGACTTTGCCTTTAGACCCCTTCTCTCTAGGGACGCAGAGGAGCAAGAGGAAGCGCCAAGGACAGGGTGGGGGTTATCATAACATTGGGATCATTATCTCTGTGCAGACATGACAGCAGGTCCAGAGAAGCCCATGTAGAGAAGCCCAGGAGGGAAGTGTGGTTCCCACCAGGCGGTGTCCTCGCCCCCCAGCCCTGCTGCTCCTTTCTAATGCAGCCCCTCGCTGGAACATCTCCTTCAGTCCCTGCAGCCCACAAGGCAGGAGGGCATGTGCACCCCCTACAGATGGGGCCACTGAGGCCCAGAGAGGTTGGGCCCCCAGACAAAGCTGCCACTTGGTGAGTGTCGGGATGAGATTTAGATTCATATCCCTAGAACTCCAGAGCGCCAATGTTAAATCCCCCTTCCTGCCTCTGGGTCTCCTGGATAGCACCCATCACCCACCAACCTTGGGAGAGTCACTTCTCCTTGGACCTCAGTTTTCTCATCTGGAAAATAAAAGTGACAACCTCTGGCCCTTTGCTTGCTGGGATTTGTGAGCCCCCTCCCCACCAGGAAAATGGACTCACAGTGAGGGGAGGGGAGCGCTGAGCCCTGAGCTCAGGGAGGGGAGCGCTGAGTCCTGAGCCACACTCAAGTGGGCTCAAGCTCTTGGGGTGGGGAGTCTCAGCACCATTTCTCAAGAGGAAGCTGAGGCTCAGAGAGGTTCAGGAGCTCAGTCAAGGCCCCACAGCTGGAGGGACAGAGCCAGGCAGGGCCTTATTCTATCTCACTGTAGGAGATGAGCCTCCTGACACCTTGGCTAGGGGTGGATGAAGGGTAAAGTAGAACTGAGCTTAAGGGAAACTTACATCACCTCCCATCATGTCTTATCTTCTCATTTAAGAGCCTTACTCTAAAGCAACGCCTATGGATTCCTGTGTGGTCTGGCCTGCCCACATCCCTGCCTCATCCCACGCTCTCTCCCCTGCCCTGCTCCGGGCAGGTCATGGGACATGTCTGCCCACGCCTTCAGCCTGCCAAGCTGGGAGCTGCTGCCTTTTCCTGGAACACTCTTCTCCTGTTCCCCCCTCCCCCAGGCCATTCTTGACAGTGTTGACAGAGAGCTTTAAACACACCCGCCTGGTGGCCTCACAACCCAGCTCAAACCTCTCCTATGGCTCCCGTCGCCCTTCATTAGCCGCTAGGTGCTTTTGCAGCCCTGCAGCCTGACCTGGTCCTGCTCAGGTTTCCAGTCTCCCTTCAGCCAGCTGGGGCCCTCCACGGGCATTCATAGCAGCTCTCAACTTGTGATTGGCTGAACGAATGGATTCATCTGATTGGTTCATCCGATTGGGAGGGAGTCCCTGCTGATTGGTTCCTCCTGTGATTTGTCCCTGGATCCAAAGTTATTCTGAGGCACCCATCTTCCTACTGTGTGTTCATTCTGGCTACACCTGGGGCATTTCCTCTTCCAGGGGCCATGGGGACTGTGGGGAGGGGGGCTGGTCTCAGCCTCCACTCCCTCTAGTGTTCCTTTCTAGGCTTCTGCTTTGAGAGCCCTGGCTAGGTCAAACTCACAGGTCTGAGGCCGGGCGTGGTGGTTCATGCTTGTAATCCCTGCACTTGGGAGGCTGAGATAGGAGGATCGCACAGGTTCGAAGCCAGCCTCAGCTACTTAGTGAGGCTTTCAGCAACTTAGTGAGACCCTGTTTCCAAATAAAATATAAAAAAGGTCTGGGAGTATAGCTCGGAGGTAGAAAGCCTCTGGGTTCCACCCCAGTACCACCAAAAAACAAAACAAAACAAAACAAAACAAAACAAAACAAACTCATAGGTCTGGGTTTCCTCCCATCTCTCTGGCTGGCTGTTATCTGGATCTTCTCTTCTTCCTGTCCTCTCAGGATGGGAGAGCTCCAGGGCTCCCTCTCCCACCATCTCTTCCTCTCCTTCGAGGTTCTTCCCTGGGTGAGACGATCCTGTCCCATAGAGATTCCATTTGCACACTCGCCACACCCAAACTGACCTTGCTCACCTGGGCTTGGACTTGCACATCTAATTGGGCTCCTGAGGCATCTGCACAGAGCTCCCCGCACCACTGGCTCACATCTGGCCCACCCTTCTCTGCCTCTGGCCATCTGCTCTCTGCTCTCTCCAGCCTCAGTCTCTAGGTGTGGACCTGCCTCCCTGCACCTGGCCAGGAAGTTGGAGTGTCTGAGCCACTCAAGGCTGGGGCACAGGCTGCCTGCTCAGCTCTTGGTTTCATTGCTGCTGAGGACAGAGTTTGCACATGGTTGCCCAAGGGGCTGATTCAACTCACAGAGCCATTTCCTTTAGCCTTCATGATGTTTTTCCTTCTTTTTCTTTAATAAAGATTTTTAATCTTAAATTAGACTAAGGTTTATAGAAAAATTGCAGGTAATTCTGAAAGTTTCCCTAAACCCTAGACCAAGTTTCCTTTATTATTAATTATTAATTATTATTATTATTATTATTATTATTATTATTATATTTAAAACATATTCCAGTCTTTAAGAATGAGTCTATTCAGTGAAGAAAAAGAGGGAAAAATGAAAAATATATTTGTCTTTTCTGAAAAATTGGAATGGGCGCCAGAGTAGCCATGATGGGGAGAGCGCTCCCCAGTCCCCACAGCCCGCAGCATTCACAGAGTGTCTGCAACTTAACATCTGGCTCATTTCACTCATACACATTCCCTGCTTGGTTCCTGTCGGCATTTGAGATTGGGAATCCGTGGTTGAAAGTAATAGCAGTTTAAGGTTTTTAAATCACGGAGCCATAGCATTATAGAATCTTAGAGTTAATTCGTTCAGTAAATAGTTTTTGAATGTCCTCTCGTTCTCAGGCGCTGCGTTGGATGCTGAGGTGATTCAGCAGGTGCCGGGTGGAGAACAGATTGTCTTCAAGCAGGAGCGGAGGCTAGCAGCTCAGGAAGGGGCAGCCGCTGGCCAGGCCCCTTGGGCCAGGTGACATAGCAGGAACCTGGGCTTGAAAGCATGGAGAACTGCAGTGCCCACGAGCTGCCCCAGCAAGGAATCCTCAGCTTCCCGCTCCTCGCTGGAAGAAAAGTGTGTGTATGTGTGCGCCCGTGTGTGTTGTACCTCGCAGCCGGGAAGTCTTAACTCTCTGTAGCAGCCGGGAAGTCTTAGCTCTCCGTAGCCACTTAAAGCTCATGAGAGATCTCAGTGTTCTTTTTCTGGCTGGTTTCAGCTCTGCAGAGCGCCCCAGTAAAAGAGGCTGGGGTAGCAGAGGGAAAGACAGAAAGCAAGACTAATGCTTAAACAATGACCACGGCGTGAATATCAAAGGCGGCCATTTGCTGAATAATTGCTGTCTGACAGACACGAACCATTTGGCTCATGGACTCCTCAGAAGAGCCCAGGGAGCTTTCCACTCTCCATTTTTTGGGGGGGGGGGTGTGGGTGGGCGAGGAAACTGAAGCTCGGAGAGGCTAAGTAACTTGCTCAAGCTCTCACAATGGTCAGATGCCTGAGCTGGAAATCAAACCCCTAGCTTCTCTAGGCCACTGTCGGGCCCTTTCACAGTTCTGTTAGAAGAAGCTTATTTGCAGTGTTTGACACGTGATCTTCTTTTTGAGACAGAAATATCTCAAAAAAGATGATGCACTTAAAAAAAAAAAAAACTTATGATGATGCCTGGCACATAATAGGTGCTCAGTAAGCAGTGGCTGTTAGGATTGTGGTTGATCCCAGGGGGGAGGTTAATAGCTCTGCCACCCAGGTGGGTGGTGTCTGATGTCTGCGCTGAGGCTGTTGTGTGTGTGCGCGAGAGGGCGAGGCAGGGTGGGAGGTGCGTGTCCAGCGTGGGGAGGGAGAAGCTGCTGTCTGTTCTCCACCCCATTCTCTGCTAGAGAGAGGAAGAGAGGGTGGAAGATCCCTTCAGGGAGGCAGATGTGCTTCAAAATATCTGAATGACTTATGGTTTATTCATCAGTTCCCTTGAAAATGCCATGTCCTGCCCCTCTCGACTCCCTCCCCTAAGTTTTCCAAATCCATCCAGGCAACACTCCTTGACTGGGGTTGATACCAAGGATGCCTCCCCTTCCAGCACCCCCAAGAGACAGGAAATATTGTGCCCACTTCACAGATAGAGAAACCTCCGCTCCTATACCTCCTGCTCTACCTGTCTCCCACCAAGGGCAAGGCTGGGCCCTGTGGCTCCGTGGAGGACCCACCTGCTCCTGCTCTAGACTTAGCTGTGCTGGAGCACCACATGGGTGGGCCTCGGAAGAGGGCTTCAGAAGGGAGGCTGACCGGGCAGACAGAAACAGCCCTGGCTTGGGTGTTGAGCTTCCTTCCGGGGCTCTAATCTCAGTTGTAAGTCCCTGAGTGACCTCCTGGGACCCCGTTTCCCATCTGACAAAGGGGGAGTTGGACCAGATGATCTCTAAAATAAATGCTATTCTGGATCAGTGAACAAATAGAAAACAATGACTTTCAAGCTGGAAGAGGGGGATTGAACCTCGTTGACAGGGACTCGGGGGGCAGAGGGTTTAATGAGAGCGGGGCCAGTCCCCATGACCAGAGATGGGTGTGGAAAAGTAACAAGGACATCAGCAGTCACACGGTGCTGGGGGTTGGGACAGTTCAGCACTCTTTATAATGTCTGAATCTCCCCAACTTGAGAGGTAGGGACAGTGACCCCATTGTACAGAGGGGGAGGATGATTATGGAAGCAGCTGAGCACAGATGGGGGAGAAAGTAGATCTGAGACTTGAACCCCAGCCTGCACCCTGTCCTCCCTTTGTGCAGGGCAGGGGCTCGGAGGAGAGTAGAGTCAGCACTCAGGTGTGTGGATTTGTTCTGTCCACACAGAGCCCCTGGCAGGGGCAGGCTTGGTAGGGGTGGGAGCCCCGCTGTGAAGGGTCAGGCCATGTGGTCACAGTGCCCCCTGCAGGTCCAGGTTGGCACACTGGAGGGCACAGATTCCTACCCTGGCTGGGCTGCAAAATGCCTTCAGTCCTCACATCAGCTGCGGGTACACGGGGTGTCCCACTTTACCCTGCCGTGACTGCTGGACATGAACTGAAGTATCCAGGAGGCACAGTCGGAAAGAGCTACCCCATGCTGAGTCCCAAGCCAGCCTTGCTGAGGTCTGAGTTCCAGAAGAGGACACAGGTGTTGGCAGCCTGCCGGACCCACTGTTCCCAGGTCTCCAGGATCTGAATAGCTCAGGGGCCACTTAAATCACATCCCACAATAGTCCTGCTCTGGCTGGACATGGAGAACTGGCCGTGGAACCTGTGGGCTTCCAGCACGGGCCACCCTCCTTGAC
>NC_137788.1:24380395-24805395 GCF_963383645.1 Muscardinus avellanarius
AATGTGTGTGTGTGTGTGTGTGTGTGTGTGTGTGTGTGTACTTAAACTGGGCGTGGTGGCTCACACTTGTAATACCAGCATTTGGGAGGCTGAGACAGAAGGATCGTGGTTTGCAGACAGCCTCAGCTACCTAGTGAGGCCCTCTGCAACTCAGTGAGACCCGGTTTCAAAACAAAGACTAAAAAAAAAGGGCAGGGGGTGTAGCTCGGAGGTCAAATGCCCCTGAGTTCCATCCCCAGACCCACACAAAATAAAATAAAATAAAATAAAATAAAATAAAATAAAATAAAATAAAATAAAATAAAATAAAATAAAATATATACTTAAAATTGCCTTCAAAGAGTCCAGAATTGGGGGCATATAGGATGTATCTTGGAGAAACCTGTCATTTCCCAGTATTTTATGCTGAGAGATCTCTTTTTAAGGAGCTGTCCAGAAGGAACCCCAGCTTTTTGTTTTTGGCTCTCCACTGCCTGGGGGACACTGAAGTTAGTTTTTTTCTTTCCATGTCTCTAAGGCCTCACTTGAAAGATGAGTTGGTTGGCCCCTTAGAAGCTGCCTCCACTCAGACTGGGTCGCCAGCCCTACCTGGAAGACCTGTCCTCCTCCTCCTCCTCCTCCTCCTCCTCCTCCTCCTCCTCCTCCTCCTCCTCCTCCTCCTCTTCCTTCTTTTGCTCCTTCTGGGTACTCCTCTGCCTTGCCCTTGGCTTTGCGTATTCTAAGGACTCCACCCAGAAAGGCCTGGGCTATTTGGACCTGAGGCTTCCATTTCTGAGCCTTGGCCACTGGGGACCCTGCAGTCCCCTTAGCCACCTAAGCAGAATGAATGTCCCAGGACAGGAGCTCTGGGTCACCCCCACCACAAACACCCCCTCATACAAATAGGTGTTAACTCACTGCAAGAAGCCAAGGGCCAAGACCGGGGAACTGGCACATAATCAGAAATATCCTTAACACCCTATTGATGGCTTTTCCCCTACTGCTATGTGACAAAATGAAACAGTAAAAGATATCGATTTTTCTGCAGCAGGGAAAGGGGGAGGAAGGCTGGATCTTAAAATGAAATTATGGTTATTGTTCTCCTGGTAACATTTCTTCTGTGCCACCATGACAGATGGCTCTTTAAGTGACAACAGATTTGTATTTCATTAGGACACTTTAGTCAAAAGATCAATGATGCTTCTCCGGAGCCTCTCCGCCATCCGCGGGGGCGGATGAGCAGGGCACGACGCCCGCCAAGATCCAGCTAAAATTGGGCAGCCGCCGACAGACGCTGGACTCACAATCATAGCTCATCGATTTCCAAAGCGATGCTAAAACCCCGGGAGTTTTATTGGCCCGCTCACTCTGTCTCGGTGGAGAAGGGCCTCTCTAATAAAGCACTCCTGCCTCTGTGGAAATGAGCTCTTTAAAGGTGGGATTAATTTGGGGTGGTGGGGGTAGGTGGATCAGGGGTGTCTGGATGAGTCAGGTCCAGCCTTAACCTGTGGCTGAGTGGCCAGGCCTGAGCCATTGTTGCTTCTCTTGGTGGTCCTGGGCAGAGCCCTACTATGTACCAGGTTCTGGTATACACCCCAGTCTTCGGGGACCGGCTCCAGCACAGGCTTCTGAGAGGCAACTTCAGCATCTGACAACGATAAGGAGGAGACCACTGGGCTGGGTACACGGGGTGGTAGGTAGAGCAGGGACTTCCCGGGCAGGAGTAGGTCAGGGGTGTAGGACAAGGATTCAGAGACCATAAATGAATGCTAACAGGTCCGTTGGCTGTGGGTAGCCGAGGACGGCTTGTCCCACTCTCTGTGCCGTGGTTTTGTCCAGGGTGAGATGGAATGACCAGTTACCATCAGCAAAGAGAGGTATTTCAGATGGCGGAAGAACTCCAGAAGCCCGAGCTGTCCTGTGCAATCACGTAGCTCAGGGCTAAGAGGCCCTGCGACTTCCGGGCTGTGCATTCTTGGGTAAATGACTCAACCTTCCTGAAATCCACCTCACTGCTGTGGAAAGCAGGTGATGTCCTGAATGCAAAGTACCCCGCGTCATGAGGCAAGGCCAGTACTGGGGCCTCCGAGGCCGGGATTGGAGCCTGCCGAGGGGTAAGGCCGGAGCTGAGGCCAGTGATGCTGGCATTGGAGCCTACCTTGAGGCAAGGCCGGTACTGGGGCCTCCGAGGCCAGGATAAGAGCCTGCCGAGGGTTAGGCCGGTGCTGGGGCCTCCGAGGCCAGGATAAGAGCCTGCCGAGGGTTAGGCCGGTGCTGGGGCCAGCGAGGATGGCATCGGAGTCTGCCATGAGGCAAGGCCGGTACTGGGGCCTCCGAGGCCAGGATAACAACCTGCCGAAGGGTTAGACCGGTGCTGGGGCCAGCGAGGCCGGCATCGGAGCCTGCCGTGAGGCGAGGCCAGCATCGGAGCCTGCCGTGAGACATGGCCAGTGCTGGGGCCTCCTAGGTCAGGAACGAAACCTGCCGAGGGGTTAGGCCAGTGCTGGGGCCAACGAGGCTTGCATTGGAGCCTGCCATGAGGCTAGGCCGGTGCTGGGGCCTCCAAGGCCGGGATTGGAATCCTGCCAAGGGGTTAGGCCAGTGCAGGGGCCAATGGCCAGCATCGGAGCCTGGCGTGAGGCAAGTTCACTCCTGCGGCCTCCAAGGCCGGGACCAAAGCCAGCTTAGGGGTTAGACCGGTGCAGGGGCCAGCGAGACCAGAACTGGGCCCTCCCATGAGGCAAGGCTGCTGCTTGAGCCAGTGAGGTCTGGATCAGTCCACTGAGTAGCCAGGCCACTACTGGGACCATCAAGAGTGGGATCGGTGCTTGCAACACAGCATGCACAGAGAAATATCGCAGAAAATATAAATCAGACGCTTCTCTTAATCAGCAATAACTAGGAGGAAAAGGGCAACAGGAAGAGGTTGAGCTATAGAAAGGGCCCTATAGTGAAGCAACTAATGTGACCAATCAGAGGGTATGTAATACTGGAGGACGGAGCCTCTTTAAAATGCAGGAGGTACATAAACAAGTGTATCAAAGTAAATCACCAAAGAAGCATGGGATGGAGGGAGGGGGAGGGAATGGGATGGGGGCTGGAGGAGGGCTAATTGGATGATGTGTGCTTGTATATCCTCTCAAGTCTTGTACTCCAATGTGATTGATATATGACTACAATGCACCAATTTAAAAAATAAATTAATAAAAAATAAAATAAAATAAAATACCTAAAAAAAAAAGTACCCCGCGTGGGGCTCGGTGCAGGTGCAGAGATGCAGGGCCCCGAGGCCCACCCAGGAGAGCCCTGCAGCCTTCTAGGCCTGGGGAGCGGGCACCAGGCAGGCACTTATGTGCCAGAGAGATGGTTGGTTATTCTAGAAGGGACACGGGGGAAGGAAAAATAAATCACGGCTTTCCCACTCAACTTTGTAAACATCATTGATCTCAGGCAGCATTCAGTTCAGGGCTACAGACGTATTGATTGATTGGGCCTTTCTCGGAGCCCGGTGCTGCATACGCGATCAGGGACCAGCCCAGCTCGCTGGCAGGTCTGAGAGAAGCGCATCGGGCGTGTGAGAGGCATGGAGAGGAAGCCGCAGTATGAAGACTTCAGGCTAGACTCCAGAAAGGATGTCCGTTTACCGCGATCTGTCGGTTGCTAGGGTAGTGAAGGATTCTGGTCCCAATCAGAGGTGGAGCACGCACACCGGGCCAGGCCTGGGTCCCGGCACGCTCACACGTGGATGGCTGTTATTCTTACAATAGCCCTAGGGGAAAATGCTGCTGCTGTCATTGCCACATTATGGATGGAGATGCTGAGCTCGCAGGAGGGGGCGATGACGGACTCTAGGTCACCAGCAGAGTCAGGATTCAAACCCAGGCCTTGTTCCGGAGCCCGTCCTCCACAGCGGCACGGAACGCTCCCTCTTTGCTCTCTTGCTCAGGTGTTTGTTCATTTACCCATTCATCGATCCGTTCATTCATTCCTTGGTCATTGCAGACCCCTACCTCAGCAGCAGGCTTCCTGCGTACATACCTGCCAGCTCAGCAGGACCACTTGGTTCAAAAACACCTGTGGCCTTGCCAGGCGTGGTGGCGCACGCTTGTAATCCCCGCGCTTGGGAGGCAGAGACAGGAGGATCGCGCAGGTTCGAAGCCAGCCGTGCTGGCGTAAGAGACCCTGTTTCAAAAATATAAAATAGGTCTGGGAGTGTAGCCCGGAGGAAGGAGGGCTTCCAGGAACCCCAGTACCACCAAAAAAAAAACAAAAAAACAAAACAAAACAAAAAAACACCTGTGGCCAAACTGTCGTCAGCCCTGCCCATCAGCTGCCAGCTGCCTGGGAGACCCGGTCCATGGGCCTGCCCTCTGAGTCTGAGGTTCACAGGGAAGCTTGGGATTTTCCTGTAGCGGGAGGGAAGCAGTGTGTCACAGTGGTTAGGACTGTGTGTTCTGTAGGCTGAGTGAAGGTCTGAATCTTGGGACATACATCTCAACCATCTCAAATGCTCACGTGGTGAAATTGATCATGGTCGCCCAAATGTCCACGTCCTAATCCCCTAAACCAATGAGTATGTCACAGGGACTTTGAGGATATGGCTAAGGCTCTCCAGATGGGAAGATCATCCTGGATGTTACACTTGGCGGGTGCATCCTTGCCTGAAGGATGAGTCTGTGTTACTTTGTGAGTGGTTGTTAATGATTTGGCTGGTTAATCAGTGAGCTGGAATGGGATGAAAGATCTGTGACAGGAAGTTTGGGGATAAGGCATGCAGATGGACTTCTCAGAAGCATGGACCATAAAGATTGATGGCCTGTGTCACTAACGAGCATCCACAGCAAAGAAGGCTCTAAATAGTGATGTGAACAGAAGGGCACGCTTGGTGGTCTCTGTCACCCCAGTACTTGTTCACTGGGCTGATGAACAAAATGGTTATAGTGGCAGGGGGGAGGCTGAGCATGTATTTACCATAAAGAGCTTCCCTTTAACCAAGGATGACCTGACTAGCTCCACTACTGAGTGCCTGGTCTGCCAACAGCTGAGACCAACATTGATTCCCAATATGACACCATTTTCCAGGGGAAACAGCCAAGGATCTAGAGACAGGTTGGTGACACTGGGCCACTCCCACAAGGAAGAGGGCAGAGATCCACCCTCGCTGAGACAGATGTAAACTCTGGACGTGAATTTGCCTTTCCTGCCCACAGTGCTTCTGAGACCATGTTATAGTTAGAGAATGTCCCCTGAAGAGCTCATTTCCTAATGTTCGGAGTTGATATAGTTTAGTCTTGAGGCTTGTAACTTCATGAGTAGAGAAATCCACTGTAATGCCTTGATTCAGAGACCGGCATATGGTACTGGCCCCCTTGCTGTGATTTGAATGTGTCCCCCAAAGTTTACTATTAAATCCAGTTCACCATTGTAATGGATCTATGTGGGTGGTAAAAGCCGGTAGGATGTGGCTGGCGTGGCCTTGGGGACCCAGCTTGTGTCTTTGAATCCCTTTGCTTGCGTGCTCTCTCTGCTCCCGGCCTCTGCCATCTGAAAGCAGAGCCCTGCACTCTCCTCGCCTCTGCTTCCTGCCGCCATGCCTGAGCGTCAGACCCTGAACACAGGTGGACTGAAACTGGAATCTCAAAGAAACTGGGCAAACAACTCTTTTCTTGCTCTAAGTTGTGTGGTCAGGCTTTTTGGATTAGCGAAGTGACAGTGCAAAGACAGAGAGCCACCAGTCCTGGACTCCACCGTCGGGGTCCCAGACTCCACCTTCAGGCTTCTTCGAGGCACTGCTTTTGATCAAGGGGCTTATTTCTCAGGAAGGAAAATGCAACAGTGGGCTCCTGTCCCCGGAAGTAGCTGGTAAGCCCACATGGCCTGCCACCCAAGCAGGAGGGTCAAAGGCTTACTGAACGCTCACGATGGTACCACCTGAGTTGACATCTGCAAAGAAGGGCCTTTATTAAAGAATGTAGTATGCTTTGACCCCTGCTATGGTTTGAATGTATTTCCCAACGTTTACATGTTGGAAACAGAACCCCTAGTGCAACCGAGTGGAGAGGTGGGACCACTAAGACATGGCTGGACTGTGAGGGCCCTGCCCTCATGAGCAGATTAACATTATCAGAGAGTGGCTCAGAATCATGGGAGAGAAATCCTTATCAGGCACGAATCTGGTCCTCTTCCCTCTGTATCTCCTATGCTTTCATTCTTCCACCTTTTGCCATGGGTTGACATGGCAAGAAGGTCCTGGCCAGTTGCAGCCACCTTGACCTTGAACGCTCCTACCTCCCAAACTGGGAAGAAAGAAGTTTCTGTTCTTTATAAATTAATCCAGACTCATCCCTCTTGTTATAGTAGTACAAGACAGATTACGATACCACTATAGCCAGAATACATGGGTCCTGGGAATCAAGGGTGAATTGGAAGGAGCTTCTCGAATTATTACCCCATCACCAGTATCAGTCAGTTCAAGCTGCTGCGGCAAGACACCAAGAACCAGAAGGCTTAAACAGCACAAGTGCACTATCTCACAGTTCCAGAGGCTAAGTCCAAGGTCAAGGCAGCTGCAGGTTCCCCCAGGCTTCTCCCCAGGGCTTGCAGATAGCTGCCTTTCACTGTGTTCTCACATGGCTCTTCCCAAAAGTTCCCCTGTGCATTCACACAGAAGGCTTCTCTTCTCTTCGCATTAAGACATCAGCCATATTGGATTAGGGCCCATCCATTTGACCTTGTTTAACCTTAATTGCCTCTTTAAAGACCCTACCTCTAAAACAGTTCACATTAAGGATTAGGGCATATTATGGTTTGAATGTAAATCTTCCCCTGGACCTCATGCTCTGGAGGCAGCCCTGTTCCAGAATGAGTCCCTGAGAGTGTGGCTCAGGACAGTGTGTGCTGGGGCTGCTCCATTGAGGGGTCTCTGGAGATGAAGCCACGTACAGCGTGTGTGTGTGTGTGTGTGTGTGTGTGTGTGTGTGTGTGTGTGTGTGTCTCAGCCCCACCCAGCTGTCACATCTGCCTCTGACCCTCTTTGGCTTTTTACTTTCTCTCTCTCTCTCTCTGCTCCCCATCATTAAACCCTAAGGACCTTTGCCCCGGCTCCCACTTGGCAGCCAGTGTAAAATAAACTATATATATTTATATTTATATTCCACACCATCTTCCAATACCATCACTGTGCAGATAAGCTTCTAACCTAAGAGCCACAGGGCGATCAACCATTTTCAAACCACAGCAGAGCTTTAATATGTGAAATGGGGGACACAAGTCAGCCCTCATACCTACTGGCAGGATAATATACATATAAACTATATATACATATATATATACATATATGTATATATAGTTTATTTTACACTGAATATATATTCAGTCCATATATATAAATATATTTGGATATATACTTGGATATATATTTGGATATATACATATATACATATATTTGTACTGAAAGCTTCAGGTCCCTAAGCAAATAAATTTTCTTCCTCTAAGTGTTGTGTGTATCAGATATTTGGATCAGTGGTGAGAATACTGACTGAAATAGGGTTTATATTAGTCTATTTTCTGTCACTATAATGAAATAACTTTATAAAGAAAAGAGGTTTATTTAGCTTGCTATCCTGGAGGGTCAGAGTCCGAGATCAGGCAGCCCAATCAGTTAGGCCTTTGATGAGAGCCCAAAAGAAATGTAATCACAGTGGCAATAGCACTGGTCAGCAGAGGGAGAGATCATATCTTAAAATAGAAAGCCAGAAAGTGATTTAGGCATGGGGCTTGCTCTTAAACAACTCATTCTCTTCAGCCTCAGGGGTCTCATGAGAGCCACCGTAAGCCCTTCGGGGAGCAGCATCCCGCTAACCTAAAGACCTCCCCCTAGGCCCCACCTCTTATAGATTCCACACCACTCCCAACACCATCACTGTGCAGATAAGCTTCTAACCTAAGAGCCCCAGGGTAGTCAATCATTTTCAAAACACAGCAGAGCTTTAACTTGTGAACTGGGGGACACAGTTCAGCCCTCATACCTACTGGCGGGATATTTGCTTCCCATTCTGACCATTTTGAGCTCATAGTTCCCAGGACAGGGGGAGATGTTTTAGCTTGGTTCCGTTGCACTGGGAGATGACATTGTCACCTGTCTACTTGGGCTTCTTATGCCAATGAATCAACGAGAATCAAAAGGAGTTGTTGTACTGGCCAGAGTGATACAGCCTGATTGCCGAGAGGAAATTGCTGGGCCGCTACATAGCTGGGAACAAAGAGGGCTGTGCCTGGGGCCTAGGGCTTTTTTCTGTTCACCTCCAAGTTCTTCTATGTCCGGTAGTAAAAGTTTACAGAAAATACAGCATCCAAAAAAAAGACAAGGTCATTATAAACACACACCTGTAAGAAATGTCTTTTTCTATTACCGACGGGCTCAGTCCTTGTGGGGGGGCAAGTCCACTCGCGGCCGGGAGCCTCAGAAAGATGGGGCAAAAGGCAGGTGATGTCCTGCAGAAACTTATCTGCAGCGATTCTTTCCCCTCTATGAATTCCCTAAGTTTTTAGGTACGACGTTTGGGAAAGAATCTGAGGCGGACAAAGGCTTCTTGAGCCAATGACACTTTATTACAAAAACCCCGAAAAATTTATACCCTTCACCAGTGAGATTGATAATAGGAGAAAAAAGAAAGGGAAGGGGGGCAATCACAGCAAAACAATAGTGAATTACATATAAACAAAGTAAATGACTAGTCCAGCATTTAGGAGATAAGCTCCCGAGATATTGCAGCAGGGCAGGTCCAAGGGTAAATTCCAAAGGCAATACAGGCACGCCCAAGGCCCAGGGCTTGGAGAATATGCCTTCTCATGGAATCTTCTTTTGCTTTCTTTTTTGAAGTTTCCATCTATATCCATATGACAAGCATGGGGAGATGTGGCGGTCCAGGGAGATGCGATGGGAGTCTCTCAGATCTCATCCGCTTTGCCTTCTGAAGTCTGAAAGCTTACAAAAACTCACAACACAGCTTGGCAAATAAGACACCACAAATAACACCATGAAGTTCTTGGATTTAACTGTCAGATGTATTTCCTTAACTGCTGAACACTCTTCTTTAGACAACAAGCCTATTAAAAGTCTATCCATCTTTAATAATCCATTTCCCTGTCACAAGCCCTCTGCAACCTGCTTCTAACTTTCTAATTCCTTTCTTTCCCAGTTGGGACATTCTTATGATAAGCTCTTCTTCATGCAAAAGTGCTTTCTTACTCTTACGGTATTTCCTTTCCTTCATACATATATATTTAGAATATCTGTCCTTTATTTTGTCATTTTCATTTCTAGCCATGCGGCATTCTCCCTGTCTCAGGAATGGCATTCTCCCTGTCTCAGGAACGCTCATACTGGGCGTAAAGGTCAACAATCTTTCTCCTTGGCTCTATTGTATTTTGGCAACTAAGCTGTTTATCAGTCAAATTGCTTTGAAGCCACACCCAAAGTTTCTAGGCAGGGTCTCCAGGGTAAACAGGGTTACCTTGAACTGAGCTAGTTAATGGCTTAACCTGAGTTAGTGATAAGAGTGAGGGTCTGAGCTGGAATGCTTATCACAGCATCTGAGTTCTGGCCAGTTTTTTCATTACTATTGAGCAAAGCCAAGGACGTTTAGACAAATTATTAGAGAGTTTATTTCCACGGACTCAGTTTCTATTTATAGTCCTAATTTCACATCACTGGAGCAATTCGTGTAGAAAGTTAAAAGGAATAATAGTGAAGGGTATCTAAAAGTGGGGGGTACTTTGGCCAGAGACGACACCTTCTTCTCGGGGCGTTTTTGCCGATTTAACTATGTGGAGTGGGGGTCTCAACACATAGATGCCGAGGCAGCAGGATGTCTTGGCATTTTTCTTTTTTCTTTTTGCTGCTCTAGGGATTAAACCCAGGGACATACCTCTGAGCTACACCTCCATCACTTTTTTTTTTTTTTTTTTTTTTTTTTTTTTTGCGGTACTGGGGATGGAAGCCAGGGGCATTCTACCTCCAAGCTACACCTCCAGCCCTATTTTTTTTTTTTTTTGAAACTGGGTCTCACTGAGTTGCAAAAGGCTTCATTGAGTAGCTGAGGCTGTCCACTAACTGAGCTCCTCCTGTCTCAGCCTCCCAAATGCTGGGATTACAAGTGTGAGCCACCACACCCAGCTTACTATTTTATTTTTAAACAGAGTCTCACTGAGTTACAGAGATTCTAAGTTGCTGAAGCTGGCCTCGAGCCTGTGATGCTCCTGTTAAATCCTCCCAAGTACTGAGATTACAAGTGTACACCAACATGCCCAAATAGAAATGGCCATTTCTTACCCTTCAATAAAGAACTAACTCTGAAGTCAAAGAAAATATATAAAGGGCAATGGAAGATAGAAGTCATGAATATCAACTATATGTTTGTGACCAACTACAAGAAAGAAGACAGTAAGTAGCTTTGGATAGTTTCTCTTTGAACATGTTACATGTGTACACTAATTATACCCTCTCCATCATATTATTTTATATTCAAGTTGTTGGATGCTAACCTCATAATTTAGCCTTTGGGTAACAGTATCAAAGGCGCCATGGCTGAATTGAAGAGGTAATGAACATAGTCAGCAATTGAATCAATAACCACCAGGACTCTTTTTAGCAAAAGAATAAGAATTTCTTCACTTATACTGAGCATAGCTGCATCAGGGTAGAGGAAATCAGAAGAGTTTCATTTTTGCAGCAATTTCAAGTATGGACTGAAGGGCGCAGGGTAAGTTGAATGGCTGAGGGTGCACTGTGCCAAGGAGGCATTACCCTCCTCTTGGCTCCGAATCCTCCCTGCTTGCTCTGTACTGTGATGCCGGAGCTGGCCCTGTAAACATTTCTCCTTTGCCATAAAACTGCTCTTTCTAGACAGCTGGTCCTGGAGAGTTTTTACCTCGATTCAGCCCAGGCAGGGACTCTCTTCCTGCTGTGGCCCATTTCCCTGCCCTTTCAGAGGCGGCTAGCCAAGGTGGGTCAACCCAGCGTTCACTGCCCACCAAGCGTCCCTGGCACCCAGCATACCACTTTCTGTGGACCACTTCCAGTCTTCTTACACCCTCTAGAAAGTTTCATTTCTGCCTGCTGACTGGCCCTACAGCTCTCCTCTTCTGGCAGCAAGGTTTTTATTCCTGCACAGCTGCACCCTCTTCAACCGGATCTAAATCTAGGCCTTGGGAGCGGGGGCTTCCTCTAAGTCCTTAGCTCCTTCCTGTTCAATCTTCCTCAGCACAAGAGATAGTAGCTACTTCCTGTGTTTGTTATTCTCGTTCAGAACCCCCTCCTTCAACTTGCAATGGAATTACATTCCCCATACACCCTACTGTAAGTTGATAAAAACATAAATGTACCAGTATTGGGAAGAGGCATCAAAATGTATTAATGTGTCGGTATTGGAAAATTGCTTTGATATTAATTTCCAAAATGTAAAATATAGTCAGAGACTGGGTGCTGTGCAGGCACTCAGGCAGGGAGGGGGCTGCAGCTGTTACAATGCAGAGTGCCTCTCTGTCTTTGGCCTTCATTCTAATCATTGACCTAGAGTGAAAGCCTTAGAGTCAACTGAAGCCGTTAGCCCTAAAACTACCTCCTCTCCTCTGGATCTGGCTTGGGCATAGGAAAGGTAAACTCTGTGTGTGGCTTCAAAGCACCCTACTTGATGAGCAACTAATGCTGCCCAGTACAACAGAGACAAGGGCCAGGTAGATTCTTGACCCTTGCACTTAAGAAGTACACTGTCCAGAGACAAAGAGGCACCACCTGGCTAAGGAATAAGTAACTAGCCCATTGCCTTGGTAACGCTGACACCAATACAAAATCTATTTAAAGGTTGGGGGCCCCAAAAGGGTCCAGAGTTCCATTTGGGGGCTCTCCAGCATGCGGTTGGCATGCTGCTTTTTCTTTCTCTTCTCTATTTCTTACTGCTCTATTTCCTAATTTTGTAATAAAAATTTGTTAAAGCTGCACTGAGCTGCCTGTTAGTTTTAATTTTTCTACTCAACAAACTTTAGTTGAATAAGAAAAAGAACCCCCACCTTTTAAACCGTAACGCCTAAGTTGACAATGCATTTAATATACCTAACCTACGGCATGTCCTAGCTGACAACACAGCACGGCAGAAACCATCAGTCACTCTCGTTGTGACCGTGATGCTGGTTAAGAGAAGCATCTAGAAGGAGTGTTGTGCAGCACAGCACTAGTTGGGCAAAGATCAAAATTCAGAATCAAAGTACTGTTTCTATTGCGCGCGTATGACTTTTGCATAATCACAGTTGTTCATTCAAAAACATTGTAAACAGAGTCATTATAAGCCCAAGACTGTTCCAGAGAACGCAGTATCAGTATTAACTTCCTTTTACAAGTTCATCACTCCTTACATTAATTTTTCCCTGTTCAGATTCCAAGCGGGGTATCGTTCTTGGACTGGACCCTGCCTGACTCATGATGTGATCCAGGCAAACAGAGCAGAGAGGATTGGGGAGGCGCCCGATTCGGGCAGACCGAGGCCCAGTTACTTGTCAACTCAGTTCTCGGGGCCTCTCCGTGGGGCCGCACCGTCCCGGGACCCGAGGACACAGCTGTGAACTGGAACAGCAGAACCCTGGCCATCATGGGGTTCTGTGCAGCAGGGCGAGGGACAGATGCTGTTTGGGGACAGATCTGTGCAACCTTGAGGTGAGGTCCTCTGTGAGCTGCACATCCTCGCCTGAGAAATGCAAACACGGTAGTAACTGAGTTGTGAGAATTAAATGGGGTAAAAGACTATAAATGGTTTAGGGCTATGCCTTGGCACATCGCAAACACTGAATAGCTCTTCCAGTTATTTTATTCTTTACTTTTTATTATAATGGGGATTGAACTCATGGGCATTCTACCTTTTAGCAACACTCCTGCTGTTCTTTTTTTTTTTTTAAAACAAGGTCTCACTATGTTGCTGAGGCTGGCCTTGAACTTATGATCCTCCTGTTTCGCCTCCCAAGAACTGGGATTACAAGCATATACTACTCTGCCGGGCTCTTCCACTTATTTGTCTTAATAAATTGCAGACAGACAGAGAAATAGAATTCAACACCATCTCCTCTACTGACAGAACAGGAAACTGGCCCAGAGAGGTTAAGGTCACACAGCAAATTCATGGCAGAGTTGGCTCTATAATTTTAACATTCCAAGGCCCGGCCAAGAACCCTCCCCGCAACATCTTTCGCTAAGGATTCCAGCCCTGGCTCTAGTGGGGGGGGGGGGGGAGGAGGTCATAGTGTGCCTGACCCTTCCTGAGTCAGGATGAGCTATTTCCTTTATGTGACCTTCCCTTCCCTCTCTTTCTCTTGCCGCTCCTGCTGTTATTCCTGGCTCTTTCTCCTCCTTATTCCTGGCTCTTTCTTTCTCCTCCTTCCTCTTTCTGATCTTCTCTGACTCCCTCTACCCCTCTCTTCTCCCTTCCTCTCTTACCTTTCCACCTGTCTTCTTCCTTTTCCTTCTCTCTCCCCTTCTTTTCCAACCATGAGGTGGAAACCATGAGGTGGGCGAAGGTGTCTCCTTCGCCCCTCCCCTACCGTTCTCTCCAATTCTCCTTCTCTGTCCCTCTTCCTTCTCCTTCTTCCCCTTCTCTTCCCTGCACTGTCTCCTCTTTTCCTCCTCACTTCCCCTTCCCGGTCTCTCCATGAGCCCTCTCTGGCGGCTGCGGAGGGCACAGCCTCCTCTCGCCTTGCCAGACCTCTCACACTATGAAGGATCATTGCTAAAAACAACTGCTGCCACTGAGCTCGCTGCCAGTAACAACAATGTCTCTGTCTCCCTTCTAATTAGCAACTGCCTCCGGCTGTTTTAACTGGGCCTGTGCCGCTCACTCGTTTTGTTCCTGCTCAAAGCAACCCTACCTAACGGCATCCATCAGTCAAGCAAGACGGGCTCTGTCTTTGCGGCTGAGAGCATGCTCAGCTCCACATCCTGCATCTGCTGTATCCTGAGGCGGGAAGAAGCAGGCCCTGGACCATAAGTCGTGGCTTCTCCTGCAGGGGGCAGGTGTGTCCCAGAGTCACAGAGCATTTGACAGAGAGGGCACCGGAGCTGCCCGCAGCTGGCCCCAGCCCATCTTCCCTCCTGGGTGCTCTGGATCCGTGGGAAGGGCACAGGCTTGAGCCTGCGGGTCTGCGTTCAAAGCATGCCCTTTGGCCATCCTTCACTAGCCTCTTTGAGCCTCTCTTGCCTTTTCTGTAGAGCGGGGAGCATGCTATGTGTCTTGGTGAACAATTGTGAGCACTGGGAAGGTGCATGTGTAAGTGCCCAACATGTGTTATGTCTTATTCCCCTTCCCCTCTGCCAGAACTCTCAATGCAAACCATATTTGAACCATAGGAATGTGTTCATCATAATTGCACTCTGTGGCTGCAATGTCTTAATCTTTCTTCTTCACAGAGAGAACTCTTAGTCACCCTTCAAAACCCACTCTCAGACAGTACAGTTCCTCTGAAGCGTTCTCTGTCTCCTCTTTTCATGGCTACCCTCTTAGTCAAGGCCCATTGGTGTCGAGACCCGGCTCCCATGACAGACTGTTTAATAGTGTCTGTGTTTGCCTCCCATGGAAAGGGAGCATGACTACCCCTTGTGGGCTCCAGGCCTTGCAATCAAAGGAATCAAAACAACATCCATTCCTCCTCTCTGCATGGGGTCATGTGGGCTCTTGTCTCTCACAACAGATTCTCTGTGCATGCGGTTCAAAATGGCAGCTGCCATTCTAACTATACGTGGCCTTTCTATATGACTAAAATGAGATGCGGCTCTGAAGGAGATCAGGAGTCCAGCCTGGCCACACAATATGGCCAAGAAAGGCCACTGCATATCCAGTAAGCAATGCCACACCTTCAATAAAGGGGGTGTGGGAGCAGTGCTCAGAGAAGGGGGCCGGGCTCCACTCCACAGCAGACTTCCATGGGGCTCAGGGCTCAGCACACGGCCACACAAACTTGAGGTTCAAACCTGGGGTTTTCCACCCAGAGATGCAGTTCCTCTTTATAGTCCCTGTTGAGGAGGCAGCTGGGACAGAGCAGATGTTAGTAAATGTCACGCAGCATGACTTCAGTAGATGACATGGGATGAGACCAGAGTTACTCTCCATGGCTGTGCTCTCTAATAAAATTGCTACAGACTTCTCAGCTCTGTATTTCACATTATCCAGAGAGAGCTGTCATCCGTGGATTCATTTAAGAGTATGCCCATTCACCCCATTACCCACGCCTCCCCCACATGGCATCTATTCATCCATTCCCTTTCCATTTTTCTTTCCACCCATCCTCACAATTTCTCCTCAACAATCATTCTTACTATTTATTTATCCATCCATCATCTATCCATTTGTTTATCTACTATTCACCCATCTATCTACCCCTCCATCCATCTGTCCATTTGTCTACCCATCCATCTGTTTTTCTACCCATCCATCCACCCATCCATCATCTATCCACTTATCTATTATTCAGCCATCCATCTACCCATTTTTCCATCCGTTTTTCTACCCATCTATCCATGCACCATCCATCCACTCATTCATTTGCTCATTCATCTGTCTATCCACCCTTCCACCCATGTATCCATTTGTCTACCCATCCATCCATTATGCATCCTTGACTCTTATACCATCCACTTATTGCTGAGCTCAATTCAAGTCCCAAGTACCACATCCTCAGCCTCACTGGGAAACACCTCACGTGCTTCCTGACAACAGAACCAGCCAATATTCCATTGAGTAATCCAGTCAAATCCACCTTTAATTTCTGGTTGTCCTGCCCATCACTATGGAAACACACACACACACACACACACACACACACACACACCTCTGCTGGGAGTCACTGCATATATTGGGCTAAAATTTTGTCGAGCTCCTGTTGGCCGAGCACTGGAGTCCCTGGGGATCCGAAGCTGCACAGAACAGCATGGCCACAACAGGCTCCCAATGTGGCTGTGTTTGTGTTCATAGTTGTTTTGTGGAAATATCTTTACAGGTGAGTAATATCAAGACAAAACATGGGGTTAGGGTGGGATGAGGAGCAGAGACACCCGGAGGGTCCAGGGCTTAGTAGGCACTCAATAAACACCAGTTAGCTGGAGTCAGGAAGGAGTGGGGAGCTTAGGTCTTGTGACACCCCAGAAATAAGTGTACCTGACTACTTCAGGCCGACTTCATCCACACTGATGTCTCCTGTAGGGCATTTACTGAGCAACTGTCTGCCCTTGCTTCTCTGCACCTGAGGAGAGATAGGAATGGGGCTATTTCTATACCTTGAAGGGAACAGAGGAGCAGCCTTTTGGCTGCCAACACATAAAGTGCCGTGTGGCCTGATTAGGGGAGAAAGAGGTAATGCAGTTGCCACTTCTGTCCCTGACACTGCCCAGAAATGCCAGCCAACTACTGTCACTCACCCCAGACATCACAATTCACAGAGGAAACACACAGAGGAGGAGGGGATGATTAAACCAATCCATTATTATATACATGTACTAGATACCTATGCATATCATATATACAGACAAACATACATATATATGTATAGATAGAAACATAAATATTTAATCGTAGTGGTTACCCAACCTCAGAAATCCTTATATTATGAATGGAGAATCTGCCTCTTTTCAGAACCTGAAAATAGCAGAAATGCTTTTCCCAGCCTCCTTTGCAGCTGGATGAGGTCACACGATGAGCCTCCTCCAATCAGACCACTCCAGTTCCTGGTCTAGACTGGTCCAGATACTCAAAGGGAAGCCATTCTCCTTGCCGAGTCTGTTCGGGTGAGAGTGGTGGCAGAGGCTGGGACATGCCCACCTGGTGTCCAGAATACAGGACGGGGTGGTGCGGAGGTCCAGCAGCTGGCTGCAGGTCTGGTGGTGAGGGCGAAGGCTGTGCAGGCTGTGGTGTCTGGGCTGGTGTGGAAGAGCAGCTGTCACAGTGAGTTGATTTGAGACATTAGCACTGGTGCCACAGCCCCAGATGGAGCCTGGTTCCCCAGCCCTCCCAAATGGCTCTCATTTTAGTAACTTTATTAAGATAGAGCTACATACCACAAAATTCATTTGCTTCTAAGTATAAAATTAAAATAATTTTAGTAAATTGACAGAGTTATGTGACCTTTACAACATCCAGTTTTAGAATACTGTCATCCCAGCGAGAGAGCTCAGGCCTGTTCACTGCCCCCACCTGCCGGCCCGAGGTGTCTTTCTGACTCTCGATTTGCCTTTTCCTGACATTTTATATAAGAAGAACCGTGCATTGTGTGCCTTTTGTGTCTGGCTTCTTTGTTCACTGCAACACTCTTGAGGTTCACCAGGATCGAGGCATGTATCAGTAGCTTCTTCCTTTTTATTGCCCAATATATCTCACTGTGCAAATAGACCGCCATGTTTACCCATTTATGAGATGACATCACTTAGGTTGTTTCCCATTTGGGGCCATTATGAGTCCTGACGCTAGAAGCACCATGTTCAAATCCTTGTTTCCCCATGTATTTTCAAGTTTCTTTGAGTTGCTACCTAGGAGCATAATTATTGAATTGAATAGTAAACTTTAGTTAAACTGTGCAAGAAACCATCACCTTGTTTTCCAAAGTGAATGAAGAATCTGCCTCTTTTCAGAACCTGAAAACAGCAGAGATTTCCCTACTTACCTTCTCCCCAGCAACGTGTGAGGGACGCGGTTCCTCCACTTTCTCGCCAATACCTGCTGTTGTCTGATTCTTTTTGAGTTGTTGTTGTTGTTGTTGTTGTTGTTGTTGTTGTTGTTGTTGTTTATTTTGGGGGTAGGGATGGTATTTAGGACCTTGCTCGTGCTAGCTAAGCACTCGGCCACTCAGACACATCCTCAGATCCTCTAACAATTTCATTATGGTCTCCTGTGTTTGCTTAGGTTTGAGTCAGCTAGAAAGTGTTTCTGTTGCTTACACTAACTCTGATGGGTCTTCCCTCTCTGACTGCTGAGATGGTTTCTGTCTGGCAGGGCCATTCTAAAATGCAGCCTCCCCCTGGAAGCCTCCTCTGATTTCTAGAGCCCGAAGCAATCGCCCCCTCCATTCATTGATGGTGGCTTCATCCTGTGGCCCTGTAGCTCCTCAATGGCAGAAGTGCAACAGAGTCCTCACCTACAGCCACGTGGGACGATGGGGTAAAAGCACAGACTAGGGGCTACTGCCAGGGTCCAAGCCCCAACTTCACACTGGCTACCATGTGGCAGTGGGGAAGTTGCTAGACCTCTCTGTGTTTCCATTTGTTCATCACCCAACCAGGGATGATAACAGCACCCTCAGGCAGGGTCGTGAGAACTGTGACAAGGGAGGACAGCACCTGGCCTGTCACAAACACCATCAGGTGTTTCTGTCCTTTCCATTCACATCATCGTCAACATGACTTGTGGCCTCCGGGGTCTGCGACTGTGTCTGTCTACCCAGGAGCACTCGGGCCATCCCAGCTTCTATATGGGGCCTGAGCCCCCTGACCATGATCTGGGCCATGCCCTTCACACTGGACCAAGTCCTCTCATTCCCCTGAGGCTGCGCAGGTCCACCAGCTTCTCACTGTCCCTGCGTTCCCTTTCCCCATAAATGACACTTCTACCCATACACAGAGCAGCCCAGCCACGAGCCGTCTTCCTACCCTAAACCGGCCTTTCTGTCTGGGATCTTCTCCCTTTGCCACCTCCTCTCCCATCCCCTGATGCCTGGAACTGTCCTCCCTCTCAGGCTCTGGCCACCTCTGGCCTGGCCATTGCCATGGCCCCCACCTGGTTCTGCCCTCCCTCAGTCCACTCCTGCATAGAATGAGGACAGTGTAGAGCCACCTGGCCGCACCCCTGTGCTGTCCTGCGCTCTGGGCACAAGAAGGAAGTCCCCGCATGACACCTGCCCCCCTGCTCCTCCCACCTGCGTGTCCTGGGCCCTGATGTCCACCACCAGGGGTGGTCCACACAGTGCTCATCTCATTATTACAGGAATCTCAGGTGACCGGAGGCACCTCCTCTGGGAGGCTTCCTGGCCAGGCCAAGGCCAGGTCCTACCCTCTTAATCCAAGTGACCCCTTCCCCCAGGCCCTGACACCCCAAAGCCAAAGCATCTGGCTTTCTTCACTTCTGAATTCTCAGTTTTCTGAGCAGGGCTCAATAAACACCTACTTACTGGATACATAAATAAGAGCAACCTCTTACTAAGTACCTACTGTGTGCTGGACACTGTGAAACCCTTAATTGCACCAATGAATTTATTCTTCTCAATATCCCAACATGATCCCCATCATATAGACAAGAAGTCAGGTTGATTAAGGAAAGTAATGGGCCCAGGGGCCCAGCCAGGTCTCAAGCCCTTCAAGCGTCTAAACCACCACCAGCTCCTCCCAGTGCCGCTGAAATACAAACCCAGTCTCGCCCCACACGGAGCTTGTTATCCTGCATCATGTTGGTCCACATAGGCATCTGTCTCCCCCATCAAACCCTGGCCTCTGGGGATGGACTGCATCCCAGTTTCCTCCCAGCTCAGGGCCCAAGGACACCCTCCCATCCCAAAGAGGAATAAAGGAGAAGAGAAGGAGGTGGGGCTCAGAATCCTAGCTCGTTGGTACTTGTTGGTTGATGGAGCTCAGCCGGTCCCAAGATTTGCTGCACACAGGTCTCTAGGAGAAAGCAAAGAAAGCAGAGAGCTCGGTGTCCACGCTCCCAGCGGGGTGGAGAGGCCACCCTGGGCAGCTGGGCTCTGGGCTGCACCTGTGCCTGCCAGGCTGCCCAGAGACCACCGCTCTCGCACCGGGCACGGTGACCTGCGCACCCTCAGCAAAGTGCCTCTACAGACCCAGCAAAGGGCATGGCAGACACATCACCCACACCATCACATAACACAACTGTCTCTTTAATGAGGAGCCTGGGGAGCAGCTCCTCAAGACCTAAACCTCAGTGATTATGAATTATAATCACTTCCGAAGGCTCCCAACCTCTCACCCAATGTAGTCAGGACAGATCGGTCTCTCAGCACGTCTGGCCAGGTTCTCTCTAAATCAATAGCTGTGCACCTGCTGGGGTAGAACAAATGAGGGCGAGCTGTGGCCGCGGGGAGGCCCAGTGCAGAGAAGGCAATTGATCAGGAGGCCCTGGGCTGGAGGACGACTTCCAGTTCGTTCTCAACAATAGACACCCGGGCTGAGAAGATTTGACCTGCTTCCCAGGGCTGTGTGACCATTAAAACAAATACAGTTTTTGTTGTTAAAGGGTCCAGAGATGGGCTCCTGGGGGCAGGTGTTCCAGGACCAGCTGTGGGCCGAGCCCCAGGGACTGGTCCCCAACAGGCCTGAGTTTGAATCTGGCTCTCAATTTGCAGGCAGAAGGACCTTGGGTGACTTCCACTAACTCTCTGAGCCTGTTTTCCATTCCTGGATTGTGCAGTGGAACTGGAGTTGAGCCTCACAGGCCCTCAGGGGAGGCTGAGATGGAAGGATGGCAGAATCAAGGCCAGCCTCAACTTAGCAAAACCCTCAGCAACTGTTTCAAAATAAAAAGATAAAAGCCGGTGTGGTGGCGCACGCTTGTAATCCTGGCATTCGGGGGGCTGAGACCAGAGTATCGCGGTTCACGGACAGCCTCAGCTACTTAGTGAGGCCCTCTGCAACTCATTGAGACCCGGTTTCAAAATAAATAATAAAATATAGGACAGGGGGTGTAGCTCAGAGGTCGAATGCCCCTGGGTTCCATCCCCAGACCCACAAAAAATAAATAAATAAATAAATAAATAAATAAATAAATAAAATAAAGATAAAAATGGTGGGAGTGTATCTCAGAAGTAGAACTCCCCTGGGTACAGTCCCCTGCGAGGCTCTGCTTAGCAGCAGTGGGAGTCTTGGTGGGCTGCAAGCAGCTGGGGACAGCAAGGCTTGCATTTCAGATGGTCACTCATGACCTTGAGCTCAGCCTCGCTGTGGGTTGTGAGGACAAAAGAAGATGGTGCTGAGAAGTTTAGACCAGTTCTGGCTCAGAACAGCTTCCAAAATATGGCAGCAAATTGCCATTTGCCGGGCGTGGTGGCGCACGCTTGTAATCCCCGCACTTGGGAGACAGAGACAGGAGGATCACGCAGGTTTGAAGCCAGCCTCTCTGGCTTAAGAGACCCTGTTTCCAGATAAAATATAAAATAGGTATGGGAGTGTAGCCTGGAGGCAGAAGGGTTCCATCCCCAGTACCACCACCAAAAAAAAAAAAAAAAAAAAAGTGCCATCAGTGTGAAGGACAGTCAAGAAAAAAGCTTACCAATACTTCCAGACACCTGCAGCCCCGCCCACCGCAGCGGAGCCCCGCCCACCGCAGCAGAGCCCCGCCCACGACAGCAGGAGTCCTGCCTGCCTCAGGTGCTGAGCTGAGAGTTTCCCAAGCATCTTGCTGCCTGCTCAGAGGGCCTGGTGAGTAGAATACCATCGCATTCCACATGACAGGAGGAGAAACTGAGGCTCCGAGAGGTTTCTGATTTGTTAGACCTCAGAATACTAGAGTGAGGAGGGACTTAAAACTGTGTCCTGAAGGACAACTCCCAGGTCACAGAGGAGTCTGAGGCCTGGTAAAGGGCAGAAGCTTGTCCATTGTAGATGGGAGAGGAGGGTAGGGCGGCGCTGTCAGGAGAGGCTGGAGATACAGACGTGAAAGAGGCGCCATCCTACCCTGAAGACACTCCCGGTCATTGAGGGCAGCTGATGGCAGGGGTCTGTTGCAAATTAAGTTTTGATCCTGCCTTGAAATGGGCCGACCGGAAGTGCGCGGAAGGGGCGGCAGATGTGGAGCTGGAGGGGTGAGCTCAGAAGGGTGAGGATGGGGAGCCAGAGGCAGCGGCAGGAAGGAGGCGGGTCCCTCACTGTCTCCTCAGTCCTCAACAAGCCCTTCCCCTAGCGCAGTACCAAGTGGCCAAGATGGCCCCTCTTCCTGCCTCCCTCCACCTGCCTCTTACAAGGTGGTGTGGGGGCATTTCTGGGTGGGGGGGTTCTCTGACCAGTCACCAAAACCAGCTGAAAAGCAACCTGAGCGCTGAAGCCCAGGATGGGTCCTGCAGCCTCGTTTATGACTGTGAGAAAAAAAATATCCACAGAGGGAAGATGATTAAGGAAATCATGGAACATCATGTGATGGGATCTGGGCTCCTGTTCAGGAGAACAGAGAAGGCGGGGCGGGGCGGGGCAGGGCGTGCATGCAGAGAAGCGCTGGGGCTGCTTCTCAGTGCCCTCGTGTGGCAAGTCCAGAGCTGTGGTTGGGAATGGGGGCGGACCCAGCAGAGGGCAGGCACAGGCAGTTGCTCCCCTCTCTCAGCCCCTCTGCACAAATCCAACCCCTGGCAGGTTGCTTTACTGTTCTGAGTGCCGGTTTCCCCCACTGTTAAAGGTCGATTTTAATACTCAGCAAATAAGCGTCCCTGTGAGACTGAAATGAAACCCCTGGTGCTGAGGCTCAATAGAGAGAAGTCTCTCCTTTGCTCCCCTGGCCTTTCCGGGGCTGCCTGCATGGAGTTCCAGCCGAGGGTATCTTTCCAGCACCAGGACATCATTGAAAACGTCATACATGAACCAAGCAGTCACCCCTCCCAGTTCACTGTGACCCCCTATCTGGCCAGTGCGATGTCTGTCTAGAGGACTGTGAAGCCTTTTGCTGATTTATAGTCTGGCCGTCCATGCACTAGTTCCCAGAGCCTGCCAGGGTGTCTCCTGGGGCTTCTAAGGAGCCTAGGACTCCCACCACTTGGGACCTGGACCCAAGGGAAGAGGCAAGTGCCCGCCTCAGCCATGGGAACAGGGCTGGAGGGAGGAGGACCTCTTGCCCCCAGGTTGCACAGGAAACTGGATTTTTTTTTTTTTTTTTTTTGGCAGTACTGGGGATGGAATCCAGGGGCATTCTACCTCCAAGCTACACTCCAGCCCTATTTTTTATTCTTTATTTTGAAACAGGGTCTCACTGCGTTGAAAAGGGCCTCACTAAGTAGTAGCTGAGGCTGTATTCAAATCAAGATCCTCTTGTCTCAGCCTCCCAAATGCTGGGATTACAAGTGTGTGCAACTAACCCACAGGCACAGATAAGATCTGGGTGTCATTTGAAGCTGCTACGGTCTGGGGTACTTAGTCACTCATAGATTCCTGAAACAGGGGGAGAGGACAGGGCACAACACTACCCATCTTCTCCTTGGGAAGGTCAGAGGTCAGAGGGAAACACCAGGCCCTGTGCACCTGCGATCCTGGTGGTCATCTTAGCCCATCCCCTCCCCAGCCGAGGCTATGCAACCTCGTTCCCAGCACAAGACTTGGACTAAGGGAGATGCGTGGGTATCTGCTGTGTGCGTGGCCCACCCGCCCCTGCTGACCTGGCTGCTGCTGAGGACACTGCCCACCTCTCCGCACAGCACTGCCTTCCTGCCCTTCCGACGCAGGACTGACGGCCCCATCTCCCCACTTAGGAACATTCTACCACTCCTCATTTCTACTGAAGGAAGCCACAAAGCTTATCAGCAGAGGCTGCCCGATTTCAGACCTGTGCGGCTATGCGGCAGTCAAGGCCCAAACTCTGGATCAGCCCCAGAGTCCAGATCCTAGCTCTGCCCTCGCCCCTGGTAGTCACCTAACCACTCTGAGCCTCAGTTTCCTCTTCTAGGAGATGAGGATGATTTCACCTCCTGGCGTCTGCCTCACAGAGCTGGGGAGGATGAGGGCATTGGTGCCCATGAGATGCTCGGGATGGTGGCCATACATGGCAAGCTCAGGGCGCGCTCACCTCTGTCATCTGTCATATTGGGGGGAGGGAGTTTGTCTAAACACCTTGTTTTCCTGCTGGGGTCAGGACCTCCTCCTGCTCCTGCCTGCCCACCCCGGGGCTGCCCTCCCAGATGAGCTTAGCCAGGATGTGCTGGGGTTCCTGCACTTACACCCACATAGGCCAAGCCTGACTCACAGCTGTCTTCACCCTGGCCCAGCCCACCCCTGGCCCCTCAAAATGCCCAGGGTATTTCCGTCGCTGTACCTGGTACCCTGGCTCTGCACCCATGGATCTTGAAGTCAGCACAGAGGACAGAAACGGGCTTTGAGTCAAAAGAAGGGAGGCTTGCCCCCTCTCCCCTGCCGGCCTCCTCGGCTCGTTGTCAGCCTCTCCAAGCTGCCTTCCTTGTTCTGACAGTGTGGATGGTGACACTAGTCCCACAGGCTTCCCCAGTGCACAGAACACAGCATTCTGAGAGGAGTCCAGAGTACAGCAAATGCTTAATAATGCATACAGTTGGTGCTGGACTAACTCAAGCCAGCTCTGCCCCCCCAGCACTTCTCCCGCAGGATCGGTTTCCCTGGGGGAATCTTACCCACTAGCCTCACTCTGGGAGAGAGAAATGGAAAATATTCTATTTCCAAAGAGTAAATATCAGAGGCTTGGGAAGGATTCCAAGTTCAGAAAATAAACACTGGGCACGGAAGGGAAGGAGGGAGGAGGAGGGAGGGGCGGGGTGGAGGGCCAGCAGAGCGAGGGGCAGAGGGGGCCCAACAGGGCGTGGAAGCACGTGGTCCAGCCTTTCCTCCTGGGTGCCTTCCTCCCAGCCCCCGCCCAGGAGCTGGCCTCGCCTGGAGGACACGGGCCTCATGCCAAGTCAAGGCACAGGCTGTGGGCCATGGGATCTATCTGCCTGTCCACAGGCTGGGTTGGGAAATGCATGAAATATTTTTTAAAATGGGACTTCCAATGTTTACAAATTGTGGTATTTTGCACAGAAATCAAGGTTCTGTCTGGCAGCATGAAAGGCTGGTACCTAGGGAAACACCAAGAGGCTGGTCCCTTTGCAAACCACCCTCCACTCACCAGATGCCTGGATAGAGCCAGGAGCCCGCTGGCTATCGACTGGCTTGAGCACCCCTGGGAAAGTCACTCACGGACTCTGAGCTCCATTTCTTACCTGCCTCCCGCAGCCACAACCACCCTGTCTCCAGGGTCCGGAAGGTACCAGGCCACAGCGCAGACACGGAGCTCTGCAGGGGAAGAGGAGGCACGCGGGGACTGTTAGCGTGGTGAGAACCCGGAGGGGCAGTGCCTCCTTCCACAGGCATAGTTACCTTCCCTGTACCCCTGCTATGAGGCCGGGGCCTTGTTGACCTCTGATGCTGCTAACTGCGGGCAGCCTCCTCATGCAGTGACTTGGCCCCAGGACCAAGGCGGCTGATGATGGATCCATGCACAAGACAAAACGGGCAAATTGTTCCCTGGTGAAATAAAGGATGTGGAAAGCACAAGACCCACATCTTCCTACAGGGCTGGCTAGATTCCAGGCTCCCTGCCTGGCATGTACGTAAGGCATTTATTTCTCACAGAAAACATGCACAGAAGGGTTTTTGTCCACATTTTGGAGATGAGGAAACTGAAGTTCAGATTGATTCGGATCATATACCTGGTGAATGGTCTTGGGCTCCACCCAGCTGTCCAGATGGGTCCCCTCCATGAAGTCTACCCTGGCCTCACCTGGCCTTGGTCCCTCCCCAGCAGGGTGGGCCTTGCTTCTCCTGGGTACCACTTTATTCCCTGTGAGTTTTCTCCTGAGGCACCCAGCTCTGCACTGGAGTCTTCTCAGAGCATTTGGGGTCATCCGGCTCACACTTTAGGTCACGTTGTCACAGCACGACACCACCACTAACATGAGCCGGTGTTTGCCCAGGGCCCGGTGCGCGCCAGGCCATTCACTTCTGGGTGTGTGATGCAAGATATAGATTAAAGTTCATTTTTTTAAATATGGATAGCCAATTTTCCCAGCAATTGGATTTCTTGAAAAGACTCTCTTCTCTCTGCTCAATTGTCTTTGTATTTTTGTCAAAAATATGTTGTCTTTAATATGTGGGTCTATTTCTGAATTATGTATTCTGTCCCATTGACCTGTTTATCTATTTTGATGCTAATGACAATTGGTATTTTTAAGTACCTCCTCAAATCAGGTAGTTAGTTCTGCACCTTTAATTTTTTTAAGGCAGTTATTCCTACTCTTTGAATTTTTATATGAATCATAGAATTACTTTGTTGTTTCTAAAAAACCCCTTCTAGAATTAGATCAGAATTACATTGAATCCATAGGTCAAGTTAAGGATAATTAATGTCCTCAGGGGACTTCCAACTTTGGGTCACAGTATATCTCTCCATCTTCTTAGGGCATTTTAAATTTTTCTAAGAAATGTTTTATAGTTTTTCAGTGTATAGAGTTCACTCATCTTCTGTCTAATTTACCCCTGAAATTTTTATATTTTTCATAATATTAAAGTAGTATTGACTTTTTATTTTGATTTCCAATTGTTCATTGTCAGTATGTGGAATGCATTTGATTTTTGTACTTTGAATTTATATCCTGAAATCTCACTAACTCACTGTACAGTTAAAGTAGATTTTTGTAGATTCCAAAGAATTTTCTACATAGAAGATCATGATATCTGTGAATGATAACAGGTTTATTTTTTTCAAAATGTTTCCTTTTAATTTATTTTTCTTGCTCAGTTACATTGGCTAGAAACTCCATTATATTTTTTAGCAGAAGTGGTATGAGAGACTCTTCATCTTGTCCCTCCAGGAAGAAGGTTTTAGTTTCTCATCATTAGGGATAATACTAGTGGTAGATACTATATAGATGCCCTTTACGAAGATGAGGAACCTCATTGATATTTCTGGTTTGCTGGAAGTTTCTATCAAATATGGATCTTGAGTTTTGTGCAGTGATCATACTGCATCTATTGCAATAATCATGTAGTTCTTTAATATCATGAATTACATTGACTTACTAAGTTGCTGAGGCTGGCCTCGAGTCTGCACTCCTTCTGCCTCAGCCTCACAAGTACTGGGATTATAATTGTGCACCCCCATACCTGATCTTAAATATTAAACCAGTCTTGCATTCAGAGAAAAACCTGACTTGGCCATGATGTATTTTCCATCTTATATATTACTTGATTTGTCTTGCTGAAAAAAAGTTTTGTTTAAAATTCTTACACCTGCGTTTGGGGGAGTACCGTTCAGTAGTTTTCTTTTTCTGGCAATATCTTTATATAGTTTTGATGTTAGTATGTCTTAGTCTGTTTGATGCTGCTATAACAAAATACCAGAGACTGGGTAATTTATAATACTGTAAAACACACATTTATTTCTTGTTGTTCTGAAGGCTGTGAAATCCAAGATTAATGTGCCAGCAGGTTAGGGCTTGATCCCTCTGCTTTCAAGGTGGCACCCCAAATGTTGCATCCTCCACTGTATCCTCACATAGTAGAAGGTGGAAGGGAAAAAGGGGTGAACTCCTTCCATCAAGCCCTTTCATAAACAGCATAAATCCATTCCTAAGGGCACAGTCCTCCTGACCTACACACCTCCCAACACTGTTGCACTGGGGTGAGGGTTTCAACAAGAAATTAGCTCTGCTCAAACTGTGTCACAGGGGAATGTTGGGCTCATTACCTGAGTCAGGAAGTAGTCCTTATTCTTCAACTGTATGGAAGATGTTATGGAGATTTGGTATTATATTTTATTCTCAGATATTTGGTAGTAAAATTCCTGCGAGAAGCCATATATGCCTTAAGTTTTAACTGCAAGCCTAATATTCATTTTCTTTTATAAACACAGGACTATGCTGTCAATTTCTTCCTGAGTGATCTTTGGTGGTTTATATCTTAAAGTCGTCAAGATCATTAGCCTAAAGTTGTTCGCACTATTTGCGTTACTCCTTTTAGTATCTGTACAATTGGCAGTGATGTCCTCTGATTTCTGGTATTGGTGACTTTTATCTCCTAGGTTTTGTACCTTCTCACTCTGGACAGATATACTTATTATTTTATTAATTTTTCTCAAATAGCCAGATTCATTTTATTTCTCTATTGCATTTATGTTTCCTGTCTCACCGATTTCTGATCTGACCTCTATCACCTCCTTTTTTCTATTTATTTTGGGTTTAATTTGCTCTTCTAGCTTCTTAAGGTAGGAGCTGAGGCTACTGACTTGAAATTGTTTTCCTTGTCTAATATAGATATTCAGTGCTATAAATTCCTCCGTAAGCGCCACTTTAGTGGCATGTCATAAATTTTTGTATGTAAGGTTTTCATTTTCATTCAGTTCAAAATGCTTTCTAATTTCCCTTTTGATCTAGGCTTTGAGTAGAAGTGTTATTTTCGGTTTCCAAATATTTCGAGACTTTTTAAGATAATTTTTTGCTATTGAGTTCTAATTTATTTTTATTACTGACAAATAACATATTTTGTATGGCTAGCATCCTTTCAAATGATTGAGACTTGATTTTCACAACTTATCTTGTCAAAAGTTTCATGTGCACTTGAATATAATATGCATCCTGTTATTGTCGGATAGATCATTTTATCAATGTCGATTAGAGGAAGGTGTTTGATGGTGCAGTGAAAGCCTTTTATATTTTACTTACTTTCTGACTACTTATTCTCTCAGTTATTATGAGAGTGAAATGGAAATCTCCCATATAACTATGGGTTTATCTACTTCTCTTTGCAGTTCTGTCCATGTTTGCTTTATTATTTTGAAACTTTGCTTTTGATGTATAAATGTTTAGAACCCATAAGCTCTCTTGGAAAATTGACATCTTTCTAAATATGAAATGACCCTCCTTCTCCCGATAGGAGTGTTCTTTGCTTTGAAATCTACTTTGCTATTACCATACCCACTCCTGCTTTTTATCCATTATCACTAGCATGGCATAGCATTTTCCGTAGTTTTACTTTTAACTTATTTGTGTCTTACTATTTAAAGTGGATCTCTTGCGAGTAGCATATGGAGAGTCTTACTCTTTTAGCTAATCTTATGATCTCCACATTTAATTGGGTGTTTATACCATTTACACTTAACACAATTATTAATACAGTTAGTTTGCATACATAACCTTGTTCTTTGTTTTCTACTTGTCACATTTGTTTTTTCCTCAATTCTTCATCTGCCTTCCTTTTGAATAACTGGTGGCACCTGACTATAATCCGAGTACTTAGAAAGCTGAGACAGGAGGTTTGCAGGTTCAAGACCAGCTTCAGCTACTTCGTGAGACCCTGTTTTAAGTACTATTCTGATTCCACGGTGTCTCCTTTGTTGGGTTACTACCTATAACTCTTTGTCTTGATATTTCTTGATTACCTTTGCATTTATATTATATACAGTTAATTTATCCATGTTTCTACAAGAGATAGTATTTAATTTCATTTGTAATAGGACTCTGTAATAGTATATTTCTATTTCTTCTCTCTAAACCTTTTTGCTGTTATTATCATCATTTAACTTCTACATGTTATAAACTCAACACTACATTGTTGTTATTAGTCTTCATTAATCAATGACCTTTTAAAGATATTTAAATAATAAAATATGTTATCTTGACCTGTGTAATTACCATTTTCAGTGCTATTTGTAGCACTGAAAAATCTGTATTTTCATTTGGTATCATTTTCCTTCTGCCTGAAAGACTCAAGCTTTTCTTAAAGTGTAGTCCTACTGATAATTGATTCTTTCAGGGCAAAAAAAAAAATCAATTCAAAAAGATAATGGCCAAAATTTTTCCAATTTTGATTAAACTGAACCAATTTTAAGTTTTGGAGCCACAGCCCAAGATTTTCCATACATCCCAATATATGTAGATGTGAAATAATTCCTATACTGGGATTATAGGCATGTTGCCTATTATTGTTTCACATCCACATATTCCGTCCAGTTTTTAGCTGTTTCAGACAGAAGGGTAAAGGCTGTCTCTGCTTCTCCATCTTCGCCAGAGCAGAAGTCCTAGCTGCAAACCAACACATGCTTGTGTGGTTTCCTCGTGCTGCAGTCTCCAGGAAGGGAGGACACATCTGTTTCTTGTCTCTGCTGCATCCCCAGCACCAGCACAGAGTCTGGCATAGTGCGGGTTCCAGTGACTGAACTCTGTAAGCTTTTATATGGCCTCCCTTAGTCTGAACAGTTAGAAGTTACTATTACAACTTAACTTATTAGAAGACCCAGAAAGCACTCTGGAAGATATAAACGAAGATAAGAAAGGAAACACATATTAATTAGCCCCAAAGTGAAGAAAAGTCAGAGGAGAATGGAGGCCCCAGGAAGTCATGGAGGTTAGAAAACACAGAAGAGACCCATCCATTTTCCCACACACTGCTAGCTTCACTCCAATTCACAGAGCACTTTTCTTAATAAATGGCCAATCAGCCATTCCCCCCCGCAACCCACCCCCATGCATTCACCACTTCTTTTAGTTATAGAACCTCAAATTTATTTGTTTGTTTGTTTGTTTGTTTGTTTGTTTTGGTGGTACTGGGGGTGGAACCCAGAGGCTTTCTACCACCGGGCTATACTCCCAAACCTTTTTTTTAATATTTTTTTTTAATTTGGAAACAAGGTCTCACTAAGTTGCTGAAAGCCTCACTAAGTAGCTGAGGCTGGCTTCGAACCCATGCAATCCTCCTGTCTCGGCCTCCCAAGCGCAGGAATTACAAGCATGCGCCACCACGCCCAGCGAGAACCTCAAATTTAAGCAGCACAGAGTAAAGACTACATGTCCCAGCCTCCCTTGCAGCATGATGCAACCACATGACTAATTTCTAGCAATGACATGTGAGCAGTCTAATCACATGTTCAATTTCCAGGTTGTGTCCTTAAAGGAAAGGGTTGAACTATGTTCTCTTGTTCTTTTTTCCTACTGGATGGAATATAGACATAGATTCACAAGATTAATGGGGCCTACCTATCAGGAACAAGCATAAGATGGAAATACTGTCACCTCATGAGGACTTGATAGTCAATGCTGAAATTGTCATGTGAGAGTCATATAATCCTGTTCTGCATATGGCACAGTTCTATAGAATCTTATATGATTCTCAGTGTACCCAGTACCCAGGTCCAACCGCTTAATTGTTTTTCAGGGAAGCTGACATTGCTCAGAAAATCTAAGGCAAAGGGCCTGGAAGAAAAAACATCTAATTCTGATATGCAACTTGGGCCCCAGCATGGCCAGGCATCTGAGTAAATTTGCTTAGAGAAGGATTTCCTGGAATTCAGGCTTCTCCTGATCAGAGCCAGTTTCTGCTGGGCTCTGACTCCAATCGAATATACAGTGACAAGGACGTAAAAGCTGGACAGAGGGAGGGAGCCCTGCGGCTGCCGCCCCCTTCCCTTCCTGTTTAGGCAGGAAGATGCGTCCCAAGGTCCTGATGCCCTCTCAGCCTCAACCTCTTCCTGCCCCCTTAGGTTGGGCACAACCAGTTATAGAGCAGGGGCAAAGGAAGGAAGAAAATGATTGGTATGACTGATGGGGGTGACATTTATGAACAGCCGGCTGTCCAACTACCCACTCATCACCCCACTGAGGGAGCCCTTGGGCAGGCAGGCACGGGGATTGAGTGCCCCATACTGCAGGCACTCTCTGGTCTTTACCACCAGACCTGGTAGAGCCATCAAATCAATCCAACATTTAGATAAGAGGGGTCTGCAGAGGACACTTGCCTGAGATGCAATGGTAATAAAAGAGAAAAATGGACTTCTTGCTCCAGATAACTGCTGGAGAAGTAATTATGCCGCTGCTGTCCTGAGCAGGGATGAGGGTGGCAGAGGCACCTGCCCAGGTAATCCATCAGCCCCGGATTTATGGACTCCCTGAGAGCCGCCTGCACATTTCCTCCCCTCTAGTTTGCTTGAGACACTTTTATTTAGATTTTGTCAAGATTATTGATCGTCTCTGCCATGTCTCGAGACAGGGAGGCGAGCTCGTGCTGGGTGGCGCAATTGAATATGGATGTGCAGGTGAAGCTTTGGTACAAAATGGCCCGTCGGAGTGAGCCCGTTGTTCCAAACTACCCAGGTCCTGACTTCCAGCACTTGACATCACAGCCGAGGCCAGCAGAGAACCCACAGCTGGCCCGACAGGGATTGATGCTGCTTGTTCTAACAAGGAGCAGCAAGCTTCAGCTTCTTCACTAGCAGAACAGGGATAAGAGACAGAAGAAGTTTTTCCTGAACCCGTGAGTGAATGGAGGTGCTGAGCAATGGAGGAATGGGTGGGTACTCCCTGCCCCATAGCGCTGTTATTGCAGATGGCCAACCTAGTGGAGACACAGAAACAGATCTCAGCCTCTAGAAAGGGTTATAGCACATCTTCCAGCTCATCATCCTGCTTTGGGGTTGGAAGGGATATACTTGGATTTTATTGATGAATCAGCCAACGAATGGAGAGATCAATCCACCTTTCCAGCTCACACAGCAATAAGATTTCTGATATCCAAGAGCAGCAACCATGACCACAGGGGCCCGATGGGAATGGGGCCCCACTGGCTCCACAGCTGGGTGCTCCTTGCATGCCAGCCATGGTGCCAGGGGAATTATAACATCTTATTTAAAATCCTCACCCAAAGCCCATGAGTACTGGGAACACCCAAAGTAAATGGGTACTGCTCTGTTCATTTTTGTTTTTCTTTTTCCTTTCGGTACTGGAAGTTGAACCTAAGAGGATTCTACCTCTGAGCTACACCCACAGCCTTTTTTATTTTTATTTGGAAACAGAGTCTCACTAAGTCGCCAAGGGTCCTGCTAAATTGCTGAGGCTGGCCTCGAACCTGTGATCCTCCTGTCTCGTCCTCCTAAGTATTGAGATTTCAGGCATGCACCACCACGCCTGACTTTATTTTTGATGTTATTTTTATTTTGTCTCATTTTCCCATTTCAAAGAAAATATATCCTTGCTTAAAATGGTTTTATCAATACAGAAACTCATCACAGGTAGAACCAATAAAATACAAATTCAGATGTCACTTCAATCCCGCCTTGGCACTGTCCTCCTTCCCACAACACCCGAGACGCAGCGGCTGCTGCTTTCTCAGGTGATACAGTGGAGCTGCCGGTGGGGCGAGCTAAGGACAGCTGGGGAACTCAGAGAACTTGAAAAGGCGCCCTGGCTCCTGTCTGCCTTCTCTGGGTGCAACCAGGGCCTGCTGTCATAAGCTGCCTCTCACATCGTTTCGTCAGTTTCAAAACCACCACCCCTCGCGGTGCGGCTCCTTTTGTGAGTTCTGCACAGTGAGGTTGGTGCAAAGGTGCAGGGCAGCCATTGCCTCTCCACCATCACCCTCCAGGCCCCTTCTGACTGCAGCGGAGCCTCTGGCCGCCCCAGCCAGCTGGAGCCACTGGGAGCCACCGGGAAAACCAAGGCTCCTCTTCCTGTCTGTGTTCCCCGTTGGAGGTCAGGTCCAGGCTGGAAGTCCTTACTAAATGGAGCCCAGCCACAGTTGCTGAGAAATTCTGGAGATGCCTTCTCTGTGAGAGCCGATGGTGCCAGAACCCTCTGATGACAGCACTGGTACTCTACCTAACCCTCGCCTCAGGAGAAGGCTGGTTAAACTGCACAGAACTGAAGACGGACAGAAATTGACCACGTGCTAAAGCGTAGTATAGAAGCGTGAAGAGAAATGTTTCTAAATCAAAAGCTGGTTCCGTTGGTCCCTGGAGAGCACAGCACTTCAAAGGAGTCCATGGTGAATCCTTTGGTAACTGTGGAGTCCCTTTCTACTGTAAATAACCCTTACTTCCGAAGCTGGAGCCCACACATGTTAATACAGACATATAAACGTGTACATACACGTGTATAAATATATACACTTATAGCACAATGGTAATATATGCTCCCTGGAGAAGCAATTCCAACATGATCAGTAGAGAAAATGTAAATTTTTCAGGCTTCCCTGGATGATCCCCCTGCTCCCTTTCACCCAAGACACTCACTATTAAAAATTGGGGGTGTCTGAGGAACTGCTCAGGTTAGGGAGGTCTCCCTGCTCAGCCTCAGCAAGGACTTTAGTCAATTAGAAAAAACACACACTGTGCATAAGAAATATGAGGACACAGAGACATAACGTCGTGGTTCTATTCTGAGCCAATAAAAGATGGAGCTGCCCCAAATGATAGATGGTAAGCTGGTGGCTGGATGTGGTCTTACTCCTTTTCTGTTGCTATAACAAAATAACTGAAGTTACATAATTTATGAGGAAAAAAATTATATAGCTCAAAGTTCTAGGGGTCTGAGAGCATGGTGCTATTGTCAACTTCTGCTGGAAGTCTTGTGTCAGATAGCAACAGAGACAAATAGATACAGAGACAAAGAAGAAGAGAGGAAGCTAGACAGCTGAATTCATTTGTAATGATCTGCTCTGTAGTGATCAATCCAGTGCTGAGAGATCCAGCCTGCTCCTGAGACAGAGCTGTATTCCCAATGACCTAACTATCTCCCACCAGGCTCCTCCTCTTAAAGGTCCCACAACCTCTCAATGCTGCTACCTTGGGGGCCAAGCTTTCAGCATGTGAACCTTTGGGGAGATAAACCATATCCAAAGCATATAGTTGTGCAGGCCTGGAGTTCAGAGAGAGACTGGGCTGAGATCAGGAGCCATAAGCACAGGAATGACAGACAAAGGCCCAGAGAATGAAGGAGAGTAAGAAGCAACCCAAGGACAGAGCCCAGTGACAGCTCGAGGTTTATAGGTGGAGGAGCCCAGGGGAAAAAAGACCCCAAGGAAACAGGAACCAGGAAGGTACAAGAAAACCAGGAGTGGGTAGGATCTCAGGAACCGAGGAGAGAGATGGTCCCTGAGGGAGTGAACAGCCATGCCTAATGACCACAGGTCAAGGGCCCCCAAAAGGTGACCATAGGGCTTTTCAATGAGGTCATTGTTGCCCTCCACAAGAGCTGGTGTGGTGGAGTGTGAGGATGTGAAGTCTGGGAGGAGAAAGTGAGAAGAAAACGGGAGGAGAAAGATTGGAGACAGTAAGTGTTGGTGTTTTGTTGCAAAGAAAGCAAAGTTAGCATAAGATGGGTAGTTCTGTTTTTTTTTTTTTTAATTTGGGGATTGTTTTTTGTGAGTTTTTGAGACTGCAGAAAGAATGTGGTGCTGGTACTCTGATAGGAGTGACCCTGTGGAGAGGCAAAATTGACAATGCAGGAGAGAGTCGGAACGCTGGCGTGATATCTTTGAATGGTAAGAGGGAGCATAATCTTGTGCACAAGCAACCTCCGATAGTGCGTGTTATCATAGCGTCTCAGATCCATAAAGGATTCCTCTAGGGTCTCCCGGTATAAATGTTCATCCTTCAAGATATTTATCTGTGCCCATACAAAGCGATTGAAATTTCCATGCAAAGTAGCAACATGCTGCTCGCATTTTTCATCACACTTTTTAATTCAAAACATACGACGGGCAGCTTCCCGAGCCAGCGCGTGGGGACTGTGCTTGTTGCCTTTTAATGACTGCTGGAGGTGTGCACCTTCATTATGTAATCCATCTATTAAAAATATTAGATTATCATGAAATATATATATATATATATATATATATATATATATATATATATAAAACGTTTTTCCGAATCGAGTGGTTGCGTGTGTAAACATGTGCCCGTAAGTAGGGGTGATCTATACCTACAATTTAAATTGCCCGGTCAAATGTTGAAAGAGGCTGCCCACTAGGGTAACCCTAAAAGATGTGCCCCCGGCAGGATGCAAGAGGGCCTGAGACACTGAGGGAGACGGGTGGTTTTAGTTTGGGCTTTCGATAGCATTTCACGTACAGTGGAGTGCAGCTTTAAAGCGCTGTCAGATGCACAGCTGATAGGCAAGCTGCAGAAACATGCACACTGGGGCTGGCCTGGGTAGTGGAGAGGCACAGAACCAGGACAGAGAAGAGCGAGGCAGGCAGAACAGGAGTGGAGATTTGGGGGAGCTGCTGGGTACTCTGGGGCCGGTGTCGGGTGCTAGCCTGGCTCAGCGAACAGCTTGCTGTGGGGTCCCAGGCTCAGCTTCTCAACGATCGGTCACAGCAATGCATATGCCCATTATGCAGCGCCAGAGAGAAAAGGGAAAGATGAAAATGGACCCCAAAGGTTGGGACAGCATACAGTTTATTCATATTATTAACCTGGTTTTTTAGGGGGGGGGGTTAGTACTGATGATTGAAGCCAGGGGCATTCTGCCTCTGAGCTCTACCTCCAACTCGTATTTTTTAGTTTAAACCAGGGTCTCACTAAGTTGTCCGGGGGCCTCACTAAGTTGCTGAGGCTGGCCTTAACCTACAATCCTCCTGTCTCGGCCTCCCAAGTACTGGGATTACAGGGTGTGCCACCCAAACTTGGTTTCTTCTTCTGCTTTCTTATTAGCATAACCCCTGTGGTGTTGGGGACAAAAATGTTCTGGTGGTCATGCAACACCATTCCAGCCAATGAGGCAGGAGCAGGGGTTGCTGCAGGGCATCTTGGGAAAGCTCAGAAGGGCCAAAGCCGGCTGGACCACCCACTGTCTGTCCTATGGGGACAGGAGGCCAGCAGCAGAGCAGCTGCCCTATGACCTCAGGCAGTCCACATGTGCTGCGGAGGCCAGTGCCAGGGCAGCTTGGAGCCACTGGGCCTTCCCCACAGGCTGCTGCTGCTGCCCTGCTAGGAGAGCCAAGAAGCCCCTAGTTCATGCCCACCTCTGTCCATTAGGTTTCTGTTACTCTCAGCGGAACATCATTCCCAGGTGTCTTAAGTGGCAGTGGGGAGAGGGTCACAGGTCACCAGACTGGACTCCAGGAAACTGGCCCACTCCCTCTCACCGCTGGCCAGCTGTGTGTCAAAGCCCAGATAGCTGGACCTCTCTGAGCCAGATTCCAAGGATCAAAGAGGAATGAAATGACAAATTCCCAAAGCTTCTGCCTGGGAAGCAGAGCGGCCGCATTGGCCCTACCGCTAACAGCTCAACGGAGTAAGGTTGGAGGGGCCCCAGGGCTCTCGGGCCGCGGCTGTCTCATGTTTAAGTGGGACAGTGGCTACGCCCTGCAGAAGGCGACACTGTTCAAGGGGCAGGTGGCAGTGTGTAAGTGTTCAGCTTCAGATGGCTGACAGCCCCACCACAGGGTGGGGCCACAGGACGGCAGTGCGGGGCTCAGGCAGTCAGCAAGGCCAGCGGTGTGTGGAGGCCATTAGAGAGGGAGCCAGGACGCCTTCCACCAGATTCCCCGCCTGCCTTGGAATGCCTCAGCCCCCAGGCCTCGTCTCCCCCCTGTGAAATGCAGGATTCGAATAGATGACTCTGCAGGACCTCCCCAGCTCTTCTACTCTTGGGCTTCAACTTCCACAGACCCACAGGGAGGTGGGGCAGGGGTGGCAGGGACTGGGGTCAGCTCTGTGAGTGAGGAGAGCATCCTCAGACAGAGGTCTCCAGCTGCACCCAGCCGCAGGAACCTGTGCAGTCAACATCTGCCAGGCTGGGAGGTAGGAAGGGGAGGTCAGGGAGGCGATGCGGGTGGACGGTGGCCCCTTGCAGGCTGCCCTTTGTGGTTTGTGTGTGAGCAAGCCTCCCCTTGTTCCCTGCAGAGCCACAGCAGATGAGCACCTGCTGGGCTGAGCGCTCTCTGGGAAGACCTGGGTGGTCCACTAATGAGTTCTGTGATCTTGATGTAAAGTCTATTTTGTCTGCTATTAATATGCAGTCTTTGCTTTCTTTTGGTTACTATTTGCATGAAATATCTTTTCTATCCTTTGACTTTCAATCGGTGTCTGTCTTTGGATCTAAAGGAGTCTTTTTTAGACAGCACATAGTTTATTTATATTTTTAACCCATTCTGCCAGTCTCTATCTTTTGACTCCACAGTTTAATCCGTTTTCATTTAAAGTAATGACTGCAAGGAGGGACTTGCTTCTGCCATTTCGCCATTTGTTTTCTACTTTTCTTTTTACCCTTCACGTCCTGTATTTTAATCTTCTTCTACGTTTAATTTTTGTAATGAAACATTTTAAGCCTCTTCTTATTTCCTTTTGGGCATATTTTATAGCTATTTTTCTGTGTGTTGACCATAGAGATTATATTTCATATCCTAAAGTTATTTTTTTAGGATTCTAATTTGAATTTATACCAGCTTAATTTCAATAATATCCCCAAACTTTGGTCATACACAGCTCCATCTACACACTGTATATGTCAGTCAGCTTGATGGTGCCCCAGGGGTCCCTTAGGCTCTATCACCTTTCTTCAATCTTTATTCTTTCTCTCTCAGACTTGATCATCTCAATCATCCTATATTTATGTTTGCTGATTCTTTTTTTTTCTGCCTTATCAAATCTGCTGTCTTAATCCATTTGGGCTGCTATAACACAATACCATAGAATAGATAGATTATTAAAAAAAAATTAGCCGGGTGTGTGGTGGCTCACACTTGTAATCCCAGTACTTGGGAGGCTGAGAAAGGAGGATCTCGTGGTACATGGCCAGCCTTAGCTACTTAGTGAGGCCCTCTGCAACTTGGTTAGACCCTTCAAAATAAAGAAGAAAAAAATGGGGCTGGAGGTGTAACTTGGAGGCAAAATGCTCCTGGGTTCAATATCCAGTACCACAAAAAATAAATAAATAAATAAATAAATAAGGGGACTTCCGGGAAGATGGCGACCGAGAAAAGCGGGGCTTAAGAGCTCCGCTAACAACAAATATCCATTACCACAAAATCAGCGCCTTTCATAGCCAGAAAACACCATCACCAGTGAAACAAAAAATCACCAGGCTCCAGAGAGAAAGCGGACTGAGAACAGAGCCACAGAGGAGATACACCGGCCTTGCGCCTGAGGACGCGGCAGACGCGGCAGAAGCGCCATACTGCCGGCGGCAGCGGCGAATTCACCAGACGGCCACAGCAAGCCGAGGTGAGCCACTGAGGAACAGCTAGGCGAGATTTCTCCGCGCAGAGAGCATCTACAGCTCCCAGTGGCCGAGCTCAGCACACGCTGCAGGGATTCAGAGTAGAAATCAAAATCAAAAAGAAAAACGCCAGCCCCACAGCCGAGGGTGTAGCAGCGGCGCCATATTGCTACCGACAGCAGCAGCAGCGAATTCAGCGAGGCCAGTACAGCTACATCTGCGTACTCAAGAACAGTGAGTCAAATTGCGGGCCACAGAGGAGAAAGCCCTGGGACTTGACCCAGTGGGGAAGGGGCGGTGGCCGAGATATCACACCATAGGAGAACATGCAACCTGGCACCCCCCACAGTCTAAAGCAGCCTCTATCGACTCTCTGGGTCGGAGACTCTGTGATAAAACCCAGTAAAGGAGTAGTGGGGTCTGAGATACTACTGACTCGAGATCCAGAACACCTTAAGGGAAGTCATAGTGACCCAAGGGAAGAACCCAGAGAAGGCACAAACATCCGAAATCATGGGAAAGAGGAATAATACTGGAGCAATGAATGCCCACAACCCCACAACATCAGAACCCGATAAAACAGAAAATCAGAGATTTCTAGAAGATCAAATCAGGAAAATAACTGTAGAAATAATAGAGGTGCTTCGAAAAGAACTCAGAGAGAGCCAAAAAGAGATAAAGGATGCAATTAATGAAGTAAAGGCCTCAATTCAAAGCACAAACAACCGATTAGAACACATGGAGAACAGAATCTTGCTCTTAGAAGATAAGCAATCCAAAAAAAATGAAATCATAGTTTCTAATCTAGAAAAAAATATCCAACAGCAGGAATCTGATATTGAAGAAATATGGGCCCATTTTAAGAGAGCTAACCTAAGAATTATTGGAATAGAGGAGGGAAAAGAAAGTGAAACCAAAGGGATCAACAATCTCTTCAAGGAAGTAATAGCAGAAAATTTTCCAAACATAGAGCAAGAGGTTGATACAAAGGTCCAGGAAACTTATAGAACTCCCTTTAGACAGGATCGGAGAAGAGGATCCCCACGCCACATAATTGTCAAAATGACCAATGTGGAAGCCAAGCAGAGAATCTTAAAGGCAACAAAGGCAAAGGGCCAAGTGACATTCAGAGGCAAGCCAATTAGAATCACTCCAGACTTCCCAAACCAAGTCATGAGAGCCAGAAGGGCTTGGAGTAACATATTCCAAACTCTGAAAGAAAACAACTTCCAGCCAAAAATTTCCTACCCAGCAAAACTTTCTATCAAATTAGATGGAGAAATAAGAAGCTTCCATGACAAACAGAAACTGAAGGAATTTTTGTCTTCAAAACCAGCACTAGAGAAAATACTCAAAGAGATTAACTACAAAGAAGAAATAGGTAACACACTCCAGAACTTGAGAAACAAGATTTTCCATCCAACAGACAACTAAGATTGGTTATCTCTGGAGATTCATTATTTATGTTAGTCTTTTACCTATCTCAAAAGGGTATCGTTTGCCTTTATTGTTGTTAATTTTTAGGATTTCTAGTTGGAATATTAATATAGCTTCAGATATAGCATTTGGAAATATTTTATCCCATTCTATTAGTAACTGTTAACTCTGTTTACATTGTCTTTGGATATACAATTTTTTTTTTTAGGGAGTTTGTATACTCCTCTGTTGCCTGTGCCATTGAAATCATAACCAAGAAATCACTGCCAATTTCAATGTTGTGAGGTTTAATGACCCAGATTTTCTCCTAAAAGTTTATAGTCTTAAGATTTATATTTAGGTCTATTATCTATTTTGAGTTAATATTTGTATATGGGATTAGGTAAGGGTCCAATTGTATTCTTTTCCATGTAATTATTATTTTTTAACAATATTTAGTTAAAAGATTTTTATTTCCACCACCAAATGTTCGTGGAAACCTTGTCAAAAATAACTTGACAATATAGGGAAGAATTTAGCTCTAGGCTTTTATTTAACTCCAATGGTTTATATATCTGCCTTTAGAATAGTACTACACTGTTTCAATTATTGTAGCTTTATATGGTTTGAAATCAGAAAATATATATCTTCTAGCTTTTTTCTTTTTCAAGATCGTTTTGGGTACCTAGAGTCCATATTCCATATTAGGATAGATTTTTTCTGAAAAATAAATATATAAATATATGATAGTTTCACCTAAAAAAATAGAAAAAATATTCTCTGGTAAGAAAGAAAGTAAAAGGAAATATTGAAATGTTATCTTTAAGTCATCAAAAGCTTGGTATCAGACAAATGAAACTGTTACGTGAGATTATCATTTTTAATTTTGGATAATTTGCTATAATACTAGATGTCAACCACTAAGCCAAGCATGGGAGGGAGGGGTGGGGAGGGAACGGGGTGGGGATCGGGTGGGGGCTGAATGGGCGATGTGTGCATGTATGTCTACAAAAGTTTGTATCCCACTATGATGTATGAATACAATGCACCAATAAAATAAATTTAAAAAAAAGAAAAAAATAATAAAAAAAAATAAATAAATAAATAAATGAAATAGAAGAAATTTATTTCTCACAGTTTGGGAGGATAGGAAGTCAAAGATCAAGGCAGGAGCAGGTTCAGTGTCTGGCTCAGGCATGGCCTCTTCTCCAGTGGTAGCTGGGGTGAGAGTTTTCTCTGTAATCTCTTAAAACGGCACTAATCCCATTCATGAGATAATGGCTTCCCAAAGGCCCCACCTCCAACAACTTCCTCATATTGGGGATTAAGTTTCAAGGTATGAATTTTGGAGGTATGCACAATTCAGACCATAGTATCTGCTTCTGAATTTCTCTAATAAAATTTACATTTTGGTTATTATACTTTTAAGCTTCAAATTTTTATTTTGAATTCTATGCTTTCTGTCACTTTATTAATATCTGAATGCATCATTTGCTTGACCTTCTCCATTTCTTTTATAATCTTTAAAGTAGTTGTTTTAAAGGTTGTATCTGATATTTCTACTATCTGATCTTTCTCAGAGACAGTGTCCATTGTTTTACTTTGTCCTTTGAATGTGCAATGACATCCTGTTTCTTTGTATGCCCCTTATATAGGTTGTTGTGTTGAAAAGTAGACATTTGAATCTTATAGTATAACTCTGAAAATCAGATTCTCCCCTTCTAAAGAGTTTGCTAAAAAAATATATATTATAGGTTATTTTTGTACCAGGGATAAGCCAGAGGCAAAAGGCTCTCAAAGGTCTTTTCTGAGTCTGCACTTTTCTATATACATGTGCAATGACTTTCTAAATGCCCCTGTATATCCAGTTGCTTTCAAATGTTCCAATCGTTACATTTCTGGATCCAAAAGGGGAAAATAATGTGCCAGCTCCTTAAGTTCCCTGAAAGTCACTTTATCCAGAGTAGTAAGGGCTTGCAACAGTGCTTCCTACTCCACCATCTTTCCTGAGTTGTGTGACATTGAAACAGCCACTTTTAATCTTTCTGGGTCTTTGTTTTGTGGCCTACGAAAGTGAGGTTAAGTAGATTTTAGGCATTCTCACCACAAATTAATAGGTGAGGTAATGTTAATGTTGGTCAGTGTGTTTTAGCCATTCCATTATGTTTACATATTTCATGCAGCATGTGGTATATGGATGGCATGTTGTGTGGTAAACAGATGCAGTTTTTAGTTGTCTGCTTGAATGAGTGAATGAATGAATACATAAATAGATAAAGTGAGTTTGTACTGATAATATGGAAGGGAAGACACTGCTAACTTCAAACACCTAGGATTTTATACCCACAATAATAGCAGCCCTAATCTCATTGTGTTATTGGAAAAATTACTAAAACTAGCAATGATGTATAAATAATTGTGTCCCCATCCTTCCCTTTTGCTTTTGGTAGTATGTTTTCTTTTATTGCACCCAACCCAGACCCAGTGGAGGCACCCATGTTTTTTTTTAACCCAACACCCTTTCATTCATTCACTGATAACACATTGCCCTCTCACCCCCTCTCAGCCCACGAGCCTTCGGGTGGACCAGCCTCATGCATGAGACGGATGGTCAAGGGCCTAAGCCAGGTGGCACAACCCAGGCTCCTTTCTTTTTGATGGTGTAGGTGCAGGGGTGCTGTCGAGACTGTTGATAGACCATGGGGAGGGAGAGCACTCTCTTCTCTGTTGGACACCAATCTGGATGGCCACCGTCTGACTACTGGGAAGGGGACCTGAGATGGCCTATCATGGGAAAGAGATGGTAAAGATGGAGAAAATAGAAGCGGATCACGCTGGCACAGTGTGAGCCCCTGGGTCAAGCTGCTCCCGGAGGCTGCCTTGTTCTCTGACTTCTGTTTGTATAAACCAATAAATTCTTCTGAACTCCAGCCAGGCGACACTGAGGTTCCTGTCACTGAAAATGAAGGAGTTCAATGACTGTCCCAACAGAACTTCAGTCCCCGAGCTGAGACTAGCACAAAACTCTGCGACCTCAGCCTCCCCTCTGGGCTGTGAGTCAGGCTCTTCTCCCGCTCCCTTCTCCCCATTTTCTTCCCTCCCACAGAGGCAGCTGCAGACACCACCTGGTAATGACATCTCCAAGGTTGAAGACACATTAGCCCGGACTCTAATGGACTGAGCGGCCCTGCCACTGCCAGACCCAGCGTCACACAGCGACCCAGAGGGCTGCTGAACCAGCATGCGGGTTTCTGGTGCTGACTCGCCTTCCTCCTGTAGAAGGGGGCTGGAGCCAGGAATTCGGCGGCCAGATGTAAGATGAGGGCTTGGAAGGTGGAGGCTGAGAGGGGCTCCACAGAACTGTCTAGAGTCGAGGCCTGACTCCCTGAGCTGAGAAGGGTCTTAGCCCTAGTCAATGCCTCCCATTCAGTAGATGTTCAAACCACGATCAGAGGGGCTTGTGACTTGTCTTGGGTCACACAGTGATTCAGAACCCAGAACCCAATCTCCCCATTTCTCCTCAAACGTGTTATTCATGGAGGTCAGCTCTGTGCCCTCCCAAGCCCTCCAGTCCTCTCTTCCCTCCCCTGAGAGTCTCTATATAGTTCTGGGAGCCCCCACAGTCTCTGAGTCCTCGCCACACTGAGGACCCCGACAACTCTCCAGGTTCTGTCTGTCCTTCCTTTGGAGCAGGCCCTGAGGTGGTGAATGTCATGGGGGCTCTGACCGGGCACCAGGAACATCCCGGACCCTGGGATGCACTCAGCTCTGCACAGGTCCTGCTCCTGGGCTCAGACCTCCAACTTCCCCTGTCAGCCCCATGGTGGGGAGCTCAGCCTGCCTGAATCACACCCATACTCTGCCTGTTTTGTCTCTGGAACCCCTGGGCTGACCCCTTGGCTGTCGCTCACCTGCCCTCAGTTTCTCTAATGCCAAGACTTGTTTTCTGCTGCCTCTGGCTGGGGCTATCCCCCATGCCATCTGTCTATTGGGCAGGGAAGTCTACTGCCCACATCCCTCCGTGGGTCTCTCCTTGGGTCCACCCGGATGCTCACCTGCCCTCCTGCTGCCCGGAGGGCCCAGGACGTCCTCAGGCTGTCAGAGGGGACAGCTGGGGGCTAGAAGCCATGCTGCCATATCACCACCCACCCCAACTCAGCACATCTTCTCCGATCCCAACCCCAACTCAAGCAACAGCCACTGACAGTACAGCCCCTGCTGCGAGCCAGGCACCCCTGGACCTGTCCCTGGGACCCTCGTAGCCACCTTGTCTCAGGGGGTTCATCAGCTCTGCCCTCCAGTAGGGAATTGAGGAGCTGAGAGGTAAAGTCACCCCCACAGCCACCCTTGGGGACCCTGCAAGAGGAGCGAGGGGACACACACATGATCTCCTCCCCAGTGCCGTGTCTGCAGGTGTGCTTTCCTGTGGCCTCCAGGCATGTCCTGCACAGCAGCCCCGTCCTAATCCCTCCTGGTCACTGGTCACCCTCAGCTATCTCATTAATCCTGCCCAGTAAACGTCACAGACCATCTCCCAGAGCTAGAGGCCATGGCCACCTGGCCGCAGACACCACGTGGGACCCAGCCCTGCTCCCGGGGGCTTTCTTGGCCCACAGTTACTGCACCCCATGTCTGCTGGCCTTCACCACTTCCGGCATGTGGAGAGTACAGGATGGCCTGTCATCAGTGGTGATTTAAGTGGGCTGAAAGTCCTCGGACGGAGGCGCTAGAGATCAGGCTGCTGCGGTCAGACAAGCAGGGTCACCCCCAGATAAGTGTTTAAGACAAAAGATAAGATTTCCATTCCACTCTTACTGGTGTTGGATAACCGAGCGCAGAGATGGGGGACCCTTGGGCCCTCCAGCAGGGCAAGGAGGGTCTCTGATCTCAGCATGGGGCACAATGTCTCCCGAAGGGCTTTGGCCTGATTAAGTCAGGCCCACCCAGGAAAGCCTCTCCCTTAAAAAAAAATTGTGGCAGATTTGAATGACATAAAATCGACCATACTCAGGTGTACAATTCAGTGTCCTAAGAGCCTTCAGTGTCCCGCCTCCATCATCACTACCTGTCCCCAGAACATTTGCATCATCTAAACAGGAACTCTCTCCGTGCTCCCTCAACGGTAGCCTCCCAGTCCCTCCACCCCAAGCCTTGGCAACCACCATCCATGTTTCATCTCTATAAATTTGCCTATTCTACGTATTTCATGTAAGTGGAATCCTGCTCCATTTCCCCTTTGGTGACTGATTTCTTGCACTTAGCATAATGCTTTCTAGATGAACTTAGATTGTTTCTGTCTTCTGGTACCGGTGAACATTTCCTCCACAAACACAGGTGTACAAGGGCAATCGCTCTTTCAGTTAACTCACCATTGACGAATTCATCATATTTGCTAAAGCCCTTTACCTTCCATATTCTGTAGGCCAGAAGCTCACCATGGGTCCCTCTTGGACTCCGTGGAAGGCATCCCACTGGGTGTGAGCACCAGGGCACCCACGGGGCCACCCCAGGACATGTCTGCCAAACCACGTATGAGCTGTGCCCAGCCGGGCCCACCCACACCTTGCCCAAGCCCAGTCTTTATATGTCAACTGGGGCCAACACCGCACACCTGTTGGGTTGCTGTGCAAGTAGTAAGCTGCGCCTCCTACTTGGCCGCAGTTGGCTCACAGCAGGTGCATGGCAGTATTGCTTTCCGAGAATTCAGAAATGTTACTGAGAATTCAGAAATGTTAGATTCCAAAAGCTTTTTTGAAACTCAGAATATATCATCTCACATAACTCTACGGTAAACTATGGTTTCTCATAAAGCACCTGACTGTTTTTGCAAATAATAATCATGAAATATAGTGTGTGTTTGGGGAAATGTCATGTAAATTCCAGACACAAGCGAGAAATCCTCTCTTCCTAGGGGGACTGCCAAGAAAAAAGGCATTTGGGGAGTAGCCAAAAGAGTGGCCAAGACAGAGCAGGACCAGGTTCTACAGACGGCCCTGGGAGCCCGGGTGAGCCTTGGTTCTTTTCCTCTTGCCCACTGTAACAACAGGAACGGTGGCTGTATGCCAGGACCTCCTGTGTGCCAGGCTCTGTGTGCACCAGCTCGGGAATTCTTACAACCAGACTCTGAGAAAATGATCATGAGCTCATTTTACCACTGAGGGAAATGAGCCCCAAAGACATTAGAAACTTGCCCAAGTTCACAGCTTGGCCCTAAATCACAGACCTCCGGACCCCTCCCCTCCTGGTGTTCATTTGGGCAGCTATTTGTGCTGACTAAATCACTATACTCCATTTACAGATGAGAAAATGGGCCCAGAGAAGGAAGACAGCTCGTCCAAAGTCACACAGCAGAGAAGTGGTAGAGCAGGAGTGTTAGCCCCCTGCATGGGCCTGGATACTCCAGGGCTCCCTCCCCTGCTCCCCAGGGAAAATGCAGAACGAACCACAAGCAGCAGCCCTTGCAGCCTCTCCTGGCTGAAGGCCCCTCCTCCTTCCTAGTCTACGCCCCACCCACTCCTCTTCCTCCAGACTCCAGGCTGTCGCTTCTAAATTCTTTAATTATCATCTTTAAGGAAAGACTGTCCAGCAGGTAAGCACAAAACACCTGCAAGCATCTTTCTGGCTGGCGGAGGCCAGGGCCAGACAAGGATGTCAGCAGCATGCAGGGCAAACAGTCAGGCTCAGGGCTCTGGGCCAAATGGTCCAGGGTGGGCTGGTGCCACTGAATGCCCACGGGCATCCACAGCTTCAGGGGGCAGAAAGACACGGCTTGGAGCCTCTCTAGCCCTAGAGCGGGAGCCAGGCCAGCCCTGGGCCCAACAGGCCCAAAAAGGGCGCAGCAGAGAACACCGGAAGTACGGGCACCTCTGGAGATGCCCTCCCCTGGTGCCTGGTGCCGTCTAGGGCTGCCCTCCTGCCCTGGATCTGTTCCTTTGGACGGTCCATCCCCAGCCCCTCGTCTCTAGGATTTGGTTTTCCAGGTGCTCAGGATACACGCTCCCTGGCTGTCTAGGTGGGAGGGTCCCCTGGCCCTGGGTTCCCAGGCCGCAAAGGTAAGGCCAGACTAAGAGCGGCCTCAGAAAGGAGCCCACCCTGGCCCGCCCACGACCCGGCCTCCCGCATGACCGTCGCCCTGCCCACCTGCCCTTCACCATGCCGTTGGCTCCCATCTTGGCATGCAGCCCTTTCAGAACTCCCGCCTACCACTGGAGCCCCTGCCCACCTCCCCGCCCAGCCCTTTCCATGTAGGAAGGCCCCTGTGTTTCCCAGTGCCTGATGGGAACCATGAGTATAGATAGAGGTTGAAGGTGGGGAGGGGGTACAAGACCGCCACCCCTCAGAAAAGGCAGGCCAGCGACCTGCGGTTGGAGGGAGGCCTGGAGCCAGATGTCACTACCTCATGAGGGGAGAGGATGGCCAAGACCTAGTGAGTCCGCCCGCGGGTGCTCCTTCCTCTCGTGGCTCCCTGCGCACAGACCTCTGTCTCCCCAGTTCACGCTTCCACTAGGCTGCTTTTCTTCTCTTGACAAGAGTGTGATGCAGTTAAGGGTCTTTGTCGGCTATCTGATTTCTCTCCAATATATTCTATATGAGAAGATGAATTCCAAGAAGTTTTTGGAGATGTCAAGTGCTAAGCGGCCTGTGGTCAGAAGGGAGAGCTGTAGAGCAAGCCCAAGACAAGGCCACAGCTCTGAGCAGGCTGTCAGTGAGGGCCCTGGGCGGAGGTTACACTCGGGGCGTCGAAGGCTTCAGTGCTAAGATTAAAAATATTAAAGCACGTGCTGGAATCCAAAGACGGTGCCTGTAAGTGTGTCAGCAGCACACCAGCTCTGGACAGTGGATAGAGCAGACTGGGACCTCAGGCATGAAGGTGCGTGGCTCCCCAAAGCCCAGGAGCAGGCCAGCAAGTGGCTTTCTCATTCTCTGAACCTCTTTCCGTGTGGACATCTGTCATTCCATACCTGCTTGGGCAACAGGAAGGGAGGGCTAATTTCCACTCTGGTCAGGGCAGGGGGTGCCATTCTGCACCAGCAGAGACCTTTCTAGGGGGCTGGGAGGGGAGTGAGGCCCCACCTCCCCCACAGCAGCACAGCAGCCAGGGAGGCTGCAGGCTGGCAGCGGCTTGAGTGACGCCCAGTGGGGCTCCCAGGGGGTCTTCCAGAGAAGCCCAGTGTCCTCCCGGGATGACCCCAGGAAGGACTGAAAGGGTAACTGGCGTCCAGAGTCCCTGGGGACACTCTCGCCTGTCCACCCTGTGATTAATTCAGCTTGCCAAAGCAGTACTTATGCCGGAAATCTAATCATTTCTGATGATAAAGGAGTTGAAAAATAAATTGCAAGAGTCAAATACTACATTAGGAGGGGTGACGGAGCGAGGCGGGGGCCTGGCCTCCTCCACACTGAGAGGCTCACAGGCCTGAGAAATCAGGCGAGATTCTGTGGCGCTAATTGCAGGATCAAGACCCAGGGGTGACAGGAGTTGAGAGGCGTGGGGGCAGCCTCGTGCCAGAGCCGGCTCAAACCAGTGCAGAGCCCAGGGGTGAATGTTCTGGAATCTTGTCAACCGGTTGTTTATCACAGACGCTATTAAAAATTGAATTACATTAACTTACAATGAAATAAATCACATTAAACACCAAGGCAATAAACACTCAACAGTCATCAATTCCTAATTACTTTATAATAGTTTACCACCACGTATGCCTTTGAGACTCACGCCGCGTCTGTGTGGTGGACACACCGTATCACGGGTGTTACCCTGCACCGCGCCCAAACTTCACACCAAGTGCCACGGCCCTGGTGACTCAAAAATCACCAGAGTGGGAGTGTTTCCATGGGGACTGGGACGCACCACGAATCGAGGTCTCTTCAGGAGACAGATATTACAAAAGGAATTTGAATGGAGAAAATTTTAATATAAAGAATTATTAACTACTAAATGATGATTAACTACTAAATAGAATAAAATAGGCTGCCAAAGAAAAGAAATTTATGAAATGTAGGTAACATTTGCCATCTCCCCTCTAGAGCTGAGGAAGAACACTCAGAAGGAAACACTGTTGGAAGAGGGTCACATTCCTCGGGCTCAAGACGCAGACTTTGCTGGGCCTGGTGTGCCCGCAGCCCTGTGGGTAAAGGAGGGGCAAGAGTTTGAAAGTGAAATAGCCCCAAAGCCCGTGTGTTCAAGGCTCAGTCCCCAGCTGGGGCTCTCGAGAGGTGGTGGGACCTGCAGGGGCTGTGCTAGTTAGTGGAAGGCCTCTAGGTCCCTGGGGGGGGGGGTGCTGTCCCAGGGTTTGTGGACCCCAGCCCCCTCCTCTTTCCCTCTTTTGCTTCCTGGCTAAGAGGTACACAGCTTTGCCCAGCGCTGTGTACCTGCCAGGATGTGTTGCTTCTGGCCCAACGCAACGGGGCCAACTGACCATGGACTAAAACCCCAAACTAAGCCAAAGTAAACCTTCTCTCCTTATGAGTTGACTACCTCAGGTATCTATTGCAGTGGTTGAAAGTTTTCCAACATGGAAAAGCTTTCTGTGGCACCTGCGTGATGCCGCAGGCCAGAAGTGCCCACAGTTAGTGCGTGTTATATGAGGATCAGAACATCCCCCTAAAGCTCAGGTGCTGAAAGCTTGGGGCTCCATGCAGCAATGGCAGAAAGGGAGCCTTGGGGAAGCGATTGGATCCTTAGGGCCTTGACCTCATCAGTGGATTGGTCTCTTTAAATGGACTGCTGGGAGGAGGTGGAGATTACATGCAGGGGGACCCGACCACACGCAGATTTCTCTCCTTTTCCCATTGCCCTGCACAGGTGGAGGCAGCGCTCCAGGGATGCCCTTCCCGGGAAGGCTCCAATCCCCTCTCTGCCTCCCCCAGGGATCTAGCAAAACAAGGCAGAGAAGTTTTGTGAGCCTTGGATTTCTATAATTCCGGAGCAAAAAATGTCCGTCTAATTGAGATTTGGTGTGGTCTCATGAAGGAACACATGAGAGAGTGCCTAGTCAGTGTTTGTTATGATAGACATTAGAAAAAACTGGATCTGATCCACTGTTACCTGAAGAAAATCTGCTAACTCTTCCCACCCCACTGTGGGGATGAAAACCCAGAAATGATTCCCACCCCGCTGTCCAGTGTGGGGCAGGGAAGAAATTAGGACCCAGGTTTGCTGATACCCAAGCCCGACCTCCGCTCACTTTGGGTGAAGCCAAGCTCAGCTTCTCTCATCATGGAGTCAGCAGTGAATCCTGTCACCTGAGGGCAGCCGAGGGCTCTTTCTCAAGCACCAGATATACTGGACCTAATCAGGGGCAAGGTTCACCATGACAGCCAGGGGTCAGGACCCTCCCGTTTCCTTCCTCACCTCCTCTCCCTCTCCCCCTCCAGGGATGATCCCATACTCATCGTAGAGTAGTGGATCGCGTCTGCAGAGAGCTCCCCGCTGGGTGGGGTCCCTCAGAGGACAGTTGTGCCTTCCCTATAAAGATGCTCACTCATCTGCCTGACATTAAGGCTGCTCTTGGGTTAATATGCTTAACTTAATGGGGTATCTATTCTCCACTAGGAAACTACTGAAGAAGCACATTTGCTCCTGATGAGTTCAGCTGATGAACACATTATCACTGGGCTTGAAGTAGTTGATTAAGAAAGTGAATTTAGCCAACTCTCTTTTCATCATCAGTTATAAGCTGGACTTAAATTGATGTGGGTTAAGCTGCAAGCTTCTTAGACAAAGAAACAGGATAAAATTCTCAGTGAGCACTACCCTCTGTCCTCCACTTACCTGCCCTCTCCCCCATCCACACCCCAAGATCAAAACTATGAAATTGCCAAGACCTGCATGTAGAGAAAGGAAATTCATGGTTAAGAAGCTAGAGAGCCTAGAACATGAAAGAGGCTCTCAGTGGCAGCAGAGGCCACAGTGGTGCGTTAAGGGCTCTGTCCTCGAGGTGGCGCTATTGGGAAGTTGTTTCAGTCAGCCTACTCCCAACACCTGACAACAATAACTTAGAGGAAGAAAGATTGATGTGGTCACAGTTCTGGGGGTTTCAGTTTCAATCCTTGTTAGGTTGGGTCACGTCCGCAGAGTTCAGGGCATAACAGCATGCAGCAGAAAGAGAGAAGGGGGGGCTATGAGCAGATGTATGGTCCCCAAGGCCACACCCCAGTGGCCCAGCTATACTTACCTACCTTACCGCCCAATACATGCCTTAGCCATCGATGGCCATGTCCACTGATGGATGGGATTAGAACCCTCATGATTAAATCATGTTGCCACTGAGCATCAATACATAAGCTCTTCCAGGGGACATTCAAACCTTGGAGACATGGGGCCCTCCTGGAACTCCTTAGGTCACTGGGAGATATGCCTCCAAAGGGGACTGTGGGACCCTGGCCCTCCCTTTTTCTCTTCTCCTCTGGTGAGATGAACAGTTTTGCTCTACCCTACCTGCCCACCCTCATGTTCTGCCTTGCCCCAGACCCAGAGCAACGGGACCAACAAATCTTGGATTGGAACCTTCAAAACGGTGAGCCAAAATACCTTTTTCTCTTTACAAGTTGATTATCACAGGTGTTTTGTTATAGTGACAGAGAGCTGACCAACACACCCCTCTCTATCAATGACCAGATCTATGGATTTCATTGTTGTGGGCCCTGTACTGGGCACAGTGGGCACTCGTGGGGACTCGTTGAATGAGTAAAGTAGATGCTATCTAAATGGTAGCTCCTATTGTTGTTCATTGAGTCACAGGACATCAGGAGTCAGAGGTCACCACTGTTTCAGACACACACTTTTTCAAGTAGGGAGATAGAGCTGAGCAGAAGCTGGGAACCCAGAGCAGGGACAGTCGACGGGTTGCCTGTTGACTTTGTGACACATTGACCGATGGTCGGATGAGGGACAGTCGACGGGTTGCTTGTGGACTTTGTGACACATTGCTGGTCTTATGAGGGGTCAGCATGTGCCACAGCAGTCAGTCCTGGGGTGCTCCCCCTTCCAGGGGTCCTCAGGAGAGGGGTCGCTTCATTTGGTGGTGTGGTGAAGTTGCTATGCTCACAGGCCTGGTTTTTCTGGCATGTCTTTGATGCAGCCATGCACCCACGGGTTCCTGATTTAATTCAGTGAGTTCACAGGCATTTTTTGTTAGCGCTGATTTTATTAGTTTGTATCTTGGGATTGTGCTGGGCAGCTGGGGGTTGTTTACTTATAAACAAGATGCAGCATCGTTCGACCTCGGCCTTCTCTCAAAATGGAGTCACTCGTGGGAAACCGCTGCTTTAGAAAATGAAGTAACTCAGGGCTGGGCACAGCCTGAAACTGATTCACATCATGGAGTCACTCAGCAGGACACAGCCAGCTCTTCACAGGCAGAGCCGGGGGATGAGTGCGAGGAGGCTGGGGTGCCGCTGGGCAGGGTGGCCAGGATCGGCCTCAGAGGGCTCAACTGAGGACAGCCCAAAGGATGCTGCTTGTGACCGTCAGGACATCTCAGGAGGACATCCCAGGCTGCAGGAACCATGCGTGCAGAGGCCCAGACGCAGGAGTGGGCTCAAGGATAGCAGGGAGACCCTGTGGCTATGCAGAGTAAAGGAGACCTGGGGAGGGGAGGGCAGAAGTCACAGGGTCTTGGGGGCCAGTGAGCGACTCTAGCTGTAATATCTGGAAGACGGGAGCCATGGAGAATGAACAGACGAAGGGAGAGTGGCGCTGGCATTCTTAAAGGCCCTGTCCTGCTGCTCAGGGGAGAGAGACCACAGGGGCCAGAGTGGAATTAGGAGGTGCTCAGGTGGCACCTGCAAGGATCCAGGGGTGACAGTGGATAGAATTAGGATGAGAGTGAGGACAGGAGAGGAGGATTCAGAAAGCACCTGCCCCCTGCCTGCAGAGATGGAAGACTCCACATGGGAAAGGCGCCAGCCGCCCTGAAGCGGACTCTCCCAGCTCTCTGGCCTGGCCTGAGGCCCAGTTCTTGGGCAGGGTGGAAAGGGAGACAGACAAAAGATGGGCGAGCCCTCGGGCTACGCAGAGAAGTCCCCTAGGAAGCTGTGCAGGAAGAAGTCTCTCTTGCTCTAGGAAAAGACAAGAGAGCAGGATTACATAAGTGATAAAGTGCTAACATTTCCTATGTTCAACACAAGCTTGAATTACACACATTTCAGATATTTCTTAAGGGGAAGGTAACCTTTAAAAAGATTATATATATGAAAGGTTAGGAGACAAACTATATAGCTTGAATTTCCCCCAATCAAAGCCTTTCTTCTTGTAATGTGTGTGCTCAATGGGACTTTGAACTGGATGTAACGCCACATTCAGACGAGGACAGACCCCGTGTTGGAGTGAAGCTGACAGCCACTCTAGGCTTTTAAAAATATGGCTTTTAAGCAATAGAGGCAATTCTAAAAAGAAAACAAACAGAATAGCAACCTCGGGGCAAACGAGCCTCCAGCTGAGGAAATCGGATTTCTCAGCTGTTGGCTTTTGATCTTGCTGAGTGTCTGGCAAGGGATGGGGCACCCCCCCCCTCCAGGCTGAGAGGCTCCTGGTGGTGACTCCTCAGCGCTACCACAACTGGCTGTCACGTTGCCCTTCCCCCGTGCCTCAGTTTCCCCAATATATAAATCAAGGGAGTTGGACTAGTCATTCTTTAAGGTCTTTCCAAGTTAAAATGTTGAAACTAGTCCAAGTGTGAGGCCAATGCGTGAGGGGTGGTGGAGGAAGGGTCACCCTGGTGAATCTGGAACAAAAGCAAGAAAGCATACCGTTCTGCCTTTCCCACAGTGCAAGTGACAAGGAGTATCTCCAGGGTAAATGGAGGCTAAACTCCCTCACGCCCACTGTCGCCATCCATCCTCCCTGCAGCCCTAGAAGGCAGAGAGACCATCCATCATCCAGTGTAAAGGCAGAACCGGAGACTCAAAGGTGACAGGACCACCCAAGGTGCCCTGCTGGGTGGGATTGCATCCTGGTCCCCGAGGCCACCAATGCCACGTCCTCACCCAGCTCCAGCTGCCTGAGCCCTGAGTGCTAGAAGCAGGAGAGTTGGCCGAGCCTGGTCTGCTCCCTCCCAAACAGCCTTGCCAGACCCAGCCCAGAAGACGTCCCCCAGAGTGGCCCAGGCTGTGTCTCTGGGATAGAAGGACAGGCCAAGGCTGGGCGTTGCCAATGGCAGGACCAGGGGAAGGAAGATCTGAGCCTGAACCCTGCGAAATAATCCTGTCTTGAAGGAAAAATTGAAAGGCTGAGCTGTGGGACCAGAGACAGGCCAAGAATGGAGCATGGGGGGAAAGAGCCTCAAGGGGTCAGGGGCAAGTCTGTGGGCAAAGATGGGTCCCACACACTGAGCAACTACATTGGAAAACCCTCAATATCTACTAAAGCTAGACTTCAGACTGACCTCCCAATGATGGAGGCAATTCTATTTATTTATTTGTTTATTTGTTTGTTTATTTTTGTGGTACTGGTGAAATGGGGTTTCTTGAGAAGAAACACGGCGTTTCCTTAAGATGAAAGGGAGTTTCCTGAGAAGAAACTCGGCGTTTCCTTACCGGATTCTTGTCTGCGGTGAGCGAAGAATGACACCCGCAGACCACAGGAAGGGGAGTAAAAGGTTTATTGGAAGCAGCAGGGAAAAGGAAAAAGTGGCCGAACACCCCTAAGGGCTATCGGGGCTCTGGTGTCCAGTAGCTGCCTTCAGGTCACTACCCGAGTGTATCCCGGGCCAAGTGCCTTCAGTTGCAAGCTGCTTTTTCCCAAAGTCCACGTGATCTGCCAGAAAAGAAGTGTAGGTCACTCCTAGGGGCCCTGGTCGGCCTTGATGTCCAGCAGAGGCCTTCAGGTCACTACTCGAGTGTATCCCAAGCCAAGTGCCTTCAATTGCACTCCACCTTCTCTCAAAGCTAATGTGACCTGCAAGAGAGAGAGAAGCTCCCCAACGGGGAGGGGTTCCCAGAGTGGGTAACCATCCTGGTAACTGCTCTAGGGGTTTATATATGTCTGCATGTCTTTTGTTGATTGGAGTCTGGGAAGCAGTTCTTAAAATTTGCATAGGGTATTTGCACGTCCTTTGAGGGGGTCTCCTTTCAGTAGAGGTGTCAGGCTTGCTCCAGGGATGTCTCTGGGGTTTGTTGATTAGTAAACAGATGGTTTTGTGAAGCTTTGGTCATTCTTATCTCTGAATCTTGGGAAAGCTGGTCTCTTTTAGGAGCCTTGGAAGTTAATTAGTATTCCTTGCCCCTCAGGAAATTAAGTTTTTCTACCTAGGCCTCTTCCCTATCTTCCTACTTCCTTTCTACCTCCTCACTGGGATGGAACCCAGGGGCTTTTCTACCTCTGAGCCACACTGCCAGGCCTATCTTATACTTTATTTGGAAATAGGGTCTTACTAAGTTGCTGAGAGCCGCAGTAAGTAGCTGAGGCTGGCTTTGAACCTGTGCGATCCTCCTGTCTCAGCCTCCCAAGTGCGGGGATTATAAGCATGTGCCACCATGCCTGGCTAGAGGCAATTCTAAAAATAAATATACACACCCCACACAAATAGATTTGTAGGGTTACCCAAAGAATGCTTATACCATACTGTGCACAACTAAGACATCCCAGCCAAAGTCCAGTGGGGAAGTTAATGGTTGCCTCTTCATACAGGAGAACAGGAGCCACCAGCAAGAGTAAACACGTGCAACTTAATGCCATAACACAGGCAAGTCCCAGGAACACAGAGGTGCACAGAGGAAGCACACCCACACCACAGGCCTAGAAGCAATGGGCCCACCTGATCATGAAGTGGAACTGCCAAGACTGCGAGCCAAAATAAACCTTTTTCTCTTTATACATCGGCTGTCTCCAGAATTTTGTTATAGCGACAGGAAGCTAACTAATAAAATCACCAACACATTGCATAGAATAATTGACTGAATTAATTAACAAGTACATAAACTCATGAACAAATGAACAAAAAATAGTGAATGAATGTGTGAATGAAGCGGTGAATGAGTGTGTACATTGGGAGTGAGAGAATGAGTGAACCAGTGGAAGAGAGGCTAAAAGGATGAGTCTGATAGCCACCGTGTGAAGGGTCAAGACGACATGCAGAAAACAGAAGGAAGGAACGAGCAAAAGGACCAGCGATGGAAGTAGGAAGGGGATGGACATGGGAGTGAAGGACAGATGACAAGCAGCACCTGGACATGCGTGAAAAACGCAAGCATGAAATAATGAAAGAATGAACAAATCTATGTGAAGAAGTGAAGAAGTAGTCAGAGAGCTGTCAAATTGGCACACATGTAAAAGGATGAAGGTTTTCCTGGAGGACAGGGTGGGGAGATGAGTTGAAATCACAACCAACCCCTCGCTCCCCATGATCCAAGGAAAGCATTTCTACCCAGATCCTTGGGGCCACGGCTTTGGAAAAGTGGCACAGAAGTTCGGAAGGTGACCTAATTTTTAATTCAGTAAGAATATTGTTTAACAAACATCAGCAGCTCGGTAGGATTAGTTCTGGATTCAGTGGAAAGAGCTAAATGGAACTGACTACATTGTTTTCCCAATTATGTTGCAGATAATTACCTATTATGTAGCAAGCCCCCAGCATGATTTTAATAATCGCTATTTGAATAACACATTTCCCTCTCTTTACAAATTAACCTCTGGGAGGTGTAATTAATATCAGCGTGGGATGGTTTGCCCCATGGCCCGGGGACACAGGGATGAGTTGAAGTGGTCTGCAGCATCCTCCTCCGAGACTCTGAGGCTGGGGATGCTGAGGACTCAGAAATCCCAGGACCAGGACATCAGACAAGTCACTCCCCATCTGGACCTCGGTCACCTCCCCTGTAGAGGAGGGTGGTTCCCAAACTCACCAGGACATGGGGAGCTAACCTAGGCCTGGGTCAGGTCAGAGTCCACTACCTCCTCCTGTGACGGAGGCCAGGATGCGTCTGGCTCCTCGGTGCATCCTCAGCGCCCATGCAACTAGGTCCCCAGCAGGTGCTCAGTGAGGGTGATGAAGAAGGAACGTCTTGCTGTTTACTGCGCCACTCCAGAGCTGCCCCCAAGTCCCTGTGGAACTGCCCTGGTCTGACAGACAGACTCACCTCGTGTCCTCCTATCCCATCACCCATGTTCCTCCAGGCTGTCACTTGTCCCTTTACACGCCCCCCAGCGCCCACCTGTCCCAGCCCTGCCCTGCTTTCTGTGTGCTGTGCTCACATCTGGGGGTCATGAATAAACAGGAAAAGTGTCAGCGTGTGTACAGCCTCATGGTGGGCTCCAAGGGAAGCCGGGCTTAGATCCTGATGAGTCCCTGGGCAGAAGATGCGCCTCAAGTCCCACACTCACCCTGCGGTCAGTGTGTGGGACAAGGACCACGGGAACCACAGGAGAAGGGGACTCCCTGAGTCCCCCAAGGAGCCCCTAGAGGAGCCAGGGAATCCAGTCTGGTGCCATTTCTGCTATCTCTGGTGTGGACCGAACACTATGGCGGGCCTGTGATGGCAGCTCTGGTCTTCCTCCTGCTTCCAGACATCTAGATAGTCCAGTTCAGTCACCTGCCTCCTCCTCTGAGGCATCAGAAACCATGCCCAGTTGGTTCCTTCCTGCAGGGGGGACAGTCCTCTGGCCCTATCTCTGTGCCCCCTCTCCTGAGTGGCACCCTCTGCCTAGCACCCACTTCCTCCAGTGTGGGCGACCCCTCCTCCAGTCATGTCTAGTTGGGAGGGAGCCAGTGTAGGAGGGAAGCAGAGCCACAGGGGAGGGACAATAAAGAGAGGGAGGGGGACACAGCGGTCACTTCTGTGTGTCCAACCTTGGCAGCGCTGATGTCCAGGGCCCGGGAACCTGGAGGTGACCCTGGTGGGGAAACTCATGTGATCTCAAGTTACTCCAGTAGTTCCAGGGCTTGTCTGCCCTCGGGGCTGCTGGGAGGCCATGTGGACTGTGGCTGGGCTGCCTGGAGGACCGCGCCACACGCAGTGTCACGGTAATGACAGTAGCTCACGTGGTGCCTGCTAGATTTAGCCTTCATGAAACACTTAGACAGAGCATGCTATGAGCATGAGCACCCTTTGACAAAGCGCCCCATCATCCCAGCTTACGGGGGAGGAAACTGAGGCCCAGCAGTGATGCCAGCAGGTCGTTAGCCCACAGTCACACGCAGATGTGAAAGGAGGATTCTGGCCTCTTATGCTGTGCTTTTGATTACAATAATGTCTCTGCTTTTGCTTTTATTCTGTGTGTGTGTGCACACATGAGCATGCACATGCGTGCATGTGCGTGCATATGTGTGTGCACGTGCGTGTGTACATGTGTGTGTGTGTGTGTGTGTGTGTGTGTGTGTGTGTGTGTGTGTGTTTCCGACTCCCTCCCTGCTATCCATTCCTATCGATCAGCCACTGTTTGTTCCCTCTTTCCCCTCTACTGGTTTGGGAATTGCACCTTCTATTCTGTTTCTTAATTGATCAGCTTGAAAATCATAATAAGCACCCTCGACTTAACACAATCTACAGTCAATCGATCCCTCCCCTCCCTCGGAGTCATACAAACCTGGAGGATGTGTTAACTTGGTTTCTCTTCCCTCCTTGTTTTTGCGCACTTGAGCACTTGGGGCTGGCGGTCCCGTCTCCTTTATCCCCCTCAGCAGGCAGGTGCTGGCCGAGTGTGTTTTCGATGGCCCCAAGTTTACTTCCTTCTTCGTTCATCATTACTGGTTTGAGCCCTTCCTTCTCTCTGGGTTCATTGTCCTTCTTACCAAGTGATTTTTCAATAGATTTTTTTTTAACAAGGTTTTCATGGTTGATGCTTGTTGGCCAGCCATGGCCCCACTGGGAGGTGGAGGAGCCTTTAGGAGTGGGTCTAGTGGAAGGAAGTTAGGTCTTTGGGGGCATGCTCCTGAAGGCGATTGGGCCCTGGCCCCTTCCTCTCATTTTGCTTCTCAGCCACATGAGGCAAGAGACGCCAGCTGCCACCTTCCACCCTCCATCATGCGCTGCCCCACCACCAGGCAAGAGGAAACAGGACCATGGACTGAGGCGTCTGAAACCATGAGCCTGAGTAAACCTTTCCCCCTTTAAGTCGTTTACTCCAGGCACTTTGTCATAGTGCCAGAAAGCCGACTAGCACAAAGAGCTTCCAAGTGTGTCTTTGCCTGCAATGTCCTTCTTCCTCACTCAACTTGGACAGGCAATTTAGCTGCGTCTAGAATCCTACTTTGCCTCTTTTGCTTGTTACTACAAGCCTTACTTCCTAGCTCAATGTCCCCACCGTTGCTGTGGAGACTCCATGGCCTGTTTGTCATTCCTCGGTAAGCAATCTGTCTTCTCTCAGCTACTTTGCTCAGACCTTCTTTGATCTTGGTGTTTTACATTTCCCTGCGGCGTTTGCATAATCATGGTTTTAATTTTATCCATCCTGCTTAAAATTCATAGAGATGCTTAAAGGGGGAAAAGCCACTGGTCCATGTTTTGGTGGAAAGAAGTTTGCCTAATGATATCAGCAGGCTGTTGACATTAATACTAATACTGATTATAATTAATAAGTGTTAGCACTCACAGAAGTGACTGTGAGGACTTACTATGTGTCAGGCTCTATCATAAATGTTTTATTTATATCAATTAATTTTATCCTCAAACATCCTCAGAAGGAGAACACTAGTATTGTCCCTGTCTTATAAACAGGGATACTGGAGTGTAGAACAAGTAAGTTTATTGGAGGAAGGGAGTTGGGAGATGACATAATTCAGAATTCACAAAGCCTACATCTCTGGTCCTCCCATCCATCAGCCATGTGACTCCATGTCTTGAAGTCTCTGTTTCCTCTTATGTAAAATGGGGGAAGGGACATGACCCCTTAGGGCCCTGGGGCAGGGTAGGGGCTACAGAACCAGAGTGTCTCAACCTTTCCTAAAGCTGGGGTCAGCACCCAGCCCCTGCCAAGCAGCTCTGGTACCTTCAGAGCTGGAGCTGTCAGGGAGCAGGGTGGTCGCTTGGTAAGGGAGAGGCCAACTCAACTGCTTTTTGGGGATTGCCTAGAGTCTGTGGGACACAGAAAACCTAGTGTCACTTCTGGGGCCCAAGCGACACCTGCAGAGAAGAGCGGGCGCTCAACGCAGACACAGCGCCTCCACCAAGTGAGGAGCTGGGCTCCTGCGGAGAAGACCAAAGGCCCTGGTACAAGGATCTCTTTGATGACTTCTTAATGAAAAACATGTTTGCGTCCAAGCTAAAATTATATTGTCAGCAGTTAATTATCACTTGCCAAACAAGTGCGTGCCCGGATTGCGGGCTTAATTTCTCTACAGGTTTGCAAACGCCTCGTTCTTTTTATTTGATGCAGCCTCTTTGAATGTGTCTGAGAGACACATCATTGTTGGAAAGAGTGCTTTTTAAAAAAAATTCAGTTTCTTAAATAAACAGGTTTCCTTGGTATCTGATTCAAGCTCTTTGCAAGTAACAGAAAAACAGTAGTTTAAGCAAAATGAAGTAACAAGGAGTGGGGAGTGTCCAAGCTCAGGAATGGACCGGGAACTTTAGAGTTTCTGAAACTGTCAGGGTAGAATCACTTTGAGGTGGGCCCAGGATATGGAGATAAGGCCTGGGAGTTCCTGATGGTGAGGGGAGGCTGGGGAGCAAAGAAGCCGACCAGGGAGAAAGGCCTGGGGCCTGGGGCCGCAGAGAACATCCCCGCCCTGGTGTCTGCGCAGCCCAAGGAGGGACCCAGTTGAGAGCTCAGACTCCAAGGACGCATGGAAGTGATCCCACAGAGACACCGGGCTTCCTGCTAATTTTGCAAATGCTTTATAGTAAGGACACATGACTCATTTAGAGAGAAATCTCCGTTATTAGCAGGAACCCCGGGGCCCAGCCTAGGCCATCCTTGTCCAGGCTGCGTTTTCTCTCCCTCATCCCTGGCTCCTGGGACCTTAGCAGCTGTCCTGCCCAATTAGCTCTTTATTGTAGATCATTTTGTTCTTTAATTATCCGTCCTGAGTAATTTAGCACGGTCAGATAGAATCTTGATCCCAAACTTTTAGTTTAGTGGCTTTGGCCTCAGTTTCTTTGTCTCCAGGTGCAGGGGTGACAGAAAGGGAGGGCTTGGGTGGCCCTCGGCACAGCATCCCCTGGGGTCGGGAGTAATAGAAGCAGGCCTCTCTGGCTTGGCGCCGGGGTGCACCAGGCACCGTGGTAAAGGCCTCCCATGTGTAAGTTCATTTCTTTGTTTCATCAGCCCTGCGAAGGAGGTGCTGCTGTCAACCCCCACCCCTTCCTGTTTTACAGAGAAGGATATAAGAAGGCAAGATGGGGCATTTGCCTGCAAGCAGAAAACTAGTAGTAACGGCGCCAGTTAGCCTGCCTCCGAGTTTACCGTGGACCAGACGCTTAACATGCATAGTTATGTCCTGGGGCCCCTCAGAACCCACCCAGCCAAGGCTGCATCGGTCTCCAGTTACAGAGAAGCCCGGTGTCTTCTCCAAAGTCCCATCCACAGAGGTTAAGTAACTTTCCCAAGCTCGCACAGAGAACAAATGGCGGGCCAGGGCTGGACTCCAGAGCCAGCTGAAGCCTGTGGTCTAAGTGGGCAGTGCTGCTGCCCTTACCTGTCTCAGGCTCAGACGTATTAACTGGGCATCACTGGGTGACTTGCTGGTGGCCTCAAGGCAGGCCAGGCCCTGCCTGACTCACTGTGGGTCTCAGATTCATTCCAGTTTATCACTGAAAATAACTGTCTAATTGTCATCTTGGTGGCTGATAACATCGTGTGACAAGCCATAAACTCAGCCAGTCTGAAGCAGCCCCAGGGAAGGGAGAGAGGGCCTGGAAGTTTAAATGGGAAACAGCAATGTAACAGGGTAACAGGGAGCTTTGGAAAGACTGAGGCTGGGCGCCATCCAGGTGCAGAACTAAGGAATATGGTCACCGTAGAAAAGCTCATCCCTCTCCCACTGAAGGTGCCCCTATGCTCAGCACCCCCTCAGTACTGCCCATCTCCCGGCCCCAGAACCGTTGCATCCCCAGCTCCCAGAGGAACAGAGCCTGGGCTGCAGAGGCTGCAGGCGAGCGGGTGGTTGGCTGAATGGGCCTTGGTTTCTCCATGTGTGAAATGGGTATGTGAACACCAAGGTCTCCCAGGTTCCCCTTCTCTCTGGGGAGTCAGGAGGGCCAGGTGGGCTGTGCTGGGCGGTGGTGGGCGCAGGCCTTCCTGGGGCTGCAGCGCCGAGAGCCCAGGCCTCCCCGCAGGGCTGGTTGCAGCTTCGCGCCCCACGTGGTGCCGGCTCGCGTCCCGGTGCTGGCCAGGAGCCCCGCGTGCAGTTGCTGAGCCGCGATGTGCCCGTAGGTGTGTCCTTGTTGGATATCGGTTTGGCACACTTCGATACATCTATAAATATGAAATGTATTACTCGTGATTAGCATATGCTTATTGTCTGTGATGAGTGTATAGAATGCATATTATCTCCTCAAAGAATGCAGGTTGCCAAGAAACGGTAACACCGTCGATTACACAGTGTGTTTATGCATCAACTTGGGACAGGAGGGCCCGCTGGGACAGGGGAGAATCTCCCGGCAGCGTGGGCAGACTCTGGGGCCCTGAAACACAGAGAAAATAACAGGGTGAGAGAGATCAGCTCAGCCACCAGCCTGGACGCAGGTGACAGTCCTTGGATCAGGGAGGGGTTACCTGGGTCCTGCAGCAGGTGGGAGCAGGCAGCTGGGGTCTGACCACCTGGAGCCCTGCTCGCCCTCCCTGGGCCCCCTCCCTGAGCCTCAGTTTCTCAGCTAGTACGTGGGAAGGAAGCAGATCCTCCTTGGAGGGAGGGAGTGTGTAGAGATAGAGAACCTGGAGAGAGAGAGAGAGAGAGAGAGAGAGAGAGAGAGAGAGAGAGAGAGAGAGTGTGTGTGTGTGTGTGTGTGTGCCAAGTGTGTGCACTGAGGGACCAGGTGTGAGCAGGCAGTGCCGTACCCATGAGCTCACGATCCTGCTGTCGTCACCCAGGACTGGGGCAGCGTGGGGACCAAGGCCTGTTTCTCAGAGGGTCCGGGGTCTTCGTTGCCATCCCTGAGCGTCTGACCACCCTGGGACCAACCACCTCCCTCTCGACGTCCGGTTATTCCAGAGCATTTCACGTTCCAGTCATTTGAACCACTCTAGAGCATGCTTCCACACACGCCCCGCCAAGGAAATGCCCCTGGGCACCAAGCGCAAATCTGCCACAGCCTTGCCACAGAGGCCCCGCCATCCGTCTACACCCTGGACTCGAAGCCGGGAGGTGAGGGTTGGGCGTCTTGGGTCGTGTAGCTCCCAAGCGGCACATGGATCGGGGGCCATAGTGCATCCCAGTGACCGTGGCATTGACATTAGGAAGAAAAAATAAAGCATAAGTGGTCAGAGTGAATGTATGGGTGTCTTGCAAACTGTAAAGTGCTGGCCCACATGCAGCTAGGTTTTGCAGGTGATAGATATGAGGGGTGGGAGAGGTGCAGGAGATCGGGGACTAGCAAAGGCGCCTCATCCTGCCCTGTCCTCGCAGGCACTGACAGCAGGCGCCTCTCTCCGTTCCCCACACAGACACTGTAAGACAAAGCTTTGTGCTCTGTCATTTTCTGGCTGGAAAAAAAAAAATGTCATGAGAAACCAAGCGGTCATCATTATGCAGCCGAGATCGTGTGCCGTGTTATTTGTAAGTGAGGGAGGATGGGGACCGGGCCGCGGGGAGCGGAAAGAAAGTACAGGGTGATTGGGCTTGGAAATGTCAGCTCCAGGTCTCACGGGGAGACTGGATTAAAAGATTATTTCAAATAAATTTTGCCACCAGAGTAAGAGATCTGTCTCCCCAAACGCTTTACTTTGACAGTTGGCTTCAAAGAGTGCGACAGAACTCATTTTTCCATCAGACAAGCGAGATCAAGGCATTAAACAAAGCACATTCCACCCCAAGAACTCTGTTCAGTGCTTACCTTAACAGAAGTGAAAATCTGGCGATGCTGGGCAGTCATCCCCCTCCCGAGAAAATGTCCTGTGTTAGGGGATTCAGCTGGCAGGTAGAGCCCAAGGAGGCGGTGGCAGAGTCCCCGTGGGTCCTCCCTGCTGCCTGCTCGCCCTGAGGAAGCCAGCAATGGAGGTCCCTGACAGCACCCAGGGGGCACAGCCAGCTGCACCTGCACGCCAGGCCTTCGTGCCCTCCAACATGCGGGATGAAACCCTTTCCTCTAAAATCTGCCAGTTCTCAGCCAGGCATGGTGGCACACGACTGTAATCCCAGGACTTGGGAGGCTGAGACAGGAGGATCGCAGGTTCAAGGCCAGCTTCAGCAACTTAGCAAGACACTGTTTCAAAATAAATAGAACTGAAAGTGTAGCTCAGCAGTAGAATGCCCCTGGGTTCAACCCCCAGTACCACAAGAAGAAGAAAAAGAAAAGAGAGGAGAAGGGGGTGGAGCAGCAGCCAGTGCTCAAGATGTGTCTCATCCCATCCTATGCCATGAGATTTACCTCCCAGAGGAACTATAGGTTCCCTGAGCCCAGGGGTACGAGGGAACGCAGTAAGCCTTCAGCTGACAGTTGTCCCCAGGAGGCTGTGTGGGCCTGGAAGGAGCGCAGGGCCTTTGGAGATGACCTGGGCGACATGTCCATGGCATACAGAGGCATCCGATCACGGATCGCTCCCCGTGGTCTGCAGTGGGTGGAGACGCTGCCTCTGCCCGATGGCCTAGGCGCCAAGCCCAGCTCCTCCACAACTTGCTCTGTGCCCTCGCAAGGGCCTCTCCCTCTCTGTGCCTCGGCTTCCCCATCTGTGACTCAGGATAATGGTCATCCAGCCCCATAGGCCAAGCACAAGGCGACACTCACTGAGGGCAATGGAGATGGAGACAGTGACAGAGGTGACGACGGCGAGGATGCACTGGCACACCAAGAGTGTAGCCGGGAAGCCCAGGCCACGGCGCCTGGCAGGGATGGCAGTGACAGCTGTCACCGTGTGATGCAGTAGCACAGCGATTTCCGGCCCCGATCAGCCACGAGTGCTGTCCAGGCCCGGGAACACAGGTGACATCACCCCTGCTGTGCTCTCCTCTCCCACCGTCCTCCCACACTGAGCCAGCCCTCCCTCGGAGACTCCGTACCCTCAGCCCACGGCCTCCTGTGCTATACTCAGTAACAGAGGGGCAAAGAGGGCTGCACAGCCCAGCCCCAGAGACCATGAACCCTAGACAGCCTCAAGGACAGGAGAGCTGGTCCAGCCCCAGGGCACCGCGCAGGTCCCTGGGTTCTCTGTCTTCATTCTACACCTGTGACAGTGAAAATCAACTCACCTGTAGGGTCTGGGGGGCGAGCAGGATAACCTGGGTGCTGGGCACACAGGGGTCCTCAGGAACAGTTTGCTCCTCCCCACCTGCCTGGGCAGGACCTGGGACCCACCTCCGGCTCAGGATGGCCCTGGGTATCCCCAGTGCCAGCTCAACCAGACTGGCAGAGCCTTTCTGTCATCAGAAAGGGTGGCACATGGCAGCTTCACCTCCAACAGCAGGCATTGCTAGTGTCACCGCAGGTGGCCTCCAACCAGGGTGTGCGTGCATGTATGTGTGTGCACAGATGTGTGTCTGCATGTGTGCAGTGTGTGGCCAGGGCCCACATTCTTCATGGCCTCCATGGGCTCTCCCCAGTGCCCAAGGATAGGGGACAGGAGAAGGAAGATGAGGCCCTCCCTCATCTAACAGCTGCAGCCGGCGTCCGGGGTCCCAGCCAGCCAGCCAAGCCAGAAAGGAATGAGCTCTTTAAAACAAACCTTCAGTTACCTAGGGAATTACACCTCATCCATTGTTGATGGGCTTGTTAATTTATGCAATGTAAATGTTTAGGTTATATCCTAGCATTTGGGACTTTGTTTCATCATTTTTTCAATTTTTAATTTTCTAGTTCCAGGAACATGAAAGTGGCCTGGGCTCTGGGCTGCTCTGGGGTCCGAGAGGCCCAGGTGGGCAGACAGCACCCAGGTGAGAACATAGCAGGCAGCAGGTGCACCTGCTCGCAGGTGGGGCCTCACAGCTGTGCCAGTGCACAGTGGCATGGGGTGTGGTCTTGTTATCCTCCTGCCGTATGGAAGGATAGGGGGAGGAAAGAGGAAAGGAGGGAAAGAGGAAGAGAGGGAGGGAGGGAGTGAATTCTTCAGAGAAGCACAAGGGCACCCAAGCTCCCCACTAGCAGGGTGGAGCAGGAGCTATGCCCACCTGCCCCTAGAGCCCTGTCCTGAGCCTGGCACATGGTAGGCCCCAACAGATGCTTGTTGAATGGATGAATCCGGGTCACTGGGGGGTCCTTGGAGGCTGGCTGGCTGGCAGTGGGAGGTGAGTGGCTGGAACCAGAAATCAGAAGCCATGGCTGGGGACAGAGCGAGGGGGCCGATGGCAGGTGGTCCCAAGTGAGCAGGACAGGCACACTGCGCTGCCCCGGCTCTCCTGTCTGTGCTCTCAGGAGCGGGGAGCCCCTGTGAGGGCAGGTGGGCAGGGGTCCTACTCTGCTGGTGGGCCTGCTGCTTTACCGCAAGCCCTCTCCTCTCTTTCTTGGCTTCCATTGTGCGTCTGCAGTGCACATGGTTGGCCAGCCCCTCCCCACTCTGACTCTAGGAGAATCTCTCAGGGTTCACACTCTCTTGGCTGCCCAGGCTGGCCACCTCCCCTAACATGTGACCTCTGACCCCTGGCTCCTACACGGTGCTGGGGCCTTGCTCCCTGGGGAATGCATGAAGCCCCCGCTACCCCACGCTTCACGGTCCCCCAAATCCACAGCCTGTTTCAGTTCTGCTGCTGGAGCCTCCATATTTGCATTACTTCCCAAAGCAGAGTTGGGGAGCCATCTGGCCTCTCCCTAGGCAGCTTTTGTTTACTACTTCAGGGGAAATTGTGTTGACTGAGCCCTGATCCCTAGCAGGCATTACGCTTACTTACTGAAGCAAATCCCTTGAACAGCCTGAGGGGTAAGTCTTTTTTATTTTTATTTTATATGTTGTCATGCTGGAGATTGAGCCCCAGGGCATTCTACCTCTGAGCTATATCCCAGCCCTTTTTATGTTTATTTTGAAACAGGCTAGGCTGTTTTTTGCTAGGCCGATGAGAGTCTCACTACTTGCTGAAGCTATCCTCGAACCTGCAATCCTCCTGTCTCAGCCTCCCAAATACCAGGATTACAGGGGTGTGCCACCACACGTGGCTGAGGGGTAGGTGTTTTTTTAGAGGAGGAAACCAAGGCTCACAGTGGTAGCCAGCTCACCAAAACCACAGCCATCTCAAACACATTTCAGTTCTTTATTACTTACTTGAAGTTCCTCTGCCCGCCCATGTACTGTCACTAAGTGCTCACATTGGCAGTAACTTTGGAGGTCCCCTCGTCCTGCCCTCCTCGATTGTAGAAGTGGAGGCCTTGAGAAGCACCTGCTCACCTGCTGCTGACACCCTAGGGCATCTGGTGTGCCCAGCCCGAGACACTGGGTGCCCTGGAATCCTGTGATCCCCCTCCCACCCAACATAGCAACTCAGTCCTGGGGCAGCTGCTGTCCAGCAGAAAAACAATGTATTATTATAACAGCCATTGTTTACTGAGCACTTTCAGGTAGAGAGTGTGCTGAGCTCTTTACTTACAGAATCTCAGCTAATCTTCCCAATAACACACGAAGTCACTTGTCCAAGGTCACCTGAGCAAGGAGAGGGGGCCGGGAATTGAACCAAGATCCCTTCACTCCAGAGTCTGTGTTCATGTGGTTACAGAGTCAAGTAGCAGGGAAACCCAAGAGCTGAGGGGGTGCTGAAGAGTTATTAGCCCTGCCCTGTGCAGTCCGGGAGTCGCTGGCCGCAGGGAGCTGCCGAGCACTTGCGGCACAGCTGGTCTGAATTGAGATGTCCTATAAGTGTAAAAGACACCAGATTTTAAGTCTATGTGTAAATCCATCTTAGAATTTGTATATGTATGTATGTATGTATGTATGTATGTATGTATACACACACCAAAATAAAATAAAAGGACTGGGGGTGTAGCTCAGAGGTAGAATGCCCCTGGGCGCTCAGTCCTCAGTACTACACACACACACACACACACACACACACACACAAATATATATATATATATATATATATATATATATATATATATATATAGTCTATGAAAGTAAATAATGTATAAGTTTTAGGTTGCACATTGCTCTACATCACATGAGGAGATCATGTGCCATCTTGTTCCATCCTGCCCGGGTGTAAGTCATCTCTCTGTCCAGTGTATTCCCTTTGTCTGCACTGCCTGCTCACTTGCCTTTAGTAGACTTCTCAGTTATCACATTGACGGCCCTGCAACTGCCCTGCACAGCGCTTATGTTCAAATCACCCTTACATCACTTAATAACGGCCCCTGACGTGCGGTGTAGTGATGCGGGCAATTCAGATACGCCGAAGGGAAGCCATAAAGTACTTCCTTTAGGTGAAAAGATGAAAGCTCTCCATCTATGGAGAAAAGAAAACATCATATGATGAGGTTGCTAGGATCTATGATGTGGGAAATTAAAACATTTCACCCCAAGTATATTTCTTCAGCATATTTCAGTCTGATTATTCAGAGAAAGTTCAGACTTGTGCATATCCAGGAATGGCAGTTAAAAGCTGTTCTTTTGTAAAAAAAAAAAAAAAAAAAAATCTACATCTATCTACGTTAGCAAACGCAAGATAGGAACAGAGCCTTTTCTATCTGAGAAACCCTGCAATCCCACCCACGGACCCACCGCCCTGCACTGTGGACGCCCCGCCCAGGCCCACGGGAGGCTAGAGGTCTCCTCTCGCCAGCCCTTTTACCAACCACAGGGACATGGCTCCAGAGACAGTATAGTGTGTGTATCTCCCAAGAGTGAGGACCAGGGGGCCATTAAATCCCAGATATCCTATGGAGTGGGAGAATACTCAGACCAAAAACAAGAGAGAAGAGGAAACAGGGATGTGCCGGGGAGATTAATCCACTGCACAGACATGAAAGAACTATGCTCAATTATTTTTATTGCATTCATTTGAATGTACACATCGTACTTAGCTGCCTGCAAGCCTTAGATTACCCAGAGAGAAAACACGATGTGAGGCAAGAGAATTAAAACAGACAAAAGCGCTCCTGCAACTGGAATCACTAAGAGAGGAACAGAGGCCAGGCTTGAGACACGTGGGCTTCTTGATGCAGAGGCCTGCCCAGCACCGACACTGGTTCCTGTGGCCACGAGGCCCAGAGTCAGCCACCCCACCTGCCTGTCCTTGCTCAGCATCAGAAAAGGCCCAGCCAGAGTGAGGAATCTCACACTGTCCTCCAGAGCTGCTTTCTACTTACTTTGTGGCCTTGGGTGGCTTGATACCCCTCTCTGAGCTTCATTCTCAAAGGGAGAAATGCCAGGAAAGAGTCACATGAACTCCATTCCAGAGCTAAGGGAACCCCATAGCAGAGACATTCCCTGGAGCTTGCAATATCCCCTTATGTGCTTAATAGGGTCCCCCAGATCCTAAGTTGAATCTCTTATTTCCAGTGTGATTGTATTAGAGAAAGGGCTTTTAAGGAGGTGACTAAGGTAATAAGATCCTCAAGCCATGATACTGGAGGCTTCCCAGGAAGAAAATCAACACTGTAGGTGTGTTCCCAGGGGTAGCACGGTGGGAAGGCTCCCTCTGCAAACCAGGGAGGGAGGCAGCAATGCCAAAACCCCTCCCAGCCAGCACTGCCATCCCCGCTCCCAGCCCTCAGAGCTGCCAGGTGATACATTTCTCCTGTCATGGCCCTAGACTGGGGCCATGACAGGATGCCCCAACTGGACCCCTTGGTGAATCCAATCAGGTTTCCAAAAAATCAAGGTGGCCGTGGGATGGGGGCAACTACTGTGTGTGTGTGTGTGTGTGCGTGTGTGTGTGTGTGTGTGTGTGTGAGAGAGAGAGAGAGAGAGAAAGAGAGAGAGAGAGAGAGAGAGAGAGAGAGAGAGAGAGAGAGGTGCTTCTTGCTGTCCCCAGCATTTTATATCAGCATCATTTTAGCAAACATAGTCAATTGGAGACTTTCAAGCCCTCGTGTACAAATGAGGAAACTGAGGCCCAGAGAAACTAAGGATTTGACATACTAGCAAGCAGCAAGCGCAGAGCAGAGGTTATACCTAAGTTTAGACTCCAGAGCTCTTATCTAAAGTTAAGTAACTGAATGGATTAATCCCACCCTATTGACATTTAAAGCCAGACATCTTAAGAGGACAGTTAGGTATGGTCTGCTGTAAGTACGTGCAAACCTCATCTCATATAGGCAAGAACCTGTCCTTTGGCACCCTCGGCCCTATTTGAGCTGTGGAGGTGGGTGCAGTCTAATGTGTTCTCAGAAATGAATGGGGTGTCTGCTGAAAACTTTGAAGAGATATTTAAAATAGCCGAAAGTACAATTTTTTTGAAGCCATGCCAAACATTCTTGGTGTTGGGGTGGACAGAGCCAAAGAAGTGAGCCAATCCTAACAGGTGTCCCCATCCAGGAAGCCCCTGGAATCTCTGAGCTCCAAACTCAAATCCCCTGCAGAGTCACCAAGCACTGGGGCAGTACCAATGGGCCCACCCATAGCCTTTCCCAAAAAGAGGCCCAGCAGGCCTAGGGGAGCCCCAAGGGACCCGTGGGGACCATGGCGGTGACGGACAGATGAAACAAACCAAGTAACACCTCTGACAACTCCACTGCTGTGGGGAGCCAAGCTCACAGCAGTAGGCCAAGAACCAAAGCAAAATAAAAGGTGTGAGTAGCATCTAGATTCTCCCAATAGAAAAGACGAAAAGTCCAGAATATAATAAAAAAAATTATCAGCCAGGCATGGTGACACATGCCTGTAATCCTAGTATGTGGGAGGCTGAAACAGGAGGGTTGCAGTTTTAATTCCAGTCTCAGCAACATAGGAAGACCTTCAGCAACTTATTGAGACTGTTCAAAATAAAAAATAAAAGGGGCTGGGGTGTAGCTTAGAGGTAGAATGTCCCTGAGTTCATTCCCCAGTATCACCAAGAAAAAAAAAATTAAACAGAGTCCCAGGAACTTGTGGGACAACATGAAAAGGTTCAACATTCATACCATCAGAGTTCAAAAAGGGAAGGAAAAGGAAACTGGATTTGAACAGTACTTGGGAGGCTGATACAGGAGGATTACAGCTACTTAGTGAGGCTCTCAGAAACTTAGTGAGACCCTGTTTCCAAAAAAATATATAAAATAGGTCTTAGAGTAGAGCCCAGAAGTAGAAATCCCCTGGGTTCCATCCATAGTAGCACAAAAAAATGTATTTGAAGAAATGATGATTTATAACTTCCCAAATTTGGTGAAAGATGCAAATCTATACATTTGAGAAGCTGAGTGTCCTGAAAGACAAACAAAAATATTTGAAAATCAAACAAAATATTTGGTAAACAAAATATTTTATAATTAAACCTTTAAAATTTAAAGGCAGCCAGGTGTGGTGGTATACACCTGCAATCCCAGTACTTGGGAGTCTGAGAAGAATCACAATTTTGAAGTCAGCCTCAACAACTTAGTGAGGCTTTCAGCAACTTAGTGAGACCATTTCAAAAAAAATTAGGAACGGTAGCACATGCCTGTAATCCCAGTATTTGGGAAGCCGAGACGGGAGGATTGTAGCCTTGAGACAAGCTTCATCATTGTAGTAAGACTTTCAGTAACCTAGTGAGACCCTGTTTCAAGACAAAAAATAGAAAGGGCTGAGCGGATAGCTTGGATGTAGAATATTCCTGGGTTCAAACCCTAGTACCACAAAGCATTAATTAATTAATTAAAATAGGGCTGGGGATATAGTTCAAAAGGTAGAATGCTCCTGGGTTCAACTGACACAATTACCTGAATGAAGGACATGTATTCAAACAACAGCAGATTTCTCATCTGAAACAGCGGAGCACAAGTGAACATTGCACAGTATTTTTCAAGTGTAGAAAGAAAAAAACTCAACTACAACTTCTATATCCAGTAAATTTATCTTTCGGGAATGAAGAGGAAATAAAGACATTCACAGTCTAAGAGAAACTATGAGGATTTAATATTTGTAGTGCTTATACCCTTAAAAATTGGCTAGAGAAAGTTTATTGATTAGAAAGAAAAGAAAAAAGAAAAACTCTTGCCACATCATGAAGAAGGAGGTAGCAATGGGAAACCCAAAGTGTGTGTATATATATATAACAGTCTATTCTTTTCCTCATAAATGTTGTAAATCATATTTGATGATTAAAACAAAAATTATGAAACTATTTGATTATCAAGACAATGGTGGCTAAAATTGTAAAAGGCAAAGGGACCTAAATAGAAATGAGGTTTTGATACTCAAAGTGGTAAACTGCGGATAAGTATGAACTATGATAACTCACATATGATTATGTGACTTATAACAACAATGTTCAAAAAACCATTATACAAAAAGATGCATTCAGGAACAAAAAAATAAATCAAGGTAGAATCTTTTTTTGTTGCCAGTCTTAAATGTTTCTCAATTTTAATCTCAAATACAGCAAATATAAACAATATAACTCACACAACAGAAGCTCACTGGGATTCTCAGCAATTGTAAAGAGGTCCCGAGATATACTACTCTAGAGATTCTAGCAATTGTCACTTTCTGTGGTTTAACATAAATGATTACTTTCCCTTTGTCTCATAACATTATAACCTGACATTAGTTTATGTTCATCTATGAGCTTCGTCATTGCTGTCATGAATCCATTTTTAGGAATGTGATAAGTGCAATATGAATTTACATTGTAGTAAGAGTCAAAGTAATTCATTGATATATGCACACAGCATCTCTTGGTGTGGCTCCCTCCTGACTGGCACACTACGCTTTGCTTCCTCCACATACATGCCAGAAAGGTGGTTAATGATTCATTCATAGAAGGACATAATGTATTTGGTCTGTTTCCTTTTTCAAGCTTCCTTTACCTTTAAGGTAGAATATTTTAAAAATATTCAACTAACTTGCCGGGTGTGGTGTCGCACGCTTGTAATCCCCGCGCTTGGGAGGCTGAGACAGGAGGATCGTGCAGGTTCGAAGCCAGCCTCAGCTGGCTTAAGAGACCCTGATCCAAATAAAATATAAAATAGGTCTGGGAGTGTAGCTCAGAGGTAGAAGGCCCCTGGGTTCTAGCCCCAGTACCACCAAAAAAAAAAAAAAAAAAAAAATTTTTTTTCAACTAACTTACAAGAAGACAAAAAAAAAAAAGATAAAACACACAGAAGGCATAACAAAATGTCAGACTTTAGTGAAAACATATCAATTTTTTAAAATGTAAACAGGCTAAACACATCAATCAACAGAGTTGAAGAAGATTAAAAACATGACCCAACCATATGCTGTTCACAAGAAGCTCACGTCAAATTTCTACCTATGTCAAACTGACATAGGTAGGAATCAATGAAAAGATTAGCCCACTGAGAAAGCATAATAATCTTAAATATACAAAACATATAGACTCAAAACTGACAGCCATCCTTTACAAATTGATTACAGCACAATTTTTTTCACAATCCAACTAAGGTGTTTTGTAGACATAGACAAGCTCATCTTAAAATCTATATAGAAATGCACAGGCCTCAAAATAGATAAAACAATGTTGACCGGAATAAAGTGACAGGAATCACTACCTAATATGTCTACCTAGTATGAACGTTTATAATACAGGTATGTCAATAAAAGTACTGTGATATGGGAGGAAGGCTAAACACAAGATCAGTGGAAAAGAACAGGGAACTCAGAAATTGACTCACACAGATAGGATCAACTTAATTTGACTATGATGCTAAAACAATTCGACAGAACAAGGACAACCTTGTCACCAAACAGTTCTGGTGCAATTACACATTTAAGGACAAAAGTGACTGGCCCAAGCCTCAGACCCTCTACTTATTCAAAATGGAGTGTGAATTTAAATATAAAGCAGAGATATTTAAAACTTCTAGAAGACAAGATGCCAAACAATCTCTGGGGAGGGGTGTTTGTGGCTAGGAGGAGAGTTCTTAGACTTGACATCCAAAGCATTATTCATGAAAGAAAAAACTGATAGATTCACCTCACCAAAATTAGAAACTTTCCTGTAAAAACTCAGGTGAAAAGGACAAAAAGACAAGTTAAAGACTGCGATGAAATATCTGCAAATTTCCCATGTAACAAAGGAATGTTATATGTACTATGCAAAGAACTCTCAGAATTCAACACTAGGAAACAACTCCTGGGAATCTGACTTCTGGTTTCTAGCGCAACATATAAACAGCTTGGAAGACACCAATCTTGTCTTCAAAGGAAAAATGGAACAAACTGAAAAATCAACAATTCTCAGATCCATCAGGGAACTGAGCTCATAAGGCAAGCTGGAACTCTCGTAAGCTGTCTTATACCAGGTCAGAGGCCCACAGCTGGAGCCACATGTGTAGGGACATTTCAAACTCTATGTGATGGTTAGCTCCACAGTTAAAGACTCCTAGGATGCCAGGTGTGGTGGAGCACACTTGTAATCCCCGCTCTTGGGAGGCTGAGACAGGAGGATCGCACAGGTTCGAAGCCAGCCTCAGCTACTTAGTGAGGCTCTAAGCAACTCATTGAGACCCTGTTTCCAAAATAAAATATAAAATGGGTCTGGGAGTATAGCCCGGAGATAGAAAGCCTCTGGGTTCCACCCCAAGTACCACCAAAAATAAATAAATAAATAAATAAAATAAAGACTCCTACAGGCCTACACACTATTGTGAGTTTTATCTCCAGGAGCCCTGCAAGGTACTCAGTGTAAAGACAGGAGAAAATTTCCTTTCTGCTATGGCTGTGGGTAGGAAAATGCCATTTTGACATATATCCATGACATTGTGTTCTCTTTAACAAGGTCTGGGGAAAGAGAGATACCCAACTCGGGTTCCTTAAAAGACTGAGACTTGAATACATGAATATAGAGTTCTGCTTCCCCCTCACCACCCATCAACATGGCTACTGTATGATTCAGATCATGATGGGTAAAAGACCTGCGAGCCTCAGATTCTATATCAGGAGACCAATGTAACACAAGACAGAGGAGACAAAAACAGACAAACTAGGGAAACTTTAGCCTCTGAACAACAGCAAAATCAACTCAAGTTCTAGCTGTATAAACATTACACCTAACTCTAAAGCCCTAGCTAACTCAGGGCCTCTGACCCCATACACCAGGCCAGGCTATCAATAAGACACTACAGGACATTCTAAAAGGCAAAGCATGGTGACTGAAGGGACGCAGCAAACCTCCGCAGCAGAGCACACAGGTGTCCCCACAGGGGACCAAGCAGAGGTGCCCCAGGAGGATGTCAACTCAAGTCTCCAGTGAGGACACCACCCCAGGAGGAAGCATGCACATATCCCCAGTGAGGATTCCAGGAAGGTGCACAATTGTCCCCAGTGAGGAACAGACACGATTTTACAATAAAAGAAGCCCACGTTTGTTTTACTGTCAAATGACGTAACCTGATTTAGTTCACATGCAACAGAATTCTCCGGTATCCCCGGTGAGAAGCCGATGCTGTTTCGATGATGAAATGGGCCGTGGTGGGATCTCTGCCTCATGCAGGTCACGTGTGAAAGGATTCTCATTAGAAGGCACATTGAGAAATATTCCTGTCTGGCAATCAATGGACGCTCATGGAAGGAATTGCTAGCTAAATAATGAGGACAGACACGTCGATAGCAGCGATGAACGGCGGAGAGGGAGCCGCAGCTCACCCCTCATTACGGGCCAAATGGATACCACGGTGACACTGAAATACGAGGAGACACGCCGCTGCTTAGCAAGAGACAGAGCCAGCTAGCGTGACAGTGAACGATACGGGCACCTCGGAGCCTGTGGCGGGTCCGGCTGCTTTCCGGCCACACAGCAACTCTAGAAGCTACTCATTGCCCGCCTGTGTCTGAAAGTGAGTGTTGGGCTGGCCCCTCAGCCTGGCCCCTGCCGCTGCTCACAGACATGGAGCTCAGTCTCTCTAATACCAGCCTGTCCAGAGGCCGAGCAGCCCCATCCTCCTCCCCACCCTCTGTGTGCATCCACCCCTCCTGGAAGCCTGCCCTGATTACTCCAGACCCCACGGTCACAGAACGATGGCCTCAGCCCACTCTGCATGGACAGCACATAGCCACAGCAGAATAAGAGTGTTAGTAGTCTACAAAATGCAGCCATGTCTTAGGTTCACACTCCCCCTCCCATAGGAGGTGACCACACCTGGCACTCTACAGCATCCCCAGGGCCAGGATCCTCGGGTTCAAATCCAACCTCTCCCACTTCCTAGTTGAACTGAGCGGTGTCTTTACCGTTTGTGCCTCACCTGTAAAACAGGACTAACGATGGCTGTTTTTCTATGGTTGTTGTAAAGACTCTCTGAGGGAAGCACCTGGAACAGAAATCCCTGTCACATCTGAGGTCTTTATCATCCTCCCCATTTTATAGATGGAGACACTGACAGCAGGGACCGTAGGCCCAGAATCCAGACTCCAGGGTATGACCTCTTCACGGCGGCCATGGGGACGCTCATCTACCGGCACATGCGCACGCCGTGAAGGAACCTAAGATCCCTCCTTTTATCCATGTTGGCACAGGGCCATGCGCAGAGTTCTATACAGGTGACACCAACTGCCAAGGAGAAGGACATAAAGTGTCCAGTGACCACTGACCACTCCTGACATGGTGCTGGGCGCATAACCTGCACTGCCCCTTTTAATCATGACAGCGCTCTACCCCCACTTCACCAAAGAGCAAACTGAGGCCCAGGGAGGCCCACATCCAGGATCACACAAACAAGTCACCTCTGGACCTTGCATCTGTCTGTGTCCCCTGCACGTGCCAGGTGCCGTGCCATGCTGCTCCTGCTGTAACCCCGATCATCTAATCCCCCGGCAGTCACCGGAGAGAGAGATCCTTACCTCCCATTTCACAGAGGAGAACACTGAGGCCCAGGGCAGGTACTGAACTGGCCTGAAACCCCACAGCCAGCGAGAGGAAGAATCACACAGAGCTCAACCCAGAGCACAGCCAAGGCAGGGCGGGGCCTCAGAGTCTGCAGAGAGATCAGCAGGGCCCTGTGGGGAGGGTGCCACAGGGCCAGGGGAGATCAGGCCCAGGGGAGGACGAGCTGAGCAGCTGGCCTCCAGTTCTCCAGAAGGCACCTGATTTCTGAAGTTGCTAGATGCTTATACAACTTCAATCCCTGTGCAAAGCCAGGTCCCCCTCCAAGAGCCAGGGAGGAGATTTTCATCTCTCCATCCCCTTCCCTTGGCATCTGCAGAGCTGTGCTTGTCACTGAATGTGGAAGTTACCTCTTCAAGGGTCTTGGCAAGACCCCACAGATGGATTTTTCTTAACTCCGTTATCACTCCTTCCCCAGGGTCGGGGGTCACATCAATAACTTTCTGCCCACTGCCTCCCGCAGAGCCACAGAAGCTGCAAATCCATCTCCCTTCCCCGAAAATCAATTGGAAGCCCAGTCGCTAAATCCACCCTAAATCCAGTGGTTCATAAATCAAAGGCCTCTGGGATCCTGCTAAGCTAGCCAAGCCTGTTCCCCTGCGACATACCCCCCTGCCCTGTCATACCCGGGTCTCAGCGTCCCAGATCCAGCCTCTTTGTGGGGTCAGGGGAGTGCCAGGGGCCACCAGGGCAGGGCCCGCAGACAGAGTACTTGCCCAGGGCACGCTCTAGGGAACACCCAGTTCTGCAGCTGCCTGGAGAAGTTTCCTCCAAAGCTGTCACTTCGCAGAGCCAGGGGCTTGGGCAGCGGCTCCCACGCACACGCAGGAGGGAACAGAAAGTGCAGCTCATCCCCGGGCTCCTCTCCCTGGGTGTCTAGGTGCTGTGGGTGCAGCAGGTGGAGGCTGAGGACCTGAGCCTTCCTCTGCGCAGGGCCATATGTGTCCTGCCGAGGGCCACATAGGGGCTGAGGACCGGCCAGGCTCCTGAGCGGGTAATCTCTACCCACTAACCTACAGGCCATGAGCTCCCAGCGGAAGCTGGGGTGTGCTGCAGGGCCAGGCCTGAGGGCCCCAAGTCCTGGGACACTCCTTAGCTGTTTCATACCACATAGGCTGGAGTGGTGCAGGTGTCTAAGCTGCCACCCGCCCCACCCACAGCAGAAGCCAGCGCCAGTAAACTACTCCCGGTAATAGAGACTTTTGCTCAGGGAATTGGGAGGCAAAGAACAGAAGCCAGAGTATATAACCAGGAACTGTTGTGATGTGTATAGCCTTCAGAGGAGACTGGTCTCCCCTGCCGGGAGGAGGTACCTACCGCTAGGTGGCGGTAGTCTGTTAAAATGAGCAGTCGAGAATCTGAGAATCAAAGACCCAGGGAGGGACGGATGCTTGGGAGGTAGCTGAGTAGAGTTCCCCCATTGGACAGAAAGCAGCTCTGACACACCTGCCCAAGGACACGCACAGGTAAGTGACAGGCCGGCTGGAAGCCAGCTCCCCCAGCAAGCAGACAGGGCTGCTCTCCGCACACCTAAGAACAGGATCAAGGGCCTGGGGGAGGCCGGCAGACACCTAGCAAGTAATAAAGGAGGAAATTGAGGCTCAGGTGGGCTAGACCATTGGCCCAAGGATGCACAGAGAGTTAAGAAAGGAAGGAGGAGCTGGACTGAAGTTGCCAGCCATCCCTTAACTATACTCCTGGCCTTCGTTTGGCTTCCAAGTCAGGACTCCAAGGCCCAGGGAGGGTCTGACAAGAGCAGGTAAGGGCCCGACTGCAGAGTGTTCCAGAGACCAACTGTCAACTCGGGCTCCCTACATTTTATTAAACACAGACCGTGTCCCCAGCATGCCACTTATCAATCTTAGAGCAGCAGGAAGGTGGTGAAGCTCACACAGGGGTGTATTGCACCCAACTGTGTCATCTACCAATTTATTGACGCTTGGTTCCAAATCCTTCATTACCTGTGTGTGAAACTGGAACATTCTCCCTCACCAGTGGGTATGATGTTAAGTTTTGTCAATAATGAAGGCTGGGGGTCCAGGAGGGCTCCGGCATGCTTTTCCCTGCTGTTCCTGAAGCAGGTGTGGCAGGACGCCCAGTGGAGCCTGCCCCTCCAGGAGCACCGCCGATGCGTCCCTGTGCGCACCTCCCGTGGACTGCGGCGCCGCATCCCGGCGAGCTCCTCCACCACCAGCGGCCCCACCGCACTCTTTGAGTAGGTCTGGAGACTTGGCCCTGGTGGTGACCGCAAAGAGGAGGAAAGGCTTTTTTCCCCATCTGTCACTCCCTCATGTGGAGCCTGGTGCAAATATAGTTCATCATCACTAATATGAAATGTTCCCTGTTCAAATTCACTGGGCCCTTTTTTCTCCTCTTTGGATTCTGGATGATGAAACTGGACTGGTCGCTGCCTGGGGTTTGAGCTCGGTGCTGATGGAGCCAGTGGGACGTGGGGCCGGCGTTCCGTGGCGTGAAGTGGCAACACAGTTAATCAAGCTGTCGCTAGCCGATTGCAGCGGAGGATCAACAGACCTGAGAGCTTTGGGAGGGCCACGTGGCTGCGCTTGACTGTTAGGTCAGGGACGCTGACCTCGGTACAGTGGCGGATTCTCCTGAGCGCACTGGAGTGCTCTGAATAAAAACTACAAGCTCAGTTCTTCAGCTCCCTGCAGTGACAGCCCTTATTCCTTGCAGCCTCAGAATAGTGCCCAAGCATCAAATATATAATCAATTTTACAGGCAGATGAGTTCCAACATCTACTGAACTTAGGGTCTTACCAAGTTTCTCATGTGAAAGTTAAGTCTTTGGGAATTTCCTTCTCATGGGAAAGCAGGGGCCCTGGAACTTACAGTGGAGGAGCATTTGTTTGGATCTATACAAAACTCAAATCGTGAATTTTCTTATTTCTCCATCTAATTTGATAGAAAGTTTTGCTGGGTAGGAAATTTTTGGCTGGAAGTTGTTTTCTTTCAGAATTGGGAATATGTTACTCCAAGCCCTTCTGGCTCTCATAACTTGGTTTGGGAAGTCTGGAGTGATTCTAATTGGTTTGCCTCTGAATGTCACTTGGCCCTTTACTTTTGTTGCCTTTAAGATTCTCTGCTTGGCTTCCACCTTGGTCATTTTGACAATTATGTGGCGTGGGGATCCTCTTCTCCGATCCTGTCTAAAGGGAGTTCTATAAGTTTCCTGGACCTGTGTATCAGCCTCTTGCTCTATGTTTGGAAAATTTTCTGCTATTACTTCCTTGAAGAGATTGTTGATCCCTTTGGTTTCACTTTCTTTTCCCTCCTCTATTCCAATTATTCTTAGGTTAGCTCTCTTAAAATGGGCCCATATTTCTTCAATGTCAGATTCCTGCTGTCGAATATTTTTTTCTAGATTAGAAACTATGCGTTCATTTTTGGATTGCTCATCTTCTAAGAGCGAGATTCTGTTCTCCATGTGTTCTAATCGGTTGTTTGTGCTTTGAATTGAGGCCTTTACTTCATTAATTGCATCCTTTATCTCTTTTTGGCTCTCTCTGAGTTCTTTTCGAAGCACCTCTATTATTTCTACAGTTATTTTCCTGATTTGATCTTCTAGAAATCTCTGATTTTCAGTTTTATCGGGTTCTGATGTTGTGGGGTTGTGGGCATTCATTGCTCCAGTATTATTCCTCTTTCCCATGATTTCGGAAGTTTGTGCCTTCTCTGGGTTCTTCCCTTGGGTCACTATGACTTCACTTAAGGTGTTCTGGATCTCGGGTCTGTAGTATCTCAGACCCCACTACTCCTTTACTGGGTTGTATCACAGAGTCTCCGACCCAGAGAGTCGATAGAGGCTGCTATAGACTGTGGGGGGTGCCAGGTTGCATGTTCTCCTATGGTGTGATATCTCTGCCACCGCCCCTCCCCCACTGGGTCAAGTCCCAGGGAGTACAGTACTGGGATTTCTCCTCTGTGGCCCGCAGTTTGACTCACTGTTCTTGAGTACGCAGATGTAGCTGTACTGGCCTCGCTGAATTCGCTGCTGCTGCCGCCGGTAGCAATATGGCGCCGCTGCTACACCCTCGGCTGCGGGGCTGGCGTTTTTCTTCTTGATTTTGATTTCTACTCTGAATCCCTGCAGCATGTGCTGAGCTCGGCCACTGGGAGCTATAGATGCTCTCTGCGCGGAGAAATCCCGCCTAGCTGTTCCACAGTGGCTCACCTCGGCTTGCTGTAGCCGTCCCGTGAATTCGCCGGTGCCACCGGCAGTATGGCACTGCTGCCGCATCTGCCGCGTCCTCGGGCGCGAGGCCGGTGTATCTCCTCTGTGGCTCTGTTCTCAGTCCGCTTTCTCTCTGGAGCCTGGTGATTTTTTGTTTCACTGGTGATGGTGTTTTCTGGCTATGAAAGGCGCTGATTTTGTGGTAATGGAGATTTGTTGTTAGCGGGGCTCTTAAGCCCCGCTTTTCTCGGTCGCCATCTTCCCGGAAGTCTCCATGACAAACAGAAACTGAAGGAATTTATGTCTTCAAAACCAGCACTAGAGAAAATACTCAAAGAGATTAACTACAAAGAAGAAATAGGTAACACACTCCAGAACTAGAGAAACAAGATTTTCCATCCAACAGACAACTAAGATTGGTTATCTGTGGAGATTCATTATTTATGTTAGTCTTTTACCTATCTCTAAAGGGTATTGTTTGCCTTTATTGTTGTTAATTTTTAGGATTTCTAGTTGGAATATTAATATACCTTCAGATATAGCAATTGGAAATATTTTATCCCATTCTATTAGTAACTGTTAACTCTGTTTACATTGTCTTTGGATATACAATATTTTTTTTTTATTTTTTAGGGAGTTTGTATACACCTCTGTTGCCTGTGCCATTGAAATCATATCCAAGAAATCACTGCCAATTTCAATGTTGTGATGTTTAATGACCCAGATTTTCTCCTAAAAGTTTATAGTCTTAAGATTTATATTTAGGTCTATTATCTATTTTGAGTTAATATTTGTATATGGGATTAGGTAAGGGTCCAATTTTATTCTTTTCCATGTAATTATTATTTTTTAACAATATTTAGTTAAAAGATTATTATTTCCACCACCAAATGTTTGTGGAAACCTTGTCAAAAATAACTTGACAATATAGGGAAGAATTTAGCTCTAGGCTTTTATTTAACTCCAATGGTTTATATATCTGCCTTTAGAATAGTACTACACTGTTTCAATTATTGTAGCTTTATATGGTTTGAAATCAGAAAATATATATCTTCTAGCTTTGTTCTTTTTCAAGATCATTTTGGGTACCTAGAGTCCATATTCCATATTAGGATAGATTTTTTTCTGAAAAATAAATATATAAATATATGATAGTTTCACCTAAAAAATAGAAAAAAATATTCTCTGGTAAGAAAGAAAGCAAAAAGAAATATTGAAATGTTATCTTTAAGTCATCAAAAGCTTGGTATCAGACAAATGAAACTGTTATGTGAAATTATCATTTTTAATTTTAGATAAATTGCCATAATACTAGATGTCAACTACTAATCCAAGCATGGGAGGGAGGGATAGGGAGAGAATGGGGTGGGGATTGGGTGGGGGCTGACTGGGAAAAGTGTGCATGTATGTCTACAAAAGTATGTATCCTACTATGATGTATGAATACAGTGCACCAATAAAAAAAAAAAGGAAAAAAAATCGTGAATTTTCAAGTCACTAAGAGCATCCCTTGACAGTGGCTGTGGCTTCCCTCTGCTTGAGAATCCTGAGTCACCTCACCTGGGGCAGGTACCTTTAAATGGAATGAACACTTGCCTCGAGACCCACCACGACCATCTCTGTGGCCAGGAGACCCAGGGCTGTGATGGAATCAGCATGATACCAAGGGGCGGACACAAACAGTGACCTGGGAGGGAATGGCTTACATGACAGAAGCAAGACTCGGCCAGTGTACATCTAAACCTGGAAAATACATAGAATGGGTTCTATGGGCATTAGGCCAAGCAGGAATTACAATGTAAGATCTGGCCAAATTCACCGATACAGGTGTGCTTCCCAGAGATTCCACGTTTAACGTGTTAACTAGTATACTGGAAACAGCTCAGGCAGTTTAGTTCATTGTGTGTTTGTTTGTTTGGTTGGTTGTTTGTTTGGTTGTTTGGTTGGTTGATTGGTCGGTCGGTCAGTTAATTGGTTGTCTAAAAGTTGTTTTCGATAGTGGTCTATATGTGAGATGTCAGAGCTTTCCTGGGATGCTATGAAAAGGGAACCCAAGATTCTAGAGAGTAAGGAATGTTAGACATGCTTTATTATGTTCCGCCTACACACTCACCCTAGATTTTGTGCCACGAGTACATCCAGAAGAAATGCAAAGAATCCACTAGTGAGGGATCTTTGAAGAGCTTGGGTTGCTCTCTTTTGGGGACCCCCCAAAAAAAACTGCTATTGGAACGAGTTCACCAATTTCAGTGGGGATGTGGGGACCTTAGAGGAATAGGGACCAAGGGACACCAAACTGCTTAAAGCAAGGTGAAAGTATCTGAGAAAGACAGGAGGGAGGTGCAGCGGTCAGAATGTCTTGTCCTGCAGGGATCCTCGGTACTGAGCGATCATAATAGACTGTCTACCAGAACATTCCGTGGTCTATCTGAAAACAAACAACTAGCCCTGGCCGCAGCTTAGGCAGATTCACAGACAAGTGGATTCACTGACTGCAGGGAGGCTCAGCCCCTAGAAGGAAATTTTGCATCATCATTGCAAGTACCGGCCACTCATCTTCTCCAGCCTCCTCCCGAGGGACTCGTGGCCACGTAGAGCAATGAACTGCACTGTGAAGGGAATTCCTAGACAGCGAGCCTGAACTGACACTAATTCTGGGGATTCAAAATGCCACTGTCATTTACTGAAGCAGGAGCCTCTGGTGGTTGGTAACAGATGGAGCTCCAGCCCACTCACAGTGAGCACAGTTCATTCATCAGCCCACGCTGGTGGGGCCCTTCATCCCGACCCCACCACTGTTAACAGCCCATTTATTAGGCTGTCCCCAGAAGCAGCAAGAGCAATAAACTGGTAGAAATACTTCAATGGTAATTTTGAATGAATTTCTAGAGCCTGTACGCAGACTTGTCATAGAGGAGAAACTCCTTGAGGCCATTCAAACCAAGAAAAATCCCCCTTGTTCTAGCAGAGAGAGAGGGAAAGTACTATTTTGAAATAGCCAAGACTGTCTTCATAACAAAGGACTCTGCTCCAGGGAGAGAGAGAGCCTTATCACACCTGGGGCCAGGACGTTGCCCAACTCTGGTCCAGGAGCACTGATCTACGAAGAGAATGAGGCCCAGTTCCCCTTTCCATACTTTGCAGCCACCTCAACAGCTCCAGTGGGTGGCAGCTGATGCTGCAGGATGCAGCCTCTCTCTACCTCAGAAGGAGTTTGTGAGGATCTGAATGCCAAAAAGATGAGAATAGGGACACTAGAGGAATTTAGCCTTCGGCACCTATCCCTACATCAGGCACTGGGCACACTAAACATTACATCTAGCCTGCTTTTTTTTTTTTTAAGTACATGCCACACACTTTTGTAATGCCAGTACTTAGGAGATTAGAGCAGAAGGATTTCTGTTTCAAAGCCAAGGTGTGATAATTTAGCAAGACCCTGTTTCAAAATAAAAAAAAGGGCTGGGGTATAGCTCAGAGGTAGAACACTCCTGGGTTCAGTCTCCAGTAACACACACACACACACACACACACACACACACACCCCCAAAGGCTTTTTTAGACCTTGGTTCCTATTACTGCATTCATCATGTCTGGCTTTTAACAAAAAGTACAAGGCACACTAACAGGAAGAAATATGGATCTAAAGAGAAAGAAGAACAAGAACTGGGTGTGGTGGCGCACTCTTGTGATCTCAGTACTTTGGAGGCTGAGACAGGAGGATCCAGGTTTGCGCCCAGCCTCATTGAGCCTCAGTGAGGCCTTCCACAGCTTAGTGAGACCCTGTTTCAAAATAAAGAATAAAAAAATAGGGCTGGGGGTGTATCTCAGAGGTTGAATGCCCCTGGGTCAATCCCCAGTACCACAGAGAGAGAGAGAGAGAGAGAGAGAGAGAGAGAGAGAGAGAGAGAGAGAGAGAGAGGGAGGGAGGGAGGGAGGGAGGGAGGGAGGGGAGGGGAGGGGAGGGGAGGGGAGGGGAGGGGAGGGGAGGGGAGGGGAGGGGAGGGGAGGGGAGGGGAGGGGAAGGGAAGGGAAGGGAAGGGAAGGGAAGGGAAGGGAAGGGAAGGGAAGGGAAGGGAAGGGAGAAGAGAGAAGAGAGAAGAGAGAAGAAGAAGAAAGAGGAGGAGGAGGAGGAGGAGGAGGAGGAGGAGGAGGAGGAGGAGGAGGAGGAGGAGAACCCTAAGAACCAGATTCACTTAGGACGTATATTTTGGAGCCATCCACAGACAGAATTTAAAACAACTATGATTAATATGTTAGGAAACCCAGCGCAAAGGTAAACAGTATGCAAGAACAAATGTATATTGTAGTCAGAGAAGTAAAAACTTAGGGAACAATCAGAAGGAATGATAAATATTAAAAACACTGTAAAAGAAACAATGGCTGTTATGAACAGACTCATCAGTAGATCAGACACATCCAAGAACCAGGAAGCTTGAAAATAATCGGTAGGAAATTTCCAAAATAAAATGCAAAGGGGGGAAAATGAATAAAGTGAAACTGGTGGATGTCTCAAAATGTGTAATATGCATAAATGGAATACCAGAAGAGGGGAGAAAAGTAGAGAGCAAATGTTTGAGGTAATAATGGCCAATAATTCTCCAAAATTAATGACTGGTCTTTGGCAAAGGAGCAAAAGCAAATCAATTGGCAAAGAATAGCCTTTGCAACAGATGACACTGAAACAATTGAGCAGCCAGATTTGAAAAAGTGGACCTCTACACAGACTTCCCATCTCTCATAAATATTAACTCAATAGAAAATTCAAAACTACAAAACAACTAGAAGAAAACAGAGATGGCCCTTCTTGGGTTTGGCAATGGGTTTTACATAGATGCAATACTAAAAGCCCAGTCCAAGAAAAACAATAATATTAGACTGTATTAAAATTAAAATTTTCTAGCCAGGCGTGGTGGCACACACCTGTAATCCCAGCATTCAGGAGGCTGAGACTGAGGGATCGCGGTTCGCGGACAGCCTCAGCTACTTAGTGAGGCTCTCCGCAACTCAGTGAGCTGCTGTTTCAAAATAAAGAATACAAAATAGGGCTCGGGGTGTAGATCAGAGGTCCAATGCCCCTGGGTTCCATGCCCAGACCCACAAAAAAATTAAAATTTTCTATCTACAAGACAGTTAAAAAAAAGATCAACAGATAAGCCATAACCTGGGAGAAAATATTTGCAAAACACCTACCTAGTAAAGGACTTGTACCGAAATATACAAATAACTCCCCACATTAAACAATCAAATATTTTTCAGTTAAAACATGGGCAAAGATATGAAAGGACATCTCACCAAATCAGATAGACAGCCGATAAGCATATGAAAAGATGCTCAGCATTCCTTGTCATAGGGGATTTGAAAATTAACAAGATGCCCCCCAAACCTATTAGAAGAGAAAAATAAATAAGTAAACTAGCACTAGCGATGGTAGAGGGCCCAGAGCAAGGAAACTGGCTCATCACTGGTGGGAATGTGAAACGTGTCGCTGTTTTGGAAGAGTTTGGCAGCTTCTTACAAATCTAAATACAGCCTTACCATATAATCCTGCAATCATGCTTCTAGGAATTTACCCAAGTGACTTGAAAACGTATATCCACCCAAAAGTCTACACGTGAATATTTATAGCAGCTTTATTTATAAACACCTAAATCTAAAAGCAACTAGTATGTTCTTAAATAGGTAAATGAATAAACAAACTGTAGTATATTCATGCAGTGGAATCCTATTCAGTAATGTGCAGAAAGGTTCTATCAGGTACAAAAAGACCTGGATATATTTTCTTTCTTTCTTTCTTTCTTTCTTTCTTTCTTTCTTTCTTTCTTTCTTTCTTTCTTTTTTTTTTTTTCAGGTCTGAGGTGGAACCTAGGGGCGTTTGTCCTCTGAGCTACACCCCCTGCCCTATTTTTTTTTTTTTTAGTCTTTATTTTGAAACCGGGTCTCACTGAGTTGCAAAGGGCCTCACTAGGTAGCTGAGGCTGTCTGAGAACTGCGATCCTCCAGTCTCAGCCTCCCGAATGCTGGGATTACAAGCGTGCGCCACCACGCCCGGCGACCTGGATAAATTTTAAATGCACAAAGAAAAGAAGCCAGTCTGAATAGACTACATAATGTATTGATGGGGATGGAGCCTGTATTGATTGCTAGTAAGGGCAATGCTACTTGCTAATAAGAACAAATTTTCATACTTAGCCAAAGCAATAAAATCCTTTTCTCTGTCTCTAAACTGCCAGCCAAGGGCTACAGCCATGGTTGACCTTGGTCAGCTAAAAGTTGGCTGTTCGCCCAGGTGAACACTGAAATACAGACACCTGCACTTAGAAAAATAATTATATAGACTCTCACAATCGCTTAGACTAAAGTTAAAAGATGAAAAGCAAGCTATATTAACATGATATTAATTATTAAGAACACAAAACAGTTATAGTTGCCCAAACCTGCATACTTTAAAAGACTATATTCCTGCTTTCTTTTCTTTATTATACAACAAATTTTCGACATCCCTTAACACTGAACACATAAGTCTCTGAACTTAAAATAATGACATAACATAAAAATGTTATGTGTTCAGAGACCTCAGTGTAAAATAACTTTTATCAGAGAGAGATAAGGAAAAGCTGAGAACTCACCAAGGACACAGGTGGACAATACATGCTTTAAACTTTAAGAATAAAAATAAAACCAAAAACAAAGCAAGCTTCTACCATGCAGCCCTTTGACCTTGCTAACCAAGTAATACATTTTGCTCAGTGATGTCAGACCTGTCCTTTCCTGTGAAGATGAACAAAGAGGGCTAACAGAAAAGGCTTACACATCAGAGGTAACTGGTGGGCCTGCACCTGATTTTGGTGGGGAATGAGGATTATTGGGTAAGCAGGATGGGAGAAAGGAGATAATGAATTCGTTTAAAAATGTTATGTGTTCAGAGACCTCAGTGTTTACTTTCAAGGCAGGCACTCCACCTCGTTCCTCTGACGTAGTGCTTTGATTATTCGGTCCCTTCTTTCTACCTTCTTTCTACCTTATTATTTGTAATAATAAAACTTTGCTTAAGCATGCAGCAGCGCAGTTCTGGCTGTTTTTCTAAACTAGCTAAGAACAAGAACCCACAGCGACATCTCAAACCATTAAAATATGATTTCAATGATACAAAATTCTGGAAAATTGAACTATTGAATTAGTAAAAACAAAATAAAAGGAGCAGTTGTTTGTCAATAAGCAGAAACGGAAGGAGACTTTTAAGGCAATGAGACTCTTCTGTATGATTCATGTAGTGGTGGCCGTGTGTCTATCCATTTTTCAAGATCCATAGAACTTTGCAGAACAATGAGTAAATATTAGTGTATGCCAATTGTAAAAATCATTTGTCTAGTCAGAGCATCCCAAGCCACCAGCCCATTCTATCAACAACAATAGAATAATCTAACTGCATCACAAATGTACAAAACAGTCAAAGGGCGTGGAGCAAGGTGGGTGCAGGTTGAAGTAACTTTGGACTTGTGCGGAGTCTATAGGGTCAAAGGCAGAGCAATGTCATCACCGCGCTCTGGTCCATGAAGCCGTTTCCCACTGAGGTACGGATTAACAGTTCTGATACATTACACATGTACATGCTGCAGATGAGCAGTTAGGTAAATGGGTGTCAGATGGTGGGAGCCAGGTTTCTTACTGTTGGCGTGGGATCTTACTCATGAGCAAGGGGAGCGGGCTACGTGATCCACGAGGGAGTGAGCTGGACGTGGAGACGTCAGCATGAGCTCACATTACACTTAATATGGCTACTAGTAGCTAGATAGAGGAATGTGTATGGCTATAGACCTATACACTGGTTAGAGTAAACACAAGTATCTTCTGTCTGTTGAGAAGGAGGTCTGAAAGAAATGAAACTCCAATAGCCAGAAATACACTTAGTGCCCAGATGTTGGCTTTTTGTAGCATTTTTCAGAAATCAGGGCGTCTTGGAGAAAAGGTTGATTCCAGGACTGGGATAGAAATTGAGCACGATGAGCTTGGATTAGACTATCATGCCAGGAAAGGAGGGAGTCAGCAAATGCACTCTGAGGATGATGGAGGGATGCGGATGTAGCACGGGAGCCAACTGAAAGAGCTTCCGAAGCCTACATGGAAGGACAAACTGAATGAGGTAGAATTGCGTTACAACCCCAAGTCCAAAACACTCATCCATGAGGCCATACTGATATACGTGAATAACTGCATAAAATAATAAATGAGAGGGAAAAGACAAATCTCTGATGGAGAAGAATTTCAAGTGTGTATGCACACTTCACCCTAACAGAGGGGAGACTTACTCCTCACACCTGCACTGCAGGCTCCCATACTGACCTCCTTCCAGAGTGCGCACTGTGGAAACAAGGGAAGGGGAAAGGGACCTTACCATGGAGGAACCAGATAACAATACCACATCACCCAGATGGGCAAGGGAAACATCAACAGAGATAGTCAAGCAGATAGCACGTGGCTCTATGTACAATGTGAAGAGAATAACTTACCTCTGTAATCCTCCTCCCCAAACCTACAACCCCAGTCTCACCAGGAGAAAAACATCAGACACACCCAGCTTGAAGGCCAATTCACTGGATCCTACTCCTCAGAACTGTCAAGGTCATCAAAAACAGGGGCAGTCTGAGAAACTGCCACAGCCAAGAGGAGGCTGAGACAGGAAGACTGAACAGGATGGAGAATTCTGGATGAGGTCCTAGAATGAAAAAGGCATTAGGTAAAAACTAAGAAATCTGAACAAGACCTGGACTTCAGTTCATAATAATGTGGCTGGATGTGGTGGCACGTGGCTGTAATCAAAGTACTTAGGAGACTGAGACAGGAGGATAGCAGGTTCAAGGAGAGAGAGCTTCAGTAACTTAGTGAAACTCTCAGCAACCTAACAAGACCATGTATACATACATACATACATACATACATACATACATATATGAACAAACATGGTGGCATACACCTATAATCACAATATTTATGAAGCTGTTACAGTAGAATCACAAGTTCAAAGTAGAATAATAGCCTCGGCAACTTAGTGAGATTCCTGGCAACTTGGTGAGACCCTGTTTCCATTACAAAAAAAAAAAAAATAGGACTGGCAATATAGCTCGTAGATGGAATGCCCCTGGGTTGAATCTCTAGCAGCACACACACAAAAATTAATTAATTAATTAAAAGTTTTTTAAAAGGGCTAGTGTCATAGCTCAAAGGTAGAATGCTCCTGAGTTTAATCCCCAGTACCACACACACACAAAAAAATTGTATATATGTTGGTTTACTAATTGAAATTTAAAAATTATACTAACGTGAGATATTAACAATAGGGGGAAAATGTGTGCAGACGAGATGGTGCCATTCAATACTATTCTTTTTGGTACATCTAGAGCTATTTTAAATAATAAAATAGATTTTTAAAAGAAAAAAAAATCCTTTAACACTAAGGGGGAAAAAAGTCCATTCTCAGCACTTCAAAGGCAAGTGTTTTGACGCGTTGGCTTCTCTGCGTCTGCCATTCTTTCTTCGTTGGCTTTTGAACTTAGTTATTATTGATCTGTCGGTATAATTAAGTATCCCGGAGTGTTTTTGTTTTCCTTTTTCCACTTGACATTATAGCATTAAGCAATCTCCACGCAGTTATGTGTGTAATCACTGTTTTTATTCACTGGGGAGAATTCTGCCAAGTGGATGAGTCAGTTTAATTAACTGAGTCCCTCCGGTTGGGCTGATTTGGTTGTTCTCACACGTTGGCTATTGCAGGTAACCTTAGAGCCTAGCACTTCTGCGCAGGGCTAGATGGGAGTCCCTAGACCTTTTTTTTTTTTTTTTTTTTCATCTCAGTTCATTGAATGAGCAGAATCTGATGGGGCACAAACAGGAAACGGGCATCAATCCTTCCAGCCCTGCCTTCACTCAAGCCTCTGAGCCCCCCAAGGACATGGTGACTGAGCCAGGTCCATTTTGCCTGCTGCGCAGCAGGCCAATCACTGAGAAGAGTTTTGCAAAACAGAAGGGTGTGTTCAAAAGCAGCCAAGCATGGAGGGAAGACCCGAGTCTCAAATCTGCCTCCCGGAGGATTGGATTTAAAGGTATTTATGGGATGAAGAAGCAGAATGATTTAAGACATGAGGAAAAGTGGCTGGAGGTGAAGGAATCAGTGGTTTGAGCATGCAATAATCAAACTTCACGTCTCTGCACCGATGCCTGTTCAAAAATGATAGTGTTAGCTTGAGCTGAAGGTGGAAATTTGGACTTCCCCATGTCAAAAGGTCACCCAGCCAACACCTGTGCGGGCCTGAGTGGGGTCGGTGGTTTCAAGCCACTGAAAAGTAATCTAGGCAACCGTTACTATCATAACTCATAGAGATGTTGTCTACAGCAGAGCTAGTGGGAAACCCTTAAGAAGTTGCTCAGCTGTTCCACCTCCAAAAGGGGTGATTTTAAACTCAGCTGAAAGCCCGTGAGGCTGGGTGACTCGGGTTTCCCCAAGGTAGGGCTCTGCCATCAGTTACCTTCAGCTGCTGCTGTGACAAGTCCCGTCTGCTCTCCAGCATCAAATGGTCCACCTGTCCCTTCTGCTCCAGCATCAAATGGTTCACCTGCTCACCTGTCCCTTCTCCCCAGCTCAGGTCTCTCCAGGGGCCCAGGACCCCGGCTGGCAAAGGAGGGCCTGGGGCATATGGTCTGCTTATTACTTCTTCCTTCTCTGGGATCCTGACAGGGAAAGGGAACCCCAGAAGGGAAGGAGGAGCTTTTAGGACGTGACCAGAAGATGTGGTTTTTTGGAACTACAGAGTTCCCTGAAGAAGGAGAGGATCCCTCTGGCTGATTTTTTGTGCCCCATCCTCAACCCCCAGAGGTTCTCCCTTTTTTATTAATTTTTGGTGCATCATAAGTATGAATTCTAACGAGGTCCAACAGGGTAGAAATAGACATGCACAAAGCACTGGGTGTGTTTCCCTCCAGGTCCCACCCTGCTTCCTCCCCTCCCCTCACATAGTATTGGAGTTGGTGTTGATAGTGTCCTGCGTATACAGAGGATTGTTGGAACTGATTCCTTCCCCAAGTCTCCTTCCTGCCCACCACACCGCCCTCCCCAAATCCCCATCCACCATTCTACTAGTGTCTCCCTAATTTTTTCTGAGGTCCCCTGTTTTCCTAATCTCTCTCTGGCTTCCACATATGAACAAAACTTCCACTTTCTGAGACAGATCTCATTTAGCAAAATATTCTCTAGTTCCATCCATTTTCCTGCAAATCACATAAGTTTGTTCTTCTTCATGGCTTAATAAAAATCCATTGCGTGTATCTACCATAGTTTTAGAACTCCTTCACCTGTATGGACGCCGAGGCTGGCTCCACAGTTTTCTGTTGTGAATTGTGCTGCCCTAGACATCGCCATGCCTTTAAGGCCCTTCTTGTCAGTGCACCACCCCGTGGCTGGGACCCCCTCCTCCCAATGAGGCTGAAAGCAGCTGAAGTCTCGATATAAAATCCTTAAATAATAAAGCCTGTAAGTTGTATTTCAGGAAAGCCCCCCACAGTCCACTCAGGGACAACTTTGAACTGACTTTTCAAGAACAGCTGTGTGCAGAAACCAACGTGATGTCACAAGTTCAAAATCCACCTGCCGCAACGATGCAAGCCTGTGATCCCCGTGACTCGGGAGGCCGAGGACAGAGGGGCGAAGGTTCCAGGCCAGCCAGGGCAACTTGGTGAGACTGTTTCAAAATACGAACATAAAGGGCTGGGGATATAACTAGTGGCAGAGAGCTTGCCTGGCACGCAGGAGACCCTGGTTTCCATCCCCAGTACCACAAAAACAAGACAGACAAACAAGCTCAAAATCTTTGAGGCAAACCATAATTCTTCCCCCAGAAAATCATGTGACCCACAAAGAGGTCTGATGACCGGCTATGACTGTCCCAAAAGAACCCTGAAACCATCTAATCCACACACAGCTCCCCCGCCATCTAACCCACACACAGCTCCCCCACCATCTAATCCACACACAGCTCCCCCACCATCTAATCCACACACAGCTCCCCCACCATCTAATCCACACACAGCTCCCCCACCTCCTTTTGATAAATTCCCTTGCTACCAAGGGATCGGGACAGAAGTTTTGAGTTTAACTCCTGTCTCTTGGACAGTTGGCCCTAAATAGGAAAAAAAGCTTTTTCTTTTTCCAAAAACTCAGTGCCAGCCAGGCATGAAGGTGCCCATCTAAATCCCAGCTCTTGGGAGACTGACAGGAGAATCACAGTTTGAATGCCAGCCTCAGCAACATAGTGAAACCCTGTTTCAAAATACAAATAGAAAAGGGCTGGGAGTGTAGCCCAGAGGTGGAATGTCCCTGGGTTCAATCCAAGGAAAAAAAGAAAGAAGAAAGAAAGAAAGAAAGAAAGAAAGAAAGAAAGAAAGAAAGAAAGAAAGAAAGAAAGAAAGAAGAAAGAGGGAGGAGGGAGGAAGGAAGAAAGGAAAGAGAGGGGTAGAGGAAAGGAGAAAGGATGAAAAGAAGGTTCAGTGTCATAGTATTGTCTTCTACGTGCTTCAGGCAACAAGCCCTGGCTCCATATCAAAGGGTCCCAATAACACTGATCAAGGGCCAGTGAAACTCCATGGCCTTCATACAATCCATAGAAAATACCCCTCCCTCCACTGACCATACCCCGGGAGCACCAGCCAGCCCCAGACCCTCATCCCCTCTACCCTAGTGGACAGCTGTGCCCGACCTCCACCCAACCCCTGGCCTCCAGAATTCTCCAGGTCTGAGCAATCCAGTGACTGTCTGTTCATGTGAGGAAATGGAGACACTGAGAGGTTAATTTAATAGTGAAGCTCAACAGAACCAAAAGTTTGCTCTCTGGAAAATAAAAAAACAAAAAGCAGAAAAGACTGAACCAAAAAAGCTTGAGGAAACATAAATAAGTTAATATACGATGAGAGGGGAAATTGCTGTAGAAATTATAGAGAACAGGAGGTGAAGATTGTATGAATTCCAAATAAATTTAAAATTTTAGATGAATTGAATAGATTGCTAGAAAAAATGTAACTACCAGATTGGACACAAAAAGAAATTTTAAAAGTCTCCATCATTTTACAGCTGTGAAATAAATAGCATCAATAGGGGAAATCTCACCACAGAGATGACATTTTATCCAGGTGGTTTTAAAATGGCATTCTCTCAGACATTTGAGGTAGAGGTTATGAAATCCCTTCCATTTGTGAGACTAACAAAACCCTAAATCCAAAGTCAGACCAGAAATGAGCACAGCTCATTAAAAATGCAAATGCAAAAGGCCTTTCAAAAATGTAGCCTGAAAATTCTTGGATGAATAAATGAGATCATAGATGGTGACCAGGTTTGGGCTTTTCCAAGGAATGTGATGCCGGTTTAGTTTTAGTGTGTTAATTAATGTAATTCATCACATTAGGGAAGCTTTTGAAAACAGATGATCCTCAGAATAGTCAGAAACAGCCCTTGGCATCCATCCATGGTGAAACTCTGAGCAAACTGGAAATGAAAGAGATAAAAGAAATTCTACTTTTATTCCTTAAAAATTAGCCGCAGCAAACATCATGTTTGGTGGTGAAACACTGAAAGCTTTCCCTTTGAGGTCAGGAACAGAACGAGGGCAGCTGTCACCCCTCTTTGCTATCCAGCATGGGAGGTTCCTTCAAGAGCACCTAACCAGGAGAAATCAAGGCACGGTGTGCGGCTTGGGAAGGAAGAGGGAGAACCGTTATTACTTACACAAGCTGTCATTGCCTCTCTGGCAAACCCAAGTGTCTGCAGATAAGAGGGCTTTTAGCATGCTAAATTCAAAATCAATATATGGAAATAAAGATGCCACTTACGATAGGAAAAGGTACAAAGTTTCTGAGACAAATAATAAATCTAAGTTGTAAAACTCTGTGCGCAGAACATCAGTGTGTGATCTGCCCGCTGTGGGCAAGGCATTTGGCAGCCCTGCAGTGTACATGCTTCCCCTCTGCCCTCTACCTGTTGGCATCTTTATCCTAGGAAGAAACACAAACAGGTGGATCAGAACAGTTTTTTGCATCTTACTGACCCAGTGCTACTCAAAAGATTAATATTTGCATAATGCATTTGCCAAACACAGTTACACTCGTTATCTTTTCCCTGAGAGCCAGAAGTGGGTAATAATATTCTCCTTTACACTGGGGGACTGTGGCCCAAAGGATATACCAAGTGTAAAGTCGGGGTTTAAACGGTTCCGAGACACCCGTCCTGCACCTGCTGGCCTGGGACAATTCAAGAGCAACTACCGTGATATTTGCTGAGTCTCGTGCCAGGGGCACAGGGACATGCACCCTGGACACTGAACTCTCCTTCATGGGGCTCCTGTCCATCAGATGCTCCAGGTCATCACACAACAGGGTGGTGCTGAGCTGTGTACGATGCTGGGCTCAGGAGGAGGAGGCAAGGGGCTTCCTGGAAGAAGGTAGGTCATCCAGGTAAAGGAATCGGGAAGCAGGTGGGAAAGAAAATGGTATCCAGACTGAGGAGAGAGAATGGCTGGCCAAGAACAAACGGAGGCTTGGTGGCGCCAGAGGGTGAGATGTGCGGAGGCGAGGCGCCAGGCTCAGGAGCACCTGAGAGAGCTTGCACCTGAGAGCAGGGTGTGGCTACGCAGGGTGAGCAACGGAGACAGAGATGTCCCTTGCTCTAGGGGACAGCATGGGCACAATGGTGACTAGGGATTGACGCTGAAGTCAGCAACTGCATTGGGTCATAGGACACGTTGGTACGTACCAGGGGGCCCACCTTGTGCCCACCTGGAGCCCTCACGACCTCATGATCTCACTTCCAGTATCCTTTAGGACTCTGGGCAGCAGCAACAGACCCCATGCAGCAGCTGAGGCCTTTAGCAGGGCATGAGAGCCCAGCCTGGGGAAGCCAGGGAGCCCTTGGGTCAGCACTCCCAAGGCCAGCAGCTCTGGGCCCCTGAGTTCTCCTCTGAGCTCATCTCTCTTCTCTGCTTGTCTCTGACCCTTTCTGCAGTGGCCTCAGTTCTTCCCATGGTATCCAAGGGCCATGGCAGGAGAACAGAAAGATCACCCCACAATCTACCCCATGATCCCAAAGGCAATAGGGCATTTCCCCTGATAACCCCAGAAGAAATGCCAGGGAGGGAGTGGAATGGCTTATAATAGTAGGCTTTATTTTAATAGACTTTTATTGGTATATTGTAACTATACATCATTAATAGGGTATAGTGTGGTACAAATATATTTGCACACAACACTTGGTGTATTTCTTTCTATCCAAAAAGATACAGAATCAGGAGGTCCCACCTCTTTTATAAAAACAAATTCCATAGGGATTGGTTATATCACCAGGAGCTGTCCCGGCACCAGATCACAGACGGTAGGTTATTGGTGAAGAACAGGCCCCATCCCATCTCCCCTCATGCTGCCTGGGGTCCTCAGCACAGATCCTCCCCAGCCTCTGGGGGCCCCAGACAAGACCTGGCCAGGCAAACTCTTCAACTCAGCAATTCCGCATGTAGGTACTGGTACTAAAGAAAAGCTGTGGCCTGCACCTGGTGAGGCAGGCATGGGGAGGCTTTTGTGCTATAGTGATGTTTATATTGGGAACAATCTAAATATCCATTAGTGTCAGGGGTGGTGGCACATGTCTGTAATCCCAGTATTTGGGGGGCTGAGACAGGAGGATCACAGGTTTGCAGCCAGCGTCACCTACTTAGGGAGGCCCTCCGCAAGATCCTGTTTTAAAATAAAGAATAAAAAAATAAGACTGGGGGTGTAGCTCAGAGGTAGAATGTCCCTGGGCAAAATAAATAAGTAAATATTCATTAGTTGGGAAATGGTGATTGGTAAAAGACAGAAAGAGGAAGGTGGGCAGATAGGGAGAGAGACAAAAAACAATAAAGAGGGAGAGGGGAAAGAAGGAAGGCAGGGAGAAAGGGAGAAGAAACATTAGAGCCTCTCAATGCAGTACATGCTTTCTTAAAATGAAGGCAGTTCCCCGTATACCCTGACTTAGAAGGATGTCCATGATAGCTTGAAGTGATTTAAAAAAAAAAAAAAAGCACAAATACACATATGATGGTCCCTTTCATTTGTTTAAAAACACAGAGAGTAGGACACACACACAGCCACGCATGCACATGCATGTGCACAGATGCACAGATAAAGGTGTTCCAGGGCGTGTGCCACGCTGACGAGAGCGGCGGCCACGGGGTGGGTGGAACCCAGGGAAAAGTTCCGGGGAAGGGTGGCACGGAGGTGTTTTTTTCTTTAGGTGATCTGCTTGACTACATGGCTTAAGTGTGTCTGTGCATACCAGTTGTATAATTAGAAATAATTTTAAGTGAACGAGGGAAAGTACAATGGCAGGGTGATATTGTTTATAGTACAAAAAAGCCATCCAAATACCAAATACAAATGCATCCAGGGGGAACTGAATCAACCTGATGACGGCACCTGTTACAATATATCTCCAGGCCACCACAGAAAGACTGAGTTGATTTGCAGTGGGAGAGGATCTCAAATGAAAAGCCAAGTACAGATTAGCATGTGCCAAATGTTCCTACTTTATGAGACAGAAAACAGAACGTGCATCAAAAAAAAAAAAAAAACACAAGCCACGGTGGAAATAGTGAGGGCTTTGGCATCGCACAGACCTGGGTTAGAGTCTCTCTGATATTATCAACTGGGACTCAGCCTCAGTTTCCCCACCCTGAAAACAGTGTCTGCCTCGTGGGGTTGATGTGGAGGTGAATTGAGTCAATGTAGTGAAAACACTTGTCACAGAGGATGCAAGTCACAGGATCATCATTATTATTTAATCTGGGAAGTAGATTTAGGACTCAGGAGCAAAATAAGGGCACTTGGACAGTTTTTAATTGTTTTTTGGTTGAATGTTTTTTGTGTTTTGTTTTGTTGTGCTGGAGATTGAAACCAGGAATGTACTACCTCTGAGCCACTTTTTATTATTTATTTTGAAACAAGTTCTTGATAAGTTGCTGAGGCTGGCATCAAACCATCACTCCTCCCATTTCAGCCTCCCAAGTACTAGGATTATAGGCATGCACTACCACACCCAGTTGCTTTTGAATTTTTAACAATGAGATCTTGTTGCTCTCTGCTATGGACTGAATTGTACAACACACACACACACACACACACACACACAATTCATATGTTGAAATCTGAGCTCGGTATGACAGTATTTGGAGATGGGGTCCTTGGAAGATCACTGGGTCTGGGTGAGGCATCGGAGAGCTCCCTTGCTCCTTTCTCTCCATCGTCTGAGGATGCAGCAAGTACGTGCCTTCTTCAGGCCATCATGAACTATGTTGGCGCCCAGATCGTGGACTTTTGGCCTCCAAAATTGCGAGAAATAATATGTTTGATGCCTCCCAGACTGTCTATGATGTGTGTGTGCACGTGTGTGTGTGTTTGTATGTTTTATGTGTGTGTCTTCTGGCAGCCTGAGTAGACCAAGACACTAGCAAAAATGTAAAACAATATGCTCATAAAGGTCCAGAAGGGGAAGTCAGCTTGGCCCAGAGGCTGCCTGCGCTGTCCGGTTCTGACGGGCCCTGTGGCCCAGCCCTGCCTGTGGGAGGGAGGGAGGCCGCTGCCTGGGGCGCTGGGCACTTTCGCCCAGCCACGCGCCCTCTCATCTTGGAAACATCACTTGCAGTGCCACAGAGGGATTGTAGAGTAGGGCTGAGGAACTGAGCCAGGCCCTCAGAGACCAGAAAGAATGGTCCCTCCCCTCCCGAGGCCTGGGAACTGAACCGGGGACGGGCAGGAGGTGGGTGACAAGTGTGTTCCTGTTACCTGCCTGCATCCTGTGATTTAATATAGTTCCAACATTTCCCCAGCTGAGTGGCGGCCGGGGCCTCAGCTGCATGAAATTGGATGGATAAAAGCCGGAGCAGAGGGCACGGGGACCTTGACTCCCTGTCATTTTGCCACCGGCTCTCCCAGGGACGGGCGGCACGTTAAGCTGCAAAGTCAATAATGAAATGGACCAGGGCTGAAGGTAAAAAGAGAAAGATTGAGAATTTCACAAAATTGTTCCTTCTTCAAAAGTCGCATGGTTCTGCCGCTGTCTGGGGGAGGAGGCCATGGGGATGCTCCACCCAGCGTGCAGGGGAGCCCCAGGCTGCTAGCAGTGGAGTGGGAGGCTCCAGTGCCAGCACTGAGCACCTACTATGTGCCGGGCAAGGCAGGCCCCAGGGACGCCGCAGGGACATGCCAGGCCAGGCCCCTGACCCCAGGGACCATCGTGCTGATGATAATACTAATGCAGGCTGAGCATCTCTGCCCTGAAAATCTGAAATACCTCCAGATCTGAAACTGAGTACCTCCATGACACCACAAATAGAGAATCCCACACCTGACCTCAGGTGACAGATCACAGTCAAAATGCAAACACACACACACACACACACACACACACACACACACACACAATCATTACATATAATCACCCTGGGCTATGTGTATAAAGTGACATGAAACATAAATAAATTTTGCGTTTAAACTTAGGTCCCATCTCCAGTGTATCTCCCCATGTATATGAAAATATTCCCAAATTAAAAAAAAAAAAAGAGTCTCAAACACTCTTCACCAAGCTTGGATAAAAGGTCCCCAAACTTGTAGCTAATGGTCCTTCACGCCTGTCCAGTAGCCTCACAACCACCAGGCAATAGGACTGTTAAAGGAGCCCTAGGCTGGGGTGGGGGGTCTACGCCCTGGCCCGCTGCACCGTGGGGCATCCTGGGTCCATACAGAAGACTCTAGACTTGAGACCTCTGCCCAAAGCCTCACAGAGTAAAGGGAAAACCCCAGATGAGACCCTTCCACACACCCAGATGGCCTGGATGGAGCTTTCAGGTGGCTCCTGGAGCCTGGCAGATGGCTCAGCCCAGGTGTTGTTGGTGGGAGCCAAGCTGGGGTGGACAGGTAGCCATGTCTGAGATTCCCGAGCCAAGCATTCAAGGACCTTTCCCACTGACCCAAGCTTGTCCTGGATCCGCATACAACCCTGAGCTCTGGCAGGGCTTTTTGGATATTGTGTGCATTTCTTGCCTCCACTGTCCTGCACGTATTAATCCCTCTGTTCTTCTTGAGTGTAAATACAGGAGTGTATTTAGTTCACTTGGAAAACTCCTATTCACCCATCAGAGCCCATATTTCTGCCAGGCCTCCTCCCTGCCTGCAGGGTAAGTCCTCTTCTCCGTCACTCCTGACCTCTGAGGCACACTGTTGTGTCTGTACTGTCTACCCACTCACACAGCTGGATCTGAATGTGGGGAAGGCCAGCACATCAGCTGGCCAGGGCTTGAGCCACCGACACAGCTGAGGCATGGGCATTCCCATCCCCTGAAGTAGCTGACACTCCTCTGCCTCAAAGTCTTAGACTCCATCAGATGTGGTCCCCTGGAGGTCAGGCTGAGGACCCACTTCCACATCCCCAGCCTGATTGACAGGGTCAGGAACAGGGGCCCAGCAGACAGGCTGGGCCACAGAACCAGCAAGGGGATATCATCTCTGCTGCTGCTGTGCAGAACAGGCCCCCCCTCAGGAAACTAAAGACAGCAGTCAGGGAGTGTGAAGCCCAGGCCCTTAGCCCTGGCCTTCCTCAGTCGACAGGTGCCTGGAGAGAGTCCTGGGTAGAGATGGTTACCACAGGGATCAGAGCAGCCCCCGCCAGCAGCTATGGTTGCCCTTGGGTTAGACCTTGAGCCCACACTGGACCCCAAGGGTCTTAGATTAGAAAAGGGGCTTGCAAAGGAGTACAGTTCTCTGGGGTGCAGAGGGACTCAGAGTTGGGGAGCTCCACAGGCCAGTGAGACCCGGGGATGTTCAGAGAAGGCAGCTACTCAGCCTGGGGCTCTGCCCCCACCCCCTTTCACCTGAACCCATCAGGCTGCCCAGCCCAGAGTAAGAAAGACAACCTGGCCCCTCTGTTAGCTGATGCTCCAGTCCTTCTCATCCCTCCTCCAGTCCCAGAGCCTACAACAGGCCTTACGGCGGCAGCATCCAGGGCCATTTGCACAGAGACCACCATGCTCTGTCTGCCCACATTTGTACGCGGGGCACGAAGAGCTCAGTGGCGCATTTTATTTTCTTTGAACAAATCAACTTTCCACCCCAGCTGAGCAGCATGGAGACTTTGGTGTCCAGACATCCGAGGCAGAAAAACTAATATCCAATTGTACAGGTTTTATTGGTCTCGCCCACGGTTACCAGCTGTCCCTTCCTGGGGATTGCCTGAGGCCTCAGGTCTGTGTACTCTCAAAATCCTGTGCCTCCATCCCCAGCACAAACGCAGAACAGCCCCTGTCTCTCTTCCTCTCTCTCTCTCTCCCTCCCACAGATGTGCCTCCTTCGTCTTCCTATCTTCCCTGACAGCCCACTCAGAACAGCATCCTTCCTCTGATCAGGACCTGATTCCTTCATCGCAGAGCACAGAGGAGGAGGAAGGGTCATTTCTAGAAATGACCACTTCCCCAGAAAACAGAGATCGGTTCAGAGTACGGATTCTCTTTAGGGAGCTTGAGCTTGAGCTTGGTGGCCGTGTAGAGCTTAGCAGACAGCCTGTCATGTAAGGCAGGAATTCAGGAGGAAAGGACTCCATGCTGCCGAGGTCAGGGGGCCTCCATGACGGTGACCAAAGTTAGCCAGGCCCACTCGGCCAGGACAGCAGGATGCTCTAAGCCTCAGAGGCACCGAGGGAGCTCCCCGGAACTTCTGTGGAGCTTGAAGGCCCTTCCTGGTTCTAAGCTCCTGATCCTGCTTGGAAGAGACAAGGATGCAGGCATAGCACACTGGGGGAGCCACAGGGAAGGGGTCAGGTGTGCATCAAATACCACGCCTAAGAGCTTGGGTTTAACCTGAGAGCAAGAGAAGTGGCGGGAGGGAGATCGGGGTTCTCTTGTCCACATGTGGTTTGTGCAGTGGGGGACATGGAGGGTATGTGCAGGTGACAGTCGTTGGAGGTGGGCTGGAGGGAGCCCCAGCAGAGCTCTGGGTGCGAGGATGTTGCAATGGGCAGTGGGCATTGACAGTGGCTGGACCAGCAGCCTCCAAGAGAGGAGATGGATCCCTTCAGGAGGAGCAGGTGGAATCCTGGGACTTGTGGCTAAGACAGCAGAGGAGAAGGGGAGAAACCCTATTCACTGGGCTCACACTCACTCTCCATCAGAACTCCGCAGACAGCTCGGGGACCTCTGATGCTCACGTGTTCAGGGGCACAGCTGCAGTGTCACCAGACACTGTGACTCAGGGTCACGTCCAAGTCTGGACTAGGCCAAGGATGTTTCTGAGACAGTGACCAGTGGCTGCCCAGATGCGGGAGGGGAGAGGCAGCGTCACCTTCCACCCGCTGCATGGTGGTGGGATCTGTCACCTCCCAGCACACACCCATCACCTCCTCAACTGGGAAAACCTCTCTCTCAACTCTGCCCCCAGCAGCTGGCAGAGAACACGCTCTGAGCACACAACGGGGCCAGCCTCTGTCCTCGCCCACTGCAGGGGTCATCTCACTCCTCACCAGCAAGCTCCGAGACAGATGTCTCCTGGCCTGGCTTCCTCACTAGACCTCCAGGAACTGCAGGCAGCTCTGGTTTCTGGCTCTTCTGGACGGCGGTTTTTAAGGCAGAGTGTGGAGAGAGGGATACTGCCCAAGGGCCACCTCCTGGCTCATTCCCTCCTCCCGCCTTTGCAACGACTACGCCTTCTCTCTGCACAGCTCATGTCCACAGTGGAGCCATCCTAAGGATGTACTTCCCCACAATGCCAGTGGCTGCCTCTGTTTACCTCAGAGTCCCCACGCCCCCACCCACACACATAAGAGATGTTCATCCCCAGGGGCTTCGCCTGCCTCTTGGCCTCCTCCAAAGCTCCTGGCCCTGGGCTTCCCAACAAAGAGTTCACCCAAACTGAAATTTGACCCTCCAAACTCAGGCCCTCTTGGTCAATGTCAAGTCCCCCACCCACATCTGCAGCCCCCCCCCCATGATGTTCCTCCTCCTGAGCCCAAGGAAGAGCAGAGACTCTGGGTCCCACCAGGCCTGGGTCACTTAGGGATCTGGGACAAGTCAGCCTGGGCCTCAGGATGCAGACTCCCCTCCAGAAAAGTGGGATCAGAGTGTGCACGTGGGGCTGGCGGGTGCAGCAGGCAGCCAGCCCTGGCTCACACAGCCGGGACTCAGCGGAGCTGTCCCGCTTTGCCTTACAAAGTTGAGGGGACGAGCCATGAAGGAGGCTCGTGGACCGACCCTGCCTCTGTGCCGCCTCCGCTCCCAGCCCTGCCCTGCAGCGGCCGCTGCGCCTGAAGCCCGCTCAGCCCCACTTCTCCTAACATCATTTCCATGGTTTTTACATAGCAGCACTCTATGCTCATTACACGGAATAAATCTTCCAGGCTGTTCAAATTTCAATTAAAAAAAAAAATCTCCCCAGAGTAACGACAGCACTCAGCAAAGGTCACACATAAAACACACAATGCTGGACAGAAAAGGAGGCCAGGGCTTGGTTAAGGAGCAGGTGCCGTCCATCAGGGGCCTGGTGGGCCTGCTTCATGCAGTGAGCTGTTCACAGTGGCCGTGCAAGCTGCCATCCCCGAGCGCCTGCTTCCCTGCAGACCAGAGCCACTGTCCCTATCGCAGGATGGGGACAGGAGTTACTGGGAGATGACAGAGCTAACCTAAGATCACAAACAGCGGGAGGAAGTGGGCTGGGACTCGAACCCGGGTTTCTCTGGCCCTACAGCCTCTTCTCCTTCTCACTCCCCTTCTGCTTCTCAGGAATCTGGGAGAATTACAATGGGAAAGATGGGCAGAGAAGCCAGCCCAAAAGAGGCAGATGCCCCTCAGGCTTTGGGCTCAATTCCCTGCTCAGCTCATTTGTATATGTTTACAGCCAGATTCTAGAGGCCTCGAGTACAAGCCAAAACCAAAACCCATCCATCAATCAGTGCGACCCACTGTGTGCTCAGCTGCAGGATGCCGTCAAGCACAGTAACACAAAGAAATGATCCCGCTCAGCACATCCAGCTTGGCAGAGCCTGCCTGGCTCAGGAGCAGCGCCACACTGCCCTTCCACGGCACCTACCTCTTGCCACACCTGCCCCTCTCCTGGTCTGAAGGAGGAACTCCAGGGACACGACTCCAGGTTGGTCTTTACTCTCTCTTCTCGCTATTTTCCACTACTATAACAAAATATCCAAGGTGAGAGAAATTGTAAAAAAAAAAAAAAAAAAAAAAGAGGTTTATTTAGCTCACTGGAGGCTGAAAGTCCAAGATCAGACAGCTACATTTGTAGCCTCTGCTGAGGACCTCGGGACAGATGGCATTCAGTGGTATGTGTGAGGGGCAGACCACATGGAGAGGCTGGAAGCCAGCCAGCAGGGAGGGGCTAACCTTACTCTTACAGTGATTCATTCCGGAGAGAACTAACCAGAGTCCCATAAGAACCACCTTCACCCCTTCCAAGGGCAGCCCTAAGAACCTACCCACCTCCCACTAGGCTCCACCTCCTGACGTCCCCCCTCCCACATTAGGGCCAAGACTCCAACACATGAGCCTTGGGGGGTCAACATGTACTCTAAGCACAGTGTACCTCTGTGCCTCTGTCTTCACCAGCTGTGTTCTTACACCATGAAATTAGGGCCACCACGAGTCAGTGGGTGACAGGTCTGTGCTCTCTGAAAATGCACCAGAGACCAAGGCTCCTCCTGGCCAGAGCCATGGGGATGCTCAGCACCCCACCCAGCAGTGAGAGGCATCTGGGGGCCTGGCCCAGGTCACACAGGCTCCCCTACAGGTGGGTGGCTCCCACCTGACCTCCAGGCCCACCCATTAATGCCAACCCCGCCTGACCCAGGATCAGGAGGTGCAGGGTCTAGGGATGTGAGACCCAAATGAAGCCACACGAGTCCCTTATACTGTCCAGCCCTTTGTGGGCACAGCAGGGACCATGCTGTTCACAGCGGAGGCTGGATCACGCATGGCCTTGGCATGGTCCACTCCTGGGGGAAGGGTGGACAGCAGGGTGGAGCCGGCGGGGCACGGGGAAGGATGCACTTGCCCAGGCAGGAGGAGCATGGGGAGGATGGGGAGCCAGTCAGTCCTGGCTGAAGGGGTGCAGAGCAAGGCCAAGGGGAGCCTGCAGCCTGAGGGAGCTGCCCGCCTTGCCCCTGCGGCTTCCTTCAGTCTGCACTCCTGCCCCGGGGTGGCTGTCATCATGAGCCTCCTATCAAGGGAAGAGCAGAAAGCAGAGAGAGGTTGAGTAACTTAACCCACATCCCATAGCTTCTGGTGGCAGAAATGAAAGCCCAGCCCAGGCTCTGGTGCCTCCATGACATGCCTCTGGCTTCTCCTCCCAAGGCTGCCCTGGGCTGGTACCATGGCCCAGACTCATCGGGAAACGTGTGCCTTTATTCCCTGGTATATTTGAAGTGAACTTAATGAAGCCCGTCCCTTTGTGTCAGGCTAAAACCTGGCTGGGTCCTTCCATCTGAGCGGCTCTGAGGCTCCCTCTGGGCTTCAGATCAAATGGTGCCGCACGGTTGGGCTGGGATTCTGCGAGCTGGCCCTGTCTTGCTATGACTTTCTGAAGTGTTCTGCCTTGTTCCACTTTCTGGGCCTGCCTGGCTAGCCAGTCCCCATAGCCCAGGGTCTTCTGGGCCCCAGGCTGCTCCAGCCCACCAGAGAGGGTGGAGGGCGCCTCCTGTCTGCTAAGGCTCCCAGTGCCCTCACTGCCTGCCTGGATGTCAGCCTCTGGCTCCACTTCCCTTTCTGCTTCCGGACCCCTGGGGAGACCATGTGCACCCTCAAGCACCCCCACCTGCTCACTCCCAGACCTTTGCAACGGGCAGCTCCCCCATACCCGGCCCCTTTTCCCGCATCTCCACCTGGGGAGACCTGAGCCTCCCAAGGCCCAAAGGTGGAGGGGAGGAGCTAACTTGCTTTGTCCTGACTGGTGCCAAGGCCGGAGCTCTCAGTGAACATAGCCCTGCACCGGAGCGGGCCTCACCAACCCATCTTACAAGTGGAGAAACTGAGGTCCTGAGACACTGAGTGACCTACCTAAAGTCACTCTGTGGTCAGTGGCAGGGCTGGGATAACTGCTGGGAAGCAGACCAGCCTGGGCCACCGTGCCCAGCTCTGGGCACGCTCTCTCCCCAAGAAGGGGCAGCGCTCCCTCCTGGCCCCAGGAGTATGGAGCCCCGTCCTCCTGCCCTCTCTGTCACTCTGGCCAACCTCTCTCCCTCAACTGTCCTGGAGGGTTGCCCAGGGGCTCTGCTCCCATCTTAGTGATGAGGTGGGTTGGGTGGGGCTGAGTCTCTGCAGTATCCTCTGGCCTCAGCCAGGTTCTGCCCTGGAGGAAGACAGACCCCTGCCTCCAGGGCCAGGCTGGTCCCTATGTTCACCCGAGAGAAGCTCAGTGATGGCCTCGGGCCCCTTCATTTCCACAGGGCAGCCGGTCGGGTTGGAGTGGGGGAGCGGAAAATGTTCATGGGTGTCACACACACAGAGTATACTTAGGTTCTATATCAGCAGGTAGTAACCTCTCAATCTCCAGGCCAAGAAGTCCAGGCTCCCTCAAAGGACAGTGACAAGAGTCTCAGCATCAGCAGGCAGAGTTGGGCTGGGGTCCCTTCCCAGGCGGAGATGTCTCACCTCAGGACTGCCCCTCCTCCTTTCCTCCTCCTCCTCCTCCTCCTCCTCCTCCTCTTCCTCCTCCTCCTCCTTCTCCTCCTTCTTCTTCTTCTTCTTCTTCTTCTTCTTCTTCTTCTTCTTCTTCTTCTTCTTCTTCTTCTTCTTCTTCCTTCTCTCTCTCTCTCTCTCTCTCTCTCTCTCTCTCTCTCTCTCTCTTTCTTTCATTCCTTTATGGTACTGGGGATTGAACATTCTACCGCCAAGCTGCATCCTCACCCCAGCCCTTTTTATTTTATTATTTGGAAGCAGGGTCTCACTAAGTAGCTAAGGCTGGCTTTAAACCTGTGATCCTCCCATCTCAGCTTACAGGCATGGGATTCGGGCATGTGCCACCACACCCGACTGCTGGCCATTCTGTGTTTCTAAGAGCTGAGCCAACCATGCATGCGCTTACGAGTCTTCCCGAGCGATTCCTTAATGCCAAGATTCTTTGGTCCTGATTCTCTGAATGCATCTGTGATCCTATAGCTCCAAGACTGAAAGGAAAAACGCCCAGCAATTCAAAGCCTCCATCAAAGTGCAGCTGAGTCTCTGAAAGAGGCTCCAATTCCCAGATTCCGTGTGTCACAGGTGCTGCAAGAGGAACAGTGAGACCCGAAATCCCCCCCTCCCCATGACAGAAGGGAGGTCCCAGACCTCCTCCATCCAGGAGGGGGAGCTGGGCCAATGATCTCAAGTTCCCCTCAGCATCAAAATACAGGGTCCCTGAGAGACCCCAACTCCATGCCCCCACCTCACCTGGCCCACCTCAGTCTCTCCCATCCATGACTCCCACAGGTAGGGGCTTTAATGGGTCCTGAAGCCCCAGGTGACAAAGCCCAGGAGCCCCAGGCTGGGTGCTAGCCCCTCGGCTCCACAGGACCTTCCTGTGTGTTCATCGTGAGCAGCCTGATGGGATGCTGCTTTTGCTGATGAGTTTCCTGGTGCATCTCCCACAGTGTGAGCAGGTGGGACCAGATGCCAGGAGCCCAACTCCGTCTTTCCCCACTCACCTGTTCCCCTTTTGGCCATCCTGCTCCTCCATGGGCCCTCCCACATGTAGTCTGAGTCGCTGCGCTCTCCCTGGGCTCTGAGTGAGGATGTCCTGCAAGCCTGGCTTCAGCTTTCTCTGTGGAAAAAATGATTCTTGGGCGAGGGAGTGAGGATGAGGCCGGGAGGAACTGGGATCTGGAGGAGCTGCATCCACGCGGGGTCGGTCCTCAGGGGCCTTCCCAGCGGCCCCTCTCCTGAACAGGGAGGCAGAAGGAGCTGGAGTCCAGAGCGGGCCAGACATGGCCATGGAGGTAGGACAAGTCTCTCCCCTCTGCACCCCAGGAACCCCTCAGAAATGCCCCAAGCTGGTCTGAGCCCTGTGAGCTGTAGGGGATTCTGACCCCTTCCACCCAGGACAGGGCAGAGACTGGGCAGACTGCGTAGACCCAGGTTCTCATCTGGACAGAGTACCCACCCCCACACATTCCTGCAGGACGCAGAGTGCGGCCAATCCACACCCTGCCTGTTTAATGGCAGTCTCCTCCTCCATGCACCATGTATCTAGGGCCCTCAACACCAAGGACCTCATCCAGTGGTGGCAGAGAAGTGACCATGGAGTGGAGGGAGAGAGGGAAGAAGGGTGGAGGCCAGGCAGCCCCATTGTGGCAGGAGGCCTGGGGGGAGGGCAGACTCCATCCCTCCCCCAGCATGGAAAGGGAGGAGGAGTTAGGGAAAAAACACTGATCCAGCCCCACACTGAGGGCCTGTCTCAGAACAAGGGAACCTACAATTCGCTCAACAGCATTTGTTGGGCACCTACTGCATACCGAGCAAAGATCCCTGCTCTTGTGGAGCGGAGGTCACGGTGGGGCAATCAGATAACATATAGTGAACAGAACCATAAGAAAGCGTATGAACAGGGCGGGGGTGGGGGGCAAGGTTCGGGGCTAAATAAGGTGGCTGGGAAGCCCACTGGGAACACAAGCGTTGAGCATCACCCTCACAACATCTCATTGTCAGATGAAGAGGCTGAGGCTCAGAGAAGAGGCACATGAAGCCAAGGCCACACAGCGTGCGGTGGAGGCAGGACTTCTGCCCCCTGGCCCTGGAGAGGAGCATCCCCTCACCCTACACTTCCTGTGCCCACAGGCATCACATCGATGGATCTGTGCACCAGAGAGGACGACGCAATCCCCACTCGACTTATGAGAAAGTACAGAGCCCCAGAGCCAGGAGCCAGCAGCCTGGGTTTGCAGGAAGGAAGAGCCTTTTCTTGACCGTGAGCTACTGCTGTCTGCCTCGAAGGAAGGTGGGGTCTCAGGCAGCCTGGTGGGACCCGGGCCCTTCCCAGGGACCGGGGCTCACTGACAGTGCAAAGCCAGGCAGGAGCTGGTGCCTGGCGGCGTGACTGAGCAGCACGACTCACTGTGGTAGGATCAAGGAGGGACCCCTGAGGCCCGAGCGCAGACAGATCTTCCCGGCCCTGCTTATGGGATCAGAGGCGACTGGCCTTTGATCCAAGGTCTAGACACAGGCCGCCTCTGATGTGGGGCCTTGTGAACCCAGATCCCATCAGGGGACCAATCCAGATGCGCGGCCTCATTACTGGTGTGACCTATTTTCGGCTTCCCCTCCCCGGGAGCTGCGGTGGCTGCCATAGTGACGGCGTGGACGGAGGTGATGAGGCAGCTCCCAGGACGCTGATGTGCCACCCAAAGGAGCAAAGGCTTGGGCAAAGGCGCTGTGCCCACGTGCTCCGCCTGCCTCCCGCTCCCTTCCTGCCAACACTCGGTGCTCGGCTGGGGGCTGCGCGGGGGCAGAGGGTGCAGTGCACAGCCAGCCATTCATTAACTTGCTGCACAGGTGGTTTTGCTGACCCGAGGGACGCTGTGCCAGACGTCAGGTGTGGGGACAGGGTAGCAGAGCTGGGAAGCCACTTACCTATGGTCACATTTTCCAATAGGCTTCATAGAAAGAGCCGACCCTCTTTGCTCATGCTGGAGTTTCAGGGACATTCACACTGACAAAGTGCCTACTGTGTGCCAGGTGCAGACTGAGGCCCATTGCTTTCTGGCACCTCCTGAGCCCCCAGGAGAAGCCTAGAGGGGTCAGCCCCACTCACAGAAGACAAGGAGGCCAGAGCGGGAAGGGGCTCGGCCACAGGATCCCTGGGCCAAGGCAGGTCTCACACTCAGACCTGGGCAGAGGCCGGGGTCCTCTGGGAAAATGTTGTTTTCTATGAAGAACCTGAGCATCTTTGGACTTCGGTATCCATGGTGGGAGTCCTGAATCCAATCCTCCACAGATGCCAGGGACAACTGTACCATCTCCTTCCTGAGCATCTGGTGGGAACCTGTGACTTGAGATGCAGCCCTCCAGCCTCGAGCTGATGCTGGGTCTTTAAGTGGATTGCTCTGAGGCTCAAATTGGGAAATCCAACCAGGCGCTGTGGTCTACACCTACAATCCCAATACATGGGAGGCTAAGACAGGAGGATCTCAGGTTTAAGGCCAGCAACATAGCAAGACCCTCAGAAATTTAGTGAGACCCTGTTTCAAAATAAAAAATAAAATGATCTGGGGATACTGCTGGGTTCGAGTCCCAAAACCAAAAAAGAAAGGAAGAAAGAAAGAAAGAAAGAAAGAAAGAAAGAAAGAAAGAAAGAAAGAAAGATAGATGATAGATAGATCGATCGATCTGGGGGTGTAATTTAGACATAGAATGCCCTGGGATTCAATCAATACCAAAAAAAAAAAAAAGAAAGAAAGAAAAAAAAAAAAGGAAATCAACATAAAGCCCCAGGTGCTCAGTAGAACCAAGCTTTTCCTGATCCAATCCCCAGATATTGTGTCCCCATGCGCAGAGTGGCCCCTCCCCACACCAACAGGCCATGATGCCAGCGGAGCTTCATGGCCAAGCCCAGTAGCCAGGGGCAGTGCAGGCAGCAGGCAGCGTGGCCTCCCACACGGAAGCTCCATCCCCACGCCCATCTCCTCCATCTTGCCGTGCTCACCCTGGGAAGAGAGGGACCGGCAGAGACTCTCCTTCCCCATTTTCACAGAGTATTGGTCCAGGAGATAACCATGTAATTAAAAGAGGGGAAATGGAAAACAATTCTCTTAGTGGAATCTCAGCCGACCCCATCTTCCCTCCCTTGCAAATCCATTTAATGAACTGCTGCTGTAAAGACAAATCCCATGTTGAAACCCGGTAACCAACCCTCTGTGGGACCGAAAGACTCCATTGTAGTCCAAGACCCGAGGAATGAAAGGGAAAAAATACTAATTACTTTAGTCCTGTTTATCTACACAAAAAATTAAAAACAATAATAAAGACAAAAATATTGGTTGCAAAAGTAATTTGCCGTCTGTCGATAGACCGTGGCTGCCGCAGGGAAATGCTAGTTTTCCTGATTTGTGCGATTTGTTTATAACCTTCTGTTAATCAAACCTGGAACAGAGAGAGGTGTGGGAATTCTACGGAGAGGATGGAGTTCATTGCACCTGAGTAGACGTGGGAGGAATGGGGATGGGTTAGCACAGGAATTGGGGGCTAAAAGACCCAGAGAAGTCAGCCCAGCCCTGCCCTCCTCAGACCTCAGACCTGGACCTTTCAGAATCAGCCTCCCACTGGGAGGACGGAGGTCACCAGGGATTCGGTGTAGGATGAACCTCTAGAAGTAGAGTTCAACATGGGGATTTTCAGGAAGACAGAAATGGGTTATTGGGCTTGAGCTCAGTAGCAGGGGTGCCGGCAAGGGCGGGTTCATGGATCCTCGCCCCAGCCTGAGCCCGCACGTGTCTGGAAGATGTGGGACCGCCTGTGGCTGTTTCATCAGCTACTGGTTGTATGTTATCCCCAGGGGCGCTCCCTCAGGTTGAGGACAAATCTGCAGGACAGGGCCCAGCTGTGAGCTGGCAGCAGCCGCCACTTACCACCACTGGAGAGGTGGTGTGCAGACCCAGCAAAGGGGTCCCCCACTTCTCCCTTGGACTTCCCCATCACCTAGCCTCTGCACCCCTGCTCTCTAACGATCTCCTTGGGGATCCTAAAGAAATCATGGCACCCCAGACCCAGGAGTGACTGAACCCCAGATCTGGCCAATCAGAATCTTGTATTCCCTAGACCCAGTGACTGGCTGGTGGGGGAAGACTCGATCAGAGCCAAGGCACTGAGCTTTAGGAATGTCTTACAGTTGTATGTGGCACAGTGTCAGGCCTGCAGGGGTGGGAGCAGGGGCTAAAATGGTCTGCAAACCTTGCTAAGCCGATTGTCCCCGCTGCTCAGGACCTTCAGTCATGGAACCTCATCACCCCCCTGTGCTTAAGCTGGTTAGAGTGGGGTTTCTGCTACTTGTAGCTGGGGGGCTCAACTCCTTGCCATCCTGACCCACAGGTCAGCAGCCACTTCTCCTGCCAGCTTCATCAGGCCTGTTGGTGTGGGGAGGGGCCACTCTGCACATGCTCTCTCCTTCATACCATGGGTGTCTTGGGCAAGGAATCACCTGCCCCTTTTAACACACACTGCTACTACTACTACTAGTGACTTTCCTAGGACATCCTGAGGCTGGGCCCCATGGGCCCATAGACCCCTAGCCCTCCATTGCTTAGGCCAGCCTGGGACGAAGCCAAGTTCAGAGCCAATTGGAGGACAACGGCAGCCTCCAGTCCCCCAGGTCTGAGGTGAAGCTGCGGCTGCCCCCAGCCTTGGCTCAGAGGCCTCCCCAGCTGGTCCCTGGTCACATTCCCCTCTGCAGTCCCAGCACCTTCCCCTCACCCCTGCCTGCCCCCCTCCACGCTCCTTTCTCCAGGGCCTAATCCTGTCCCTGGCCCTGGCACTGGCACGGGCCTGGTCCAGCTCTGAGCTACAGGTCACTCCTGGCTGGATCTGCCTTCTGCCCACTGTGAGCCAGCCCAGGATCTACCGCGAGCGGCAGAGGACCACCAGACGTGCCGGGGCTTGATGCGCAGCAGCCCAGACCTGGCCATGGGGCCAGCATCCATGAGGCCTCCATCTCGCGGACGATTGGGTGCAGCTTATTCTGAAGGGGACCTCACTTCCTTGGCTGTATCCTCTTGGGGGACTCCATGCTGAGCACTTGGGGTCAGTGGGGAGTCCAACCATATATGGAGCAAACCCAAAGCAATTCTGCAGGCAGACCTCGACAGCCCCCCTCCCAGAGCATTCCGCTCCCTGAGTTGGCACCACACAAGGCACAAGAGAGCAGCCCCAGTGCCCAAGACCCTGGCTCATTAGCAGGTGAGAAGAGGCAGGTAGGGGAGTGGCGGAGCCAGAATGATATCAAATAATTTCACAGCGCTTTACAGTTTGTATGGGTGCATTGGACTGCCCCCCAACACACACATCCATGGTCTTGTTTGCTCTTCACAGCGGCCTGAGACATTGAGTCTTTATTAGAATCATCCCCATTTTAGGCTCTGGATAAGGACACAGAAGGGAGATGACTTCCTCCAGGTCAGATAGGTGCGTGGTGCAGAGCCACTAGGCAAACCCGGTCCTAACAACAGCAGACACATTTACTGTGTGCAGGCTGTTATCTGCAGGGCGAGTCACACAGCCCCTGAGGAAGGAATGGTCCCATTTTAAGACAGAGAATCTGAGGCCCAGAGAGTCAAGGTACCAGTCCAAAGCCATACAGCTACACCTTTCTTGCTCTCAGACCCAGTCCTTCCACATCACACAGGTTTGGGGTCTCTTAGGGAAGGGCCCAAGCCTCCTGAGAAGGCGTCCTTTGATCCAGGGAAGCCAGAAGGGGACTAATCTGAGAACTTAAGGAACCCCTGCTGCGTCTGGGCACCGAGGACCCTTCACCCACACCCCACACCCCCACCCACCTGAGGCCTAGATTATCACCCCAGATGAGGAGCCGCGGCTCACAGGGCTAAAAGTACAGGCGAACCAGCAGGGAAGTGGCAGAGCTGGATGCAAACCAGATATTTGAAGCCAAAGCCCCTGCCCCCGCCCCCTGCCCTATCCTCTCACGGTGCCTGATGAGATCACGGCAGAGTTCCTGACCTTCATTCCAAGGGAGGGCACAATGGAGCTCCAGGAACCCAACCTCTGTGACACACTGCACAGCTGTATGTGTGTGTGGGGGGGGGGGCAGGACACGTATGCAAGCCTGGCACACCAACCTGCAATCCCCACCGACATTAGAGCCTCCCAGCCCCAGTGGGCTCAGGACAAAGGTCACTCGTTGTCTCCCAGTTCATGGTGCCTACTTCTGGCACATGGAGGCATGTCATCCTGCAGCCTTCTGGGGTGGGCCTCTTACCCTATCACCCACATCAGGAAACTGAGGCCCAGAGAGGTGAGTTCAATGTAGGCACCTGCTAGCACCTGCTGGGGCTGAGGTCTCTGTAGGGTCCCCCTTCTGCTATGGTGTGGCTCTGGAGCGGTAGGTAGCAGGAGGAAGGCCAGGTCCCACACAGCCCCCAGGGAGGGGCATGTTACACCCCGATCCTCAGCAGACCCCGACCCCCTCACCCTTTTCTTCATCAGCCTGAGCCCTGGTTTTCTCATCTGCATAGCAAGTCCAGCTTATCTTGAAGGGCGGCTGTTAGCTTAGCAGGAAGCCAGGCGCTTTGCCCACAGCATGAGGGTGCAGAGCGTGCTGTCAGGTGAGGTTGCTGGGAGAAGGATCCCCCCCCCCCATTTTGAACCCATTCTGGTGGAAGGAAGAGACCCAAAGGGCATTATCAGAAAGGCCAACGTGGGGCCTTCCAACAGCCGACCCCTCTGTCCACAGGGGCCGTGTCTTCCTGCTCTGGCCATGGTCCTGAGCGCTGACTAGAAGTCAGTCACAAGCGCCCAGCTGGCCTGGAGTAGCCTGGGCAAGCCACAGCCTCTGAGCCTGGTCCTCTCCCCCACGGGGCAGGACCCCTGACCACGTCCAGGACCGCCCTCACATGATCCCTCCTGGAGCCCACAGCAGTGTGCACCCGTGTGCGAGTGTGGGGGTACCTGTCCTCCGCAGCTCCACCCACAGTGCAGGCTCAGGTCCTGTAGTCCTCCTTCAGCAGGCAGCTCCCTGGGCTTCCTCATGGCCAAGCCCTGGGCCCAGCTCCCCACAGAGCCCACACGGGCCTGGGAAGCAGGGGCTCTGCCCACCCCCATTTTACTGACAAGGAAACGGAGGCTCCGAGAGATGACGGGACTTAGGGGTCCCAGGAAGTGCCAGGACTGGGGTTGCCACCAGGCCCCCATCTGACTCCTCAACCTGCCGGGGCTGCTCTATTTTCTGTCTTCTCTTTCTCTGCTGCCTTCTAGAACATTCTCCACACCTGCACTGGGTTTCCTGCCTTGCAGAGCAGCCCCAGATGGCCTGGCTGGGGCCCAGGGACAGTAGCTCTGGCTCGCCCCACCCCACCCTGCCACCCCCTCTCCCAGCACCAGCTTCTGCAGCCTCCAGCTCTCCACAGCCCAGCAGAGCCTCCAGCTCTGGTTTGCAGCAACTGCTGACCCGGCCTTTTCCCTCCCGGACTCCCGCACATAATCTCTGAACCAAAACGCGGAACTTTTGAAAGTGTCTGTATTAAATTCCATCTGTCTAATCTCACCCTGAGATCAGCCAACAGGGCATTAGTGTCCCTCCCAGGCTCTGTCTCTGTGGATCTGCGTGGTTTGTTTTTATAGTTCTTCTTCCAAGTCAGCTGAGAGCCCCAGCCTGGGAACAGAGCTGTGGCACACCACTGGTGAATGCCTTCTAGGCTGGTATCTACTGGTGATGGGTCCTATTAGGCTCCATAATGCAGCCAGCATGGCCAGCTGTCTGCTGCCCTGGCCCTCTGTCCACTGTCCACAGCTCTGTCCATCTTCCTACGGCTTGTTAGTGTCTGGCCTGCTCCTCCCTTCTTCTCTATATCCCCCTAATTCCCTTTGCCCCTCAAGGTGGTCAAGGTCCAGCCACAGAGACTTCTTCTGACCAGTCTCCAAAGGAGTATTTGGGTCCTCCCTGGTCCCTGGGGCCCAGAGCCTGGTGGGTGCAGGTGCAGCTGGGAGGAGGAGGGGTGCTGCTCTAGGGTGGGGATGTGCCCTGGTGGCTGGGAGGGGCCTGTTGGAGTGAGACAGACCTGGGCTGGCCTCTCAGATCAATGCCTTAGCTGTGTGACCTGAGGCGAGCTGCTTAACTTCTCTGGGTATCTGCTTTCTCCACTGTGAAATGGAGGGAAGACCATTGGCCCGCTGTGAAACTAAATGAGACCATGTGTGCAAACCCTGTAGTGCAGCTTCTGAGCAGAACATGATGTCAGAAACGTCCTGGGTGTCGGAGCTGCAGCGTTTGCACTGTTGGTTCCTGCACCGCGAGCTTTGCATTTATTTCTTCTTCCAATGCCCTCTTTTTACAAGGTAGTTTTCCAGATGTTCCATCAAATCTGTATCATGCATCTCTCTGTCTCCAACCATGGAGGTGTCATGAAGCACCAGCACACTAGGAGCATCTCCAAGGAGCCACAGAAGCCTGGATCCCCCTCAGGAGCCAGGTCCCCACACCCCAAGGCACGGTGACCACTGCCCTGGATCCTGCTTTTCGTTTCTATGCTTTTGAAAGAAAACACATAAACCCTTTTCATGGCTTCAAGTCGGAAAGGAGGTGTGTACCAAAATACAAAAAGTGCTAAGCATGCAGGGAACAATGGACAAATTCTGAGATTCTCTTCAGACAAAAGGTATCAGCTCCTCCGGTGTCACCGCAAATAAACAACTGGGAAGACATCGAGCCACACCGTGGAGGATGTGGGTATTTTGACACATGAGAAATAAATGATTCCATCCTCAATACAAAGAGACTTCCTAAAAAGACGGAGAAACCAATAGGAAATTAAGGAAAGGACATGAATAGGCATTTTGAGAAGAAACCTGAATAGCTGATGATCATTTGAAAATATGTGCCACCTCATTAGTAATCAGAAAAATGCAAATTATAGAACACTGAGAATTCCCATCGTACACCTGCCAGTTGGGCAGAAATGAAATTAGGGCCCAGGTGGGGAGCAGTGGGGACTCTCCCACGCCGCTTCCCGGAGCGGGAATGATAGGAGCCCTCTGAACACTGACGCAGCGCCGCCTTGCACAGTTGAGCACGCACATACCTCCTTACTGCAGCCGCTCTGCTTCTAGAATGTACCCCAGAGGATCTACTGTACATGTGCGCCGGGAGGCTTGTACAAGAATGTTCACGGCAGCGTCATTTGCAATAACAAAAACCTTGAAACAACCCAATCAATATTTTTGAGTAAGTGGAGGAATCTCTTGAGCCCCTTCTGGTTTCTAGATGGAAGTATCCAAGGTTCCATATTGCATCTCCCTGCCAGTGCCCAGCACTGACTCCCAGGTAACGGAGGGGGCTCCTTGCAGATATGATCACTCCCAGACCCTGTGGCCCTACACTGATAGGTTCAGAGTCACCTGAGAACCAGGCTCCTAAGCCACTCTCCTACAAGATCATTATCAAACATCTGAGGCATCGAGGACCACAGGAGGGGACAGGGCTATGCCAGCAGCATCTCTACCTGACTCCTATTGCCTCCCAGGGCCAGGCAGCCCCATTGTGATCCTGCCTGCCTCCAAGATTCAGGACTCACAGAGACTCCCCAGCTCCAGTGCCAAGATGAGGTCAAAGAGGGGCTGGGAGGGAGATCACAGAACAGAATCCAAAGCCCCAGCTGCTCTTCAGACCCCACCTGCAATACCCCGGATATCCCCAGATAAGCATGTGAGCACCTATGCACACATTCACCGACATACGCGCGCGCGCGCGCGAGCACACACACACACACACACACACACACACACACACTCACACTCACACATCCCTCCAGGCAGAAGGATGGTACTGATGGCCCCTCTCACCCTTCTTGGAAACAGCCCTGGAAGCTCTTTCTCTTTAAAGGACCACCACAGTTCTGACACATGCACCTCCAAAGGGCCAGCAGCCAGGCAAATCCATCTCCCACTCTGTGAAGCACCAGTAGGAGAGGCAGCAGTTCCTGGGTGAGAGCAGGGAAGCTTCTAATGGCACCTGAGGCTTCAGAGCAGGGGAAGGATGGTTCTGGGATCCAGGCAAGGTTCTTAATCGGGTTCTAGAGCAGTTGCCAACTCAGTCTCCCTCAGAACGTCTCCCTGACTCCGAGTATCCATGTCCCAGTTCAGAACTTCTGGGCCTCCTCAGCCAAAGCCCCCAGAATCTCATCCTAGCCCAGGCCTTTCAGGAACTCGTGCTGGAGATAGCCCTGCCTGAACTCCATAGCCCAGACCCTTACTTAGTCTGAGAGTAATACAGGAGGAAGCAATGGCTTTGATCACCCCACAGGCCTGGTCCTAGGGAGGACAGAGAAGATGCTACCAGCGTCCTCAGGCCTCGGATACAGCTCCTCAGGGCCTGGGCTTCATCTTCAGACCTATAATGGTTTGGATTTATAATGCCCCCCCAAGCTCTCATGGAGACTGAGCAGCCATGTTGGAGGCAGGGCCTGGTTGCTGAGATGTCTCTGTGGATGTGGCCTTGGGGATTATATCCACCCCCCTTATTTGCTGTCTTACTTTTGGCTTCTGTGATGTGAGAACAGAGACTAGCTTTCTCCCTTTCTCTTCTCTGCTTCTCACCACCATGTCCTGAGCTCCACAAACCCAGTCTGACATGGATCGAACCTCTAAGATCTCCAGAACTGTATGCAACTAAGTCTTCCTTCCTCTAAATTGTGAGGTCAGTTGTTTTAGATTACATCAGTGAGAATGCTGGCCGAGGCAGACCCCCAAGGCACAGAGCAGCCTCTTACCCCATAAGGGCCAGAATCAGGGTTTAGACTGTTCTCGGGCACCATGAGAGGTTTGGGCTTTGATATTGTCTCACAGCCCCACCAGCTGTGAGACACTGGGAGCCAGCTGTCCTCCCTGGGTCTCAGTTTCTCATCTGTAAAATGGGGGCACTCCTGTTAGGCAGGTCAAATGAGAAAGTGATTAAGTAGCTGATAGGGACCCAAGTCACAACCTGGCTCCACCACATCTGGCTCTCAACCTTGGGCAATACCATTACCGTCTCTGGGCCTTAATTTCCTTGTATGAAACTGGTTTGGTGAAGATCTCCTTGATCTATGATTGCTGATTCTGTTCACATAGTGGCTGACTCTGAGCCTCCGTTTCTCCACTGGCCGGAGGAAAGGACCCACCTTAAACTCTCTCACGATCCTACATCACTTAACCTGGGTTAAACATTTATTCAACACTTGGACCCTCTGGCCACACTTCTCCCTGCCCCATCTGGCTGCCTTTTCTGTCTCCACTGTGGGTCCAAGGATGAGTGTCACAGATCCAGGCCTGACAGGGGAGGGGGACCCGGGCGCAGATCTGTGCCCCATGGGAAACTGTAATGGTCATGGACCTTCCAGAACAAGCCACACTTGGATGCACTGGGCCATGGCCTCGCCACAGCAGGAGATGGAAACCACAGCCTCTCCTGAGACCTCCTGAGACCTGGGAAAACAGCAGAGGTGGGAACGGGGTGGAGACGCCCTGCATTTCCAGGTCTGGTCAGGGCAGCACCTGTCTCACCGAATCAACAAGCTCAGGTGTCCGTCAAGCTCTGGGAACACAGCTCTGAATCCACACTGGAGGATTAACACCTGGGACCAGGCTCAGGCAATGCTGTCTGTTAGTCAGCACCGACAGGAGCCCACAGGGCAGATGGGCACCTGGGCTCTGGGCATGCGGGCTCCCTTGGTTCCTGGCCCCGCCCCACCCACGCTGCCCCACCAGGATGTCACCAAGTGGGAACTTCATTGGGAATGGGCTGGAGGGGGAAGCTGGAGACAGGGCCTCCTTGGGCAGCAGATGTCATCATAAAAGAATGTTCTCCAGAGGCCTCTTACAGAGAAGGATGGCACAAATGCGGAAGCTGAGGCTCAGAGAGGGCGAGCGTTTCCCTCTGTCACACAGCCTGGAGCTGCAGAGCCTGGAGTGAGGCCCAGGTCCAATTCAGAGCCCAGGCCTTTGCCCATGGTCCTCGAGCCCCGCCCTCTCCCCCAGACCTCACCAGCAACCTTGGCACCCCACACGGAGTCCCCAGCTCCTCCTTGCATAGCCCATGCCTGTCTCCTCCATCCCCATGCAGTACCCCCTAGGTGAGAACCATGTCTCCATCTTACAGGGGAGTCTTGACCCACCCTAGGTCATCTGGTCGTGGTAAGTGGCTGAGCTGGGATTTGGTCCGAGGTTTATGTGACACCAGCACCACCCACTGGCTGTGACAGGGGCACATCTCAGCAGCCCGGCCACCACTGCTCGGCCTCCCGGACCCTTCCATGGACACCATCGCTCCCACCAGCCCATGATCCCGCTGCCTCCCAGGCAGGGGCTGCCTGGTCTCCGGACAGTGTCCACGGAGGGGTCAGCCACAGTTCCTGCTGTCCAGGAAGCCTCAGCCCCCTGGGAGGATGGAGCCTGGCATCACCAGCAGTCAGTCCCTGGGGAGGGCAGGGCAGCTCAGGCTTCAAAAGAGAGAGAGGTCCCTGGGGGTAGAGCTTTGGGTGGCAGAACCAGGATAGGAAAGAAAACCCAGGGGCTGGAGCAGCAGAGCAGACACAGGATGGATTTCTAATGTAAACAACTTAGCAGCAGCCAAGCTGTGAGCCAGAGGAGAAAAGAAAAGAAATCACCAGCGCAGGATGAAGGGGAAGCCTGGTGTGGAGCTGCCAGGGAGCGCAGAGGGGCCAGGGAGAGTCCCTCATGTCACCTGCCCCTCTGTTGCTCTCCCTGCTACCCAGGCTCCAGTGAGATGGAGGGTCCCGAACCTGGTAGTTTAGTTGTCATGGTCATCATCATCAGATAAAATTACCCTGGCTTCTCAGGTTTACTGATGCTTACTCTAAACTCTGGAGGCACACCTCCCTGTCCTCCAACAAGCTTACCAGGTTGGTATTATTAGCACCATTTTGCACACAAGGAAAATTGAGATTGAAGAATGGAGAAGGCACTGTGGCTAGAGAAAAGTGGGGTGTGGGGAGAGAGGAGACACACCTTTGGGGTCTATGGGCCATGATGGGCTTTGGATTTTAGTTTTCACGTTGAGGAGATTTGTTGCAGAGGTTTGAGCAGGAGTTTAAAGCTCACTTTGGCTTCTAGATAAAGAGGATGTGGGGAGGAGAGGAAGCCAGGAGGCCAGGGAAGGACCACAGAAGTCCAGGTAGAGCAGCAAGGATCTGGGGAGAGTGAAAGAGGTGGACACTCACCCGAGGAACACAGTGCTTGACCTTAAAAGGGCAGAGGTGAAAGTGAGCCTGAAGCCGCTGGATAAATGGACCCAAAGCAACACCCTCTGTGCATGGTCCACAAGGTCAGAACCAGAGGCCACAGGACAGCCGCTCCCATAAGCCATAAACATGGCTGGAGATGCTGGCTCAAGGCAGAGCATGCTTCCTGGGGGAGCAGTGAGCTCCCTGCCATTGGAGGTGTGCAAGCCCCAGCCAGCTCTCACAGCTGAGAGGTGCACTGGATGGAGATTAGCCTTTGTGGTCAGTCAGACCTGGATCCACATCCTTTATTCTCTGCTTATTCTCTGTGTTGCCTCGGACCAAGTCTTCTGAGCCTTCCTCTTCTCAAATTCCTATTTAACTGAACTGTTATGATCAGGTAGTGCACTCAGGTTCATGAAGCACCCAGAGCTGTGCCTGGTAGTGATAATGGTGATGGTGATGATTATAATGGTGATGGTGGTGGTGGTGGTGATGGTAATGGTGATGGTGGTGGTAATGGGGAGAATATTTCCATCCACGGTGTACAACCTCATCCTAAAGCTTATCTGTTGATCATATGATGGCTGCTCCAGCTTCAGAAATTACTGCTCTATTCCAGACAGAAAAAGAAAGCAAGGCAGAGGACAAAGGGGCCAAAAGGGTTCTGCCAGCTGCTAAGCCCCCATCAACAGGCATCCTATAAGCCACAGTTAACCTGTCCACATGCATTCCTTTGGCAACCCCATCCCCTGTGGGAAAAGGAGGTAGAGATCCTTTCACACATACCTGCATTTTGAAATAATATTTTAGCAATAGATGCCTTGGAAAAATAAATCTAAAACATAAAATCAAAATTCTTCTGATTTACCCCTCCCCCGCCCAGAGTTAGCATCTGCTTGTATTTTTGCAAACATCCTCCCGGTTATGTGGTTATGTTTTCCTTATGCTTATATTAGAAAATTCGGAAATTTACTTTGTGTCCGGTTTTACATCCTGCTTATATGCCGTGCCCTTGTGAAGCCTATTTCCTGATTTGAGTTACTTTTTGAAGGGGTCACAGTCAGTGGCCAGCGACAGTCAGCCATGTGATTATTCTGCATTTGTCTTACTAATTCCCCAGGGTTGGACAAGAACATGGTCCCTAACTAAGTTTGACCATTATAAATTACACTAGGATGCTGACCCTGCAACTAGATCTTTGTCTCCATCTCTGGTTGCAGAGCTCTGATCTCCTTGGTCAAAGGGTAGAGAAATTTTTTAGACTTTTGAAATGTGTTGGGAAATGGCCCCCTTGGGAAGCTAGCTGGGATCCCCTCCCCGTGCAGAGTCCAATTGGTCCTGTGTCCAAAACACCCCTGTGTCAAGGGGATCTCTGAGGTCCCCTCCCCTCCTGCCTTCAGCGCTGGCTCTGCTCCTGCCTCAGTCCCCTCCCTCGGGAAACACAATGGAAAAGTTTATATTCTGAAATATCTCATCATGTATTTATCTCTAAGTACTTTAGAAAGTCAACATAATTACTCTAGTCCCATTAAGTTTAATTTGCAGCAGATCACGCATTTAGTGTGAAGTCAGGGTGCTGGGCTGGATGGAATGGAGCTGGGATTGGGCTTTTTGGAATCGGAGTGGCCAAGACAGCCAGGATGGTTTAAGCAGCACCTGGTCCCTCCAGAAGAAGGTGCTCTGTCCAGGTGGGCGCATAGGGCTGTGGACTCCCCAGCTCACCTCCTGGCCCTCTGTGCTCACCTGGTTGGTCACAGTCCCAGCACACTGACCATCTCCCCCAGGGTCTGTGCCCGCCCCTGTGCCACTGGGAGACATTCTCCAGTGTCCTAAAGAGTGACCAGCCCAGGACCAGGGAGCCCTGAGTCCCAGGGTCTAAACACCCCAGGGGACCCTTACCAGGGGGAAGAGAAGGGAGTGATAAACACCCAGCTCCCTCCAGGCCAGAGGCACGACTGAACCATGGTCTACAGGGTTTCTAGATGGTCCCAGGAGGACTGAACGGGTACAGCCATCATCCTTGGATTCAGCCTGTCTGGCTTCCTCCCTCCTGGCCCAATGACCCATCTCACTGTGCCTCTTGGGACCACTGCCCGGGGAACCCACCTGTGCAGGTGTGGAGGAACCACCCTGGGACCCTGGCTCACTCCAGAGCAGCCACAGGCACAGAGTAGAGGGGAGGGTCTTGGAGAGGTGCAGGGGAGGACAAAGGATCTGCCTGCACAAATGGGGGGAGGAGGGGAGGGGAGACATCAGTGTCACCCAGATGGTAAACTAGTATAGTCTAGTACCTAGTATTATCTGTCTCTCTCTCTCTCTTTACATATATAGACATACACATACACATATATACACACATACACATATATATACACACATATATGCAGGTATGTTTATGTATATATGTACAAATTTTGTGTACATTCATCTAACCAAATATCACACTCTACCACCCCACCACCACCCCCTACACACATCACATACATATTCTCTCTCTCTCTCTCTCCCCTCTATCTCTGCTCTAGTGTGAGCCAGCGTATGAGGGCAAGGTCCTTGGGCAGTGGTCTTGGACCAGGACAGTGAGGAGGGGCAGTAGGTAGGTAGACTAAAAGCTGGGAAAGGCTGAATCCAAGGGTGGTGGCCCTGCAGGCTCAGTCCCACAGGGACCATACAGGAACACTGTACACTGTGGTTCAGAGGACCCCAGTAATCTCTCTTCTGCTCAACTTCAGATAATCTTCTTGACAAGCTCGGTGGTACATGCCTGTAATCTCACTACTTGGGAGGCTGAGCTGGAGAATCATGGGTTCGAGGACCGCCTCGGTAATGTAACAAGGTCTAAGGTAGAATACCCCTGGATTCAATATTCAATACCACAAAAACAAACAGAACAAAACAAACAACAAAAAGCAGATAATCCTCCTACTCTCAGCCCCTTTCTCCAACTGTAGGTTTAATTTTGTCCAGTCGAGATTTTCATATAAATGGAATGCCACGGTAGCTATCCACATTATGTTTTAAGTTTGTACTTATTTTTGTTGTGTTTATTTAGTTTGTTCTTATTTATCATTCATCATTAGTCCAGTATGTAATTATATCCTAATTTGTATATCTAGTAACCTGTTAATGGACAACGAGTTAACACAGTTTACTGATAGGAATAAAGTTAATAAAATTCTTGTATAGACCATTTATAGACTAGAGTTCCCATTACTTTGGAGTACTCAAAGGGGAACTTCGAAGTGATCATGTGGATGTATATTTTACATTAAAACTAGCGGCCAAGCTGCTTTCTAAAGTGGCCGCATTATGATGCATCACCCAGACACATGAAGGATTTTCATTTCCCCGCACTCCTCACCAGTACTTACTATTGTCAGGGTTTTTTTTCCAGTTTTACTCAGGATGCAGATTCCTGATAACTAAATAACTAGGGGTGGAACTCAGGGACTTTTCTACCTCTGGGCTACCTTCTCAAACCTATTTTATATTTTTTATTTGGAAACAGGGTCTCACTAAGTTGCTAAGAGCCTCAGTAAGTAGCTGAGGCTGGCTTTGAACTGTGCAATCCTCCTGTCTCGGCCTCCCAAGTGCGCGGATTACAAGCGTGCGCCACCACGCCCGGCTTCCTGAGCATGTTTTATGTGTCTCAGCCATTCACACCTCTTCTAACATGAAACAAATGTTGAAGTTTTTTCTCGTGTTTACTGAGTTTTTCTTTCCATGACTGATTTATAGGAGGTGTGTGTGTGTGTGTGTGTGTGTGTGTGTGTGTGTGTGTGTGTGTGTATTTTCTGGGTACAAATCCTTTGTCAGGTATATGTGTTGTGATTATTTTTTTCAATCTGTGATTTATATTTTCTTACTTAATGACATATTTGAGGAACAGAAGGTGTTTGTATTGATGAAATCTAATGTATTATTGTTTTTTAAAATTTCATGGCTATTGTGACTGTGATTGTGTGTGTGTGTGTGTACATGTCTATACCCAAAATTATGAAGATACTTGCTTAAGATTTTTTCTTACCTTGCATTTATGAATAGGTCTATGGTTTCATCTCTAATTCATTTCTGTATAAGGTGTGTGGCAAGGGCTTGAATTCATAATTTTCTCATATGGATATTCACTTGTCATAGTACTATTTATTGAAAACTGAAATATCTTAATCTTAGACAGTATATGTGTGTGAGTTTATTTGGGCCCTCTCTATTCTATTACATTGACCCATTTGTCTCTTCTTACTTTGTGTTGATTAGTAACCTCCAGAGTCTTGAAAACAGGTGTCACATGTCCTTCCTGTTCTGTTTAAAGATTGCTTTGGCTAGTCTAATCTCATTGCATTTGGATGCAATTTTAACTAGTTTGTCAATTTCTAAAAAAAAAAATAAACAAATAAAAATCCATTGAGATTTTTGTACATGTGTGTATGAAATCTAGGTAACAATTTGGGTAGGAGTCTCATGTTAATAAATTTAAATCTTCTAACGCATGAACATGATATATCATTCTACTTACTTAAAATAATTATTAATTTTCCTGTGAAATAATTTGTGATCATCAAGTGTTTTGCATATTTTTAATAAAACCATGAATACTATGGTTTTGACGCTACAGAAAAAAAAATGGTACCTCTTTTTAATGTTTTTTTAAACAATTGTTGATTGTTAGCATAGAATAGGAATCAGCAAACTTTCCCTATAAAGGTCCAGAGAGCAATACTGCAGGCTTTACAAGCCATATTCTCTCTGCTGCAAGTATTTAACTCTTCTAACATAGCATGGAAGTAATAGGTGTGTCAATCAGCTTCGCATTGCTATAACAAAATACCTAAGGTGATAGAGCTGCAAGGAGAGAAGGTTATTTGGGCTCAAAGTCAGAGGTTTCAATCCACAGATGACTGGCCCGATTGCCTTGGGTATGCTCATCAAGGCAGCATATCATGACAGGAGCAGGTGGAAGAACAAAGGGGCTCCCCTCATGACCCACATGCAAAACAATCCCCTCTAAGAGCACGTCCCCAATGACCTGACACCCCCACACACAAGATTACACCTCTTAAAATTTCCACCACTTTCCAGTGCTACTGACTGGGGACCTGACCCTTAACACATGAGCCTTTGAGGACTTTAGAGATCCAGGCTACAGCAATACACACACAAATGAGCATTGTCTATGCTCCAATAAAAAAAAAATGCACCCATGAAGATGGAAATTTGATTTCTATATGACTTTGCATGTCACAGAATATTATTTTTTTTTGTTCTCAAATATTTAACAATTTTTCAAAATATTCTTAGCACATAGCCATATACAAAAACAGGTGGTGGGCCAGATTTGACTCATAGGGCATAATTGCCAACCTCTAGCATGAAGAAATCAATTGATTTTTAAATTTAGACTCACACAGGAAATTTATGAAATCTACTTACAGTTTTATGCTACACTTGATCTTAGCCAGAAAGCCAAGGAGCGATTACTTACAGTTTTATAATTTTATCCTGATATTTGTTAATTTCACTAGCGGATTTTTGTAGAGTCCTTAAAATGTTCTATTAAAAAAAAACTTGTGTCATCTATGAAAAGCAGGAGTTTTAATTAATTCTTTCTAAAATTCAAGCCTTTCATTTTTTTTTTCTTCCTTAGTTGGTGAACCAATTAAAGCCTCCAAAGCAATATCAGGTAGAAGTAGTGATTATGTAAAACAAGTTTTACTTGTTCCTGACAGAGGCACATGGGGTCTTTCACCAGTGCACTTAACTTTAGCTGTAGATCTTGCACAGAATTTCTTTATATCATTGGGAAAATTCTCTACCCATCATTGGTTGAAATAATTGTCATAAATAGCTGTTGAATTTTTAAATGCTTTCTTGGCATCTATTGAGAAATCTTTTTCTCCTTTGTTATGCTAATGTGGTGAATTGTTTTGATTTTCAAATGTGGATCAATCTTGTGTTCCTGATACCTTCTACTTGGTCATGATGTATTAACCTTTTTGTGTATTCCTGGATTTTATGTATTCATATTTCTTAGAAATTTTTGCATTTATGTTCTTGAATTAATTTTCTTCCTTCTAATATCTGTGTCAGGGTTTGATGTGGAAGTTACACTAGCCTCCAAATGAACTGTGAAATATCCTCTCCCATTATCTGAAAGAGCTGGTGGAAGACTAGTTTATTTCATAAATGTTGATAGAATTCACACTTGGGCCTGGAGCCTTCTTTGCAGAAAAGGTTTTTAATTATGAATCCTGCTATAGTTTGGACTTGACTATCTCCCAAGGACCATGTGTTAAAGATTTGGCTCCCAGCAGGTGGCGCTATTAGGAGGCATTGAGAGGTTTAGGAGGTGGATTCTAGTGGGAGGATGTTAGGTCATTGGGGGTGTACCCTTGAAGAAGGGATATTGAATCTCTCTCCCTCTTCTCTCTCTCTCTCTTTCCCAGGCACCCTAAGATGAGCAGCCCCCTCTCCCACAGGTAGCATCCATGATGCATGGTGACACCGGGCCCAAAACAATGGGACCAACTACCCACAGACTAAAACCTCTAAAGTCATGAGCTAAAATAAATCTTTTCTCCTTAAAAGTTAATTTTATTTTTGTTATAGTAATGAAAAGCGCACACAGATGTGATTAAAATATTAAATATAGGGTTACTCAGAGTTTCTATTTCTCCTCCTGTTAGTTTTGGCGGTTAGTTTCTTCAGCTTTCAAGAGACAGTTTCATTATTTTCTTGAAGTAATACCTGTCTTTTAGCTAGCAGTTATGTTACTGGATCATCACTGACTCGTGGATTCTTGCTTTTATGCTTTGCTGGGCAAGTCTGTTTCAGCTGTGTTCCTCATGCAAGGATGAACCCCTCTATCATAATATGTAGTCTTTATTCCTAATGTGTGTCCCTTTTGGGGACTGTCCTCACACTTGGTGGAATTCTGATTCCAAGTTCTGTTGCCCCTGCATTGGGAAGATCCTAAAATCTTGACTCAACAATTCTAGTTTCTATTTATTGTTTTCTCTTTGAGTTCCTTGGAGTCTCATGTGCCAACTGGAGAGTAATCCAAGGATGAGAAGGAGTTTGTATATAGAGTTTGGGGGCCTCCCTCTCTGTCCCCTCCTTCTTGGAATTTTCCACCATTCCCAGCTACTTAGCAACCCCAAACTCTGTCCTCTGACTCCTCAAATCTTTAGAATGCAGTTTTCTCTCATCGACAGCAAATTGCTCTTGAGGGGAGACCCTAACATGGATCTCACCCCGCAGGGTTCCTCTCTTTTAAGGGTCATATCAACTCCTTTCTGCCAGGTTCTGATTGCTATCCACGCCCTTTGACTAATAGTCTTTGCATTTAAAAACAAAAATTTTATTGGTCTGCTTAATATATATAGTTGATAGCCACTATAACCCTATCTGAACCAGGACATGGTAAAAATCAAGTCTACTTGATGGTGTGAGTCAGGAGGCAACCTGGCAAGTTGTCCCTCTCTGAGCTCCATTTATTGCAGAAGGGCTAATACTTGCCACTGTACTTGAAGATCAAGAAACCTGGCACACAGCAAATGCCTGCAGCTAAACCTCGTGCTGGTGCACCTTCCCCCTGCTGTCTGCCCCAGTGCAGAGCCTGCCCTGAGCAGGCCCAGGCCCAGGCCCAGCAGAGGCGCCCAGTTGTCCCCACCCCTGATGGCCTTGTTTGGCTTCTTTGCTGTTCTAGCTCTTCTGTGGTCATGGTCATATCCTGGGACTGCTCCATCTATGGTTTGTCTACTCACGTATTATCTTACCCCATGGGGTCTTGCTCTTTCTTGCCACCTCTGTGTCCCAGGATCTGGACCAGCTCCTGGCCTAGGGCAGGGCTCCAAGTCAACACTAGTTGGTGAAGTGAGGGAACCTGTAGACGTGTGTTCAGCTGCACACTAACACCCAGCCCACCTCACTTATCCTAGCATTAGGCATCTGACGGCTTCAGCTCGCTGGAGCACACACACAAAAAAACTCAAATCACAGGGGAGTTACTAAAATGGGAGTCACGTGAGCCATGTCTGCAAGCCGTAGTCTTGTGTTTGTAAACAGGGCGGTCCCTTTGCATCCTTGCTCAGAGATCAGGTGCTCCTCTTCCACACATGTGTGTGTCCAACCCTCCCCACGTGCATGACATGTTTCCCACTCACCACTTCATCAGTGCCATCCAACTGCTCTGGGAGCTACGCAGAGTGTGTATCCTGCTACCCCATTTTACAGGTGGAAAACCTGAGGCTCAGAGAGATTGTGTGGTACAGCAAAAAGAGCATGAGCAGAGGGGTTAGAATCCCAGCTCGCTATTGGGTGAGCCTCCGTGGTCTCTTGAGCCTCAGCCCTCTTGGGTGGGTAGACACACACACACACACACACACACACACACACACACACACACACACTGGGGACAGAGACACCTGACACCTGCCTCACAGAAGAGGGTAAAATGAGAGGTCAGGCTGGTAAAAGCTGGATGCATAGTAGGTGTGCAAACAATGATATTTGTGATCATTAATAGGAAAGTCACATTCCTTAAGCACGAGTCAAGTGCATAATCTTTGGAGACTGAAACAAGAGGATCATAGGTTCAAGACTAGCCTCAGCTATTTAGTGAGGCCCTCAGCAACTTAGTAAGACCCTGTTTCAAAAAATAATAAAAATTGCCGGGCGTGGTGGCACTCGCTTGTAATCCCCATGCTTGGGAGGCGGAGACAGGAGGATCGCACAGGTTTGAAGCCAGCCCCGCTGCTTAAGAGACCTTGTTTCCAAATAAAATATAAAATAGGTCTAGGAGTGTAGCCTGGAGGTAGAAGGCCCCTGGGTTCCATCCCCAGTACCACCAAAAATAATAATAATAATAATAATAATAATAATAATAATCATAATCATAATCATAATCATAATTGCCGGGCACACAAGCTGGATTACAAGTGTGGCAGCACACACTTGTAATCCCAGTACTTGGGATGCTGAAACGGGAGGATGGCAGGTTCACAGCCAGCCTCAACTACTTAGTGAGGCCCTCTGCAACTTCCTGAGACCCTGTTTTCAAATAAATAATAAAAAATAGGGCTGGGGGGTATAGCTCAGAGATAGAATGTCCCCGAGTTCCATCCCCAGTACCAAAATAAATAAATAAATAAACAAACAAACAAATAAGGACTAGGTGATAGCTCAGAGGTAGAATCCCCTTAGGTTCAATAGCCAATACCACAAATATTGGCTGTAACAATAGCACAATTTACAATAGCCAAATTATGGAACCAGCCTAGGTAGCCATTAACTGCCACCATCCCCCCTAGGCAAAATGCCAGGCAACAAACGTTTGCATTTGGCAAGGCCCACGGAGGCCACGCCCCAAGGAAGGAGACGTCATCTCTGGCAAAAAATACTCCCTGCTCTTAGATTTCTACACTAATAAGCTCCGATGATCTAAAACAGGATCCCAAGAATTAGGACTGTGGAAGAAGTTGAGTCCATGAAAGATAAATTTTCTAGTAAAGGGCAGCCAGAATTCAGGGGCTGCAAAATTCCTTTCGGTTTTTTCTGCAGGCAGGTCCTTTGATCTAAAGATTAGCTCCCAGCACCTCTCTGCCAGCAGGGGAAGCTGCAAACCTACCTCTTGCCCCATTACCCAAAGAGATGTAAAATTGTCTCTGGAACCTGGGCTATTTGTTTCCCTCTTAAGAGATGCTAATAAGCTCTTCCCAGGCCTTAACAAAAGCCAGAGAAGTTTGTGACTCAGCAGCAGGACAGTAAAAAACTCAAAAGTCTGCTTCAAGATCATGCATTAAAGAACAATTATAGAAATCCAATCACCTGTGTTATAATGTTTTTGCCCTGTATACTAACTGTAATATAAGTATTGCCTTATAGGGGATGGCGGAGCAGACAGGACCGGAAAAATCTGCAACGCAGCCTTTGGATCTTGATAGAGGGCCTGGACTAAGTCCTAGAGACAAAAAGACTCCGGAAGGATCAAAGGAGATCCTAGAAGACTGAATTTCCCCAAAACGGACTTTGGGTGTGACCCCCCCACCCCTTTACAGACCCCTATGCCTCACCTGTGAGGCCAGAAACCTGATTCCAATGACAAAGGCCAAGGGGGCTGACTTTAATCACCTAGTCCCAGACAAATCTTAAACTGTGAGCCACGGATCTTCTTTTATCCTGTTTATCTTATTTACACTTAATGCCTCACTATTGTCCTTTGGTGCTTACAAGGGGTATCGCGTATAAATACTGGTGATGGAAATTAAAACAATGCCAATTGCACAGAAGGCGGTTGTCCGCATTCTTCAGACTCCTCTCTCCCAGGTCCCTGGGGACGAGACCCCACACTTAAGGGGGCTTGAAGGAGCTCTTACCTGCTAAGAGGGAGGAGTCGCTGCAGGTATTAACCCCTGCAGGACCGCAACCTAACCCCTTGTCCATCTTTCTGAGGCTCTCGGTCCCAAACGGACTCAGTGCCAGATTTATTGCCCCCAGGACTGAGCAAGTTCATTGCAGCAATTAACAGATGAATGGATCACAAAACTTTGACATATACACACAATGGAATTTTATTCAGCCATAAAGAATAAAATCTCACCTTTTGCAGTAAAACGAATGGAACTAGAAGACATCATACTAAGCAAGTACAGTCAGTACTCAAAAAATGAGTTAGATGTATGTTTTCTCTTATATGTGGAAGCTAGAGAGAGATTCAGAAGTAAGAACAACATCAAACAGGTGAGCTCAGACCCAGGGGAATGACTGAGGAGAAGCAGGATGGGAGATGAAGCTATGAAGAGTAAAAGTAGAAATGATGCGATGAATGTACACCAGACGGCCAATTCCACTGTCAAAGACATCAAGGGGAGGGGGCGGGAGGGAGGAAGGACGCAGTGGGGAGACACCAACAACTATGTGCATGCATCCGTCTGACACTCTATAGCCCAAGGTAATGTTAAATTTACAAAAGCATCAAATAGTTTTAAAAGCTACAGCCCATAGCAGTGAATGGCTGTTAGCTTGTGGCCCACGGAGACTGGGAGATCTTTCTCATTCTGAGCTGAACCCGGGCCTGTGTCCATGCTCCCCACCGCCCCATTTTCTGGCTTTCCGTCTTCCTGCAGCACCTTGACCAAAGGCGCTGGGCCAAGTTTGCCGACAGCGGGGCTAAGAGAACTCCTTCCTCACCCCAGCATGTCTCTAGGAGAGATATTCCAGCTGCCAAGCCAGCCCATCCTGGGTAATTCATGGCCTCTCTCTAATGCTCTCTGGGAGACAGGCCCCTCCTTAATCTGCTGTGGTGTCATTAAGGGAGAAAGTGTTTGCTCCACGGAGCTCCCGATGGCTTTTAGAAACTGCAAGTTCAACACTACCAGCATGAATAGCTTTAGTCTTGACCCTCCTGTTCCCGGCATAGGCCAAGCCCCAGGGACACGGCCCTGCAGGTCGCTGGCCCAGATGCCCAGGGAGCCCCGGGTCCTGTGTCCAGGCTCTGCTCAGCGCATGAGCAGGCAGATGTAAGGGTAGAGGGAGGACAAGAGAAAAGAGGGGCCCTTGGGGCTCTGGGGCTGGGTGTTTGGAGACAGGGCTCTGGGGCTGGGCCAGGCTGAGGGTGGGTTCTGGTTTGCTGGTGGAGGAGAGGCCTCTCTGGACAGACTCACCTCATGATTCCCCAGGGTCCCCAATTGCTGGAATTTATTTTCTCTGAGACAATTTGAAAGGGGAAAGTCTGAGAGAAAGAAAACCAAACTTCAAGCTGTAGAAGAAACCCAAGAAATGAAGTCTATGTCTCACTTGTTATCAGTGGGGGAAACTGAGGCTTCAAGAAGGCGCTCAATAGCCACACAGCTGAGGGAGGGGCTTCCTGCCTCAGTTCCCCTGCCCGGCGCTCCCTGAGCCTGCAGTCGGCCCCAGGTTGCCACTGCCCCTCCCCTATCCCCTGGCTTTCTGGAAGGCACCTGTGAAGGGATTAGGAGTAGGATTGCTCCCGTCTGTGCCTGTGGGAAGTGTGTGTGTGTGTGTGTGTGTGTGTGTGTGTGTGTGTGTGTGTACTGCCCCCGAGTGTGAACACAGGCTCTATTAAGGTTTGTACGTGTGTGACTATCTTACAGCCAAAAGGCTCAATGTGAAGTCCAAGTGGCAGGTGCTGCACTAGTCCTGGGGTGTGTATCTGAGAATGTGTGGGCTAGGGGCTGTCCCCTTGAAGGTGGTCTCAAGACAGCACTATCTTATCAGGCCATAGTGTTGGAGACCCTCAACAGGCCCTCTGCGCCCCCCTCAGCCTGTCCCCAGACCTAGCTGCTCCCCCTAGAAAATGCCTTGCTCCTGGAGGGGCTCAGAAGGAATCAAAGTTATTTCTATTTATTTTTTAGATTGTGGAATGAAAATTAAATTTAAGCTGTTTGTAGGGAAGTAATTTTTCCTAATCATTCACCCTGCTGCACAGATCCTCACAACTTGATTAACTTCTAATTAGATTAATTGGATGGAGAATGATTTCTCTTCCTTCTTTGGAAAGATCACAGAGAAGGGGACCCTCTGAGGCCCAGTGGACCCCCATGGTCAGAGGATGCAGGGCCCCGTCCTGGCCCCTGTCTCTGCTCCTCCTGTGGTCCTGACTGAAGGGGGAGCTCCTCAGACACCTTTTGTCTGCAGGGGAGCCCTGTCTGTGCTTCTGTCTGCAGGGAAGCTGCTTTTTTCTTGTGCTACAGAGAGAGGAAGAGAGAGGCACAGGTGCCTTCCAGAAAGCCAGGGGATAGGGGAAGGGCGGTGGCAATCTGGAGCCGACTGCAGGCTCAGGGAGTGCCGGGCAGGGGAACTGAGGCAGGCAGCCCCTCCCTCAGCCTGAGGGCAGCTGGGGGCTGGTGGTCTCTGCCTTCTATGGGGGCTGCTCCTCCCTGGAGTCCTAGCCCAGCTACACTCCACCTTCCTTTCTGCCCCCTGAACCAGATAGCTGCAGCTGATCTGCACCCCTCAGGGGCCCTGTCCTATCCCTTTGATGTCTCCCCCACCTCTGACCCCATCCATACTGTCCATGCCCAACCCACAGTCTCTTCCCCAGACACTGGGCAGCCACCCTGGTCTCCTGGGCCCACGCCCTCACCCTCCTTCCATGGCTCATCTGAACCTACCAGACACCTGCTCAGAGCCCCCACGGCTCCCACTGCTCCTGACAGACCCCGTGGATGGCAAAGCCCTCATGACCTGGCTTCAAGGACCTCTCCAGCCCCAGCTCCCCCGACTCCCAACTCACACCCCCACCCTACAGTCCCAGCTGGGCACAGTCCTCTGCAGGTGGGGTACATTTCCTGGGGCCCTCCCTGGCCTCCCTGCTGACCCCAGCTCTCCCCACAGCTTGTCCAGGGATGGTTGCTGTGCACCGAGCACCTACCAAGTGCCAGGCCCTTCCAGGGGCATGACATGATTTTCTCACTCAGTACGCACAGCAGCCTGCGGTAGCCTGTGCCCATTCTACAGATGAGGACACTGAGGTTCAGAGACATGAAGCTTCTGGCCAAGCTCACTTGGCTGGGAAGGGGTGGAACTGGGATTTGAACCCAGGTCATTTGCACAGTGCCTCTCCTGTCCCACCCATCCTGTCCCCACGTAGCCCCACATACACTCCTAGGGTCCCCCAGACATGCATTCACCATCAGGAATGGGCCATGAGCTCCCCATGGCCATCCTGGGTCTCACCTGCCAGAGCCCAGCTTGGGAGCCAGTGAGTGATGTATGCTTTGCCAGGATCTGCTGACTGAGGGGCAGTGGGGAGGGGGCAGCCCTCTTGGTTGCTGTGCCCCTTCCCCCCATGTCCACCCCTCCACCACTGGATGCCTCAGTGAGCAAAGCCTTTAAACCAAAAACAATTTTACACTTCATTTGAGTTAATCACAGCTGCTCTTTCTGGAAACATCTTCCCCAAATTGTCTGCAGAGAGGTGAGCAGGCTGCCTGGCAGCCCCACCCCCCTCCAACACAGAGCCCTCACAGAAGGTGGTGAAAGGCTGGAGGGCTGAGACCCTGGGAACCTAGGTCAGCGTCCAACTCTGTGCTGCTGGCCGTGATGGGCACTGGGGCACAGAGCAAACAAGACATACCCAGGCCTCATCCTGGAGAATGAGGCCCCCTGTGAAGAGAAGAAGCCAACTTTAAACAAACCATCACATAAGTAGTTGGCTTTCAGTTATGGAGAATGAGGCCCCCTGTGCAGAGAAGAAGCCAACTTTAAACAAACCATCACATAAGTAGTTGGCTTTCAGTTATAGTAAGTTAACAATGCATAAATCTAAAAACACTAATGATGCAACCCTGGCAACTTGTTAAACCTCATGAAGGCTCAGTGTCTTCATCTGTAAAGTGGAGATCCCAATGGCATCTTCCTGAGGGATGTTGTAAGGACCAGATAAGATGTGCAAAGCCCTTGGCTAGTGCCTAGTGCTCCATTGGTGTTTAATGCACATTAGGAGCTGTATTAGTCATCTCGGGATGCCACAACCAAATGCAAGCTAGGACCTTAAATTGCAGGAGTATATTGCCTCACAGTTCTGGTGGCTTCAAGTCTAAGGCCAAGTATCAGTGGGGTTGTTTTCTTCTGAGGTCTCTTCTCTTGGCTTGTAAATGGCCATCTTTTCCCTGTGTCTTCAGATTGGATTAGGGCCCAGCCATATGGCCTCATTTTAACTTAATTACCTCTTTAAAGGCCCTCTCTCCAAATACAGCCACATTCTGGGATCCTGAGGGCTAGGACATAGAAGTTCTGGAAAGGGACATGACTGAGGTCACCATAGTATATGCCCATAGTATATGGCCGTGATGGGCACTGGGGCACAGAGTAAACAAGATACACTCAGGCCTCATCCCAAGAGAATCAAATGCCCAAGAGGATCAAATGCATATATCCACAAAGCACTGTTGTGTAAGTGTTCACAGAAGCTTCATTTATTATGGTCAAAAAGAAACAACCCAAATGTCTGTCTAGAAGAAAATGGATAAATGCATTGTGGAGTTGGATAAAATGGAAATACACAGCAGTTTTAAAAAGTGAACAAACTGCTAATAAACAAAGTAACATGTGTGAATATCTCTGACTTGGCAAAAAAAAGAGGTGGCACAAAAACATCTACTTCATAATTTTATTAATACAAACTAGTCTATAATGATAGAAGTCAGAATAATAGTTATCTTTCAAGAGTAAGGAACTGACTTCAGAGAAGAACAAAGAAACTTTCTGGGGTGTTTCAGTCAGCATTCTCAATGCTATAACCCAAAAAACCTGACTACACACAACTTAAATGAAAGAAGTCCTATTTGCTCACAGTTCTGGAGATTTCAGGGGTTCCGTTCACGTCAGGCCAGGCCTGCAGAACTCAGGGTGTGGCTACAGGAGGCAGAGAGAGGGAGAAAACAAGGGCCTTGCTCTCACATCATGGAACCTGGAAGCCAAAGAGAGAGGAAGGAGCAGAGGCACCATATGTAGTCCCTAAGGTCACACCCCCAGTGACCCACCTCCTCTAGCCTAGGTTACCATCCCATAAATCCAGTACAGTTTATTTATCCACTAATGAGATTCATTGCTTAATCATATCAACTCTGAATATCAATACATGAGCTTTCAGGGACATTCTATATCCAACCATACATGGAGTTCTATGAATGCTCCAAATCTTGATCTGAGCCCTGGTTGTATAGTTATACACATTTATAAAAATTCATAGAGCTAGCTTGTTCAGCTTTTGCTATGCAACAAATTACAAATTTGTTGGTAAATAACAATCATATATTTAGCTCACAAGTCTACTGGGTGGCTGTGGTATCAGTCTGGTCCAGACTGGCTCAGCTCAGCTCCCAGGGTCTGGTTGTAAATTGCAGCTGGAAGATCTAGGGTGGCATCACTCACGTGTCTAATGTTTGGAAGGTGACAACGAGGCACCTTCATTCTCCTCAATACAGCTTCTTACCTCTAGAACCTAGCTTAGCCTCATTCCCATCTCTGCTAGTTCAGCAAGAAAGAACCCCCCCACACACACCCCGGAAGCCTCTGTCTGTCTAATGCTTGTTAGTGCTCCCACTGGCCACAGAAAGTTCATCCTCCACCCCAGAATGAAGATGTGGAGAAATAGACCCTCATTCTTGGTGAAAGGAACTATGGTTATTTTTACAATCTACATGAGTACACTTAAGATTTCTGCTTTTGCTGGGTATGGTGGCACACACTTGTAATCCCAGCATTTGTGAGGCTGAGGCAGGAGGATGGCAGTTTGTGGAGAGCCTCAGCTACTTAGTGAGACCCTTTACAACTCAGTGAGACCCTGTTTCAAAATCAAGAATAAAAAATAGGGCTGGAGGTGTGTGGCTCGGAGGTAGAATGCCCCTGGGTACCATCCCCAATACCGCAAAAAAAAAAAAAAAAAAAAAAAAAATCTGCTTTTTAACTCATGCAGATTGTATCTTAAGACCATAAAATACAACAAACAGAAATACAAAAATTTGGTCAGATGATGACAAAAGATATTTTGGGCCCCAGTATGTTCCTAGGCTCCGCTATATTCTGTTCCAACTAACCCCTTCCTTAGGAATCTGCAGAGGGGTGTGTGAGTAGTAGTAGTTAGTAGTAGTAGTAGATACACATCTTGCAGGCTCATTCAGGGTTCACTCATGGGTGGGGAGGGCATCTGGGGTGATCGGTGGGTTAAGTTTTAAGGATCAAGCTAAGAAACAGAAATGACTAACAATGTCCTGGACCAGCTAGTATATCATGCAATTGTATTTCAGCACCGTGGAGAGCTCCCGTGGCAATTAGAGGGCTGTGTCCTCTCCAGGGTCCTGGGACCATCCCTTTCCCTCTGTCCATCAAGTTAAAGGAAATCCACTTCTGAAAACTTTACATTGTTGCCAGAAGCGAGGGCATGGACCTTGGAACCGGATTCATTGAGTCCAAGTCTGGCCTGTGCTGTGGACCTTGGGGAAGCTCCGTACCATAGTTTCCTTATCTGCCAAGTGAGGAAAAGAGTGGAAGCCACTTCATAGGATTGTGGTGAGGACTAGTTCAAAACAGGGAAATCAAACAGCTTAGCACAGTGACTGGCACATGGTAAGTGTTCAAACATTAACTATTATTATTGCTTTCACCATTATCATTCCCAATGGCCTTTTTACATAATATGGAAAGGATTTGAAGGCTTCCAAAACCCCAGGTGACTGGCGAACTTGCTGTGTGAGTTTAGGTGAGCTATAACTGGCGAACTTGCTGTGTGAGTGTAGGTGAGCTATATAACTTACCTGGATCTCGTTTTCATTCTGAAAAATTCTTTTTGCCAAGAGAATGTGCTCATATGTCACTTGGTAAACACAATAAAATAATAAAATGAACCAAAATAAAACACAAAGACTTTAATAATTAATTTAACAAAGTGGACTATTGGGTGGCACTTTTGTTCCAAATAAGCCCCATCTAATCTGGATCTTGGACTCAGGACTCAAGAATAGATAGAGTAAGGCCTTGGAGTTCTGTGGAAACTGAGGCTCCCTCCTCCCCCAACTTGCCCAACTTAGGCTTACACTTCAGTGCCCCCAGCTGTGATATGCAGACACCTGCCACCTCTCATGTTGCTCCAGCTTCTTGACAAGTCACAATCCCTGGCTCTTCAGAGCCTTCTCACCTGCTGTGCCCTTTTCCAGCACTGTGCAATAGGATTCAGTCTTACAACTGAAGGGACAGACACCAAATGGAACCAGTTTTTAAATCTATATTAAATGAAGGATCATCTGGTTCAATCACTGGAAAGTCCAGGAGTTGATTGCTTCAGGCATGGATGTATCCAGGGATTCAAATAGTATCCTTTGGAGCTTGGTTCTCCTACCTGTTCTACATTAGCATTATTCACTGTCACAGTCTTCCGTGTAAGTGAGAAATGGTCCGTATGTCACACTGGCTAACTGACCCTCTTTCCCGACAGTTCTAGCAATCTCTAGGATGATCCATGGGCCTGGGTTGAGTCATCTGCCCACTCCTGAGACAATCCCTGTAGGTGGGAAGTGAAGTATAAAGGATTAGGTTGAAGAGGCTTGATCCATCCGAAGGATCGAGCGGGCAGGGAGTTCAAAGAGGACTTGGAGGTGGTCCTACCAGTAGAAGCGAGATGGATGCGGGGCAGGTAAACAAGTAAGCAGAAGCCCACTCCACACCCCATGGACTCATCCATTAGGTTCAGCATAAGTGGCCCTTCTCCAAGAAGACCGACCCCTGGTCTAATCAGGACCCATTCCCTGCTCTTTTGCTTCTTAGCTCTTATTTTTCTCACAGCTAAAATGCACTGAGCGCCATGTACGTGCAAGCTTTATTCCAAGGGCTTTGTCTATATTAGTAGATGTAATTCTTCTAACATTCCTAGAAGGTAAGTATTTTCAAATCTCAATTTTAAAGATAAACTAAAGTCCAAAGAGGTTAAGCAATTTGCCCAAGGACATGCAGCCAGATCATGGCAGAGCTGGTATTTCAGCCCAGGTGTTTACTTTTTGGACCACACTTTCCCCTAAACCACTAGAATACTCTTTCCAAATAATCACATGAGTAAACCATAAGCTTGTGCATACATGCACATACTCACACAAATACACCTTTGCATGCTCACTCAAACACATACATCCATTCTCATGTAAAGGCTCTCAAAACACACCATCACACGTGCATTGACACACAAATGCATTCCTGCATCCACACACTGAAACATAAATACAGTGTGAAACAACTCACAAAAATATTCTACATGATCATAGATGCATGGGCTCACTCACACAGTATACATACATCATATCATCACACACATGCCCTGCCATGAACACACTTCCCACACTCACATGCATCCATCCACACACTCACTGCCACATACTTTAGCTTGTACATGCACACTCTATCCCACCCAACTGCACATCTGCCTGTACTCACAGAAACAGTCATGCCTCATGTGTGTTCACTCAAACACCCAACACATGTGTGCAAATACACTCAAGTGCACATTCACACACATACACACATATACCCACATGTCCTTAAACATATAGACACACATCCTCATCCACATACATTCACATGTATATACTCGTACGTATGCAAAGTCACATGTGTACACACTCATATGCACAAAGCTCGGTGATTAGCTAGCTGCTCGGTGTCTGCCCCTCCCCTCTACTGGGAGCCCATGGAGGCAAGGCCCTGTGGCTCTGGTCTATATTTGTGCCCCTGGCATGTGCCACAATGCACAGAGTAGGACCTAGTGTCCCCACTTTTCCAGTGGGAATAGAGCCCTGCGCACGCCGCCTCCCTTCAGGGGGATCTGTGAGCTCACACAAAGACCCCCTCTCCTCTTCCCCTTCCGTGCTCCCTCCTCTTCCCTTCCTCACCCCCTTCCTTTTCTCTGCCTCCCTCCCATCCTGCCTCCTCACTCTCCACATCCCGCTCCACCTTCCAGAGCTAATTAAATGATACCACGGAATGTATTTCATTTGCTTTTGGCTCCAAAGCGCAGAGGCGCGTGCTCATTAAATGCTCTGTGTGGAGAGATGTAATGAACCGGGCTGATTGCAGTCTCTCAGCCTGTCCTGAGGTGATTAAGCATTCACTGCAAAGAAAAAGAAGAACCACAAATCTGAGAGCCGGCTGGAGGGGTGAGTGGGGCATGAGGGTCCCACTTGGGGACGGCCCTGCCCTGTGCTCTGGCTGGACCAGGAAGAAGGGGTGAAGTTGGGCACAAGTGACTCCTATCACTGCTTCTGTAACCGTGACAGTCAGAAACCTCCACTGCTTTGACAAGATCCAAGGCCGAGGCTCCAGAATGCCGGGGTGCTGGCTGCAAGGAGTCCTCAATTTACCTGAGTATCACAGCCATTTGTAGATGGGATAATTGGCCTAGCGCCTACCTGAGCACGGCATACCCCACGCATGTGCTGCTGTGATGATAATCAGACACTTTTTGAGAGTCACTTCCACATTTCTGGTGGCTGTTGTCCATTCTGTATTTCCTCTTTTTTTGTGTGTGGTATTGGGGTTCCTGGAAACCCTTCTACCTCCGGGCTACACTCCCAGACCTATTTTTTATATTTTTATTTGGAAACAGGGTCTCTTAAACCAGTGCAGCTGACTTCAAACCTGTGCAATCCTCCTGTCTCCGCCTCCCAAGCGCTGGGATTACAAGCGTGCGCCGCCACGCCTGGCTTCAGTATTTCCTCTTGCTGGAACCTGATGCTGGCTGTCAGGGCACTGATGTAAAACAGCAGCACTGTCTCCTGAGTACTCGCTGCGTGACAAGCACCACGCTCAGGGGTTTACCTGGACCATCTCCTTTAATCCTTACAACATCCCAGGGGTTGGGACTGCTGTTATCCCCATTTAATGGATGAGGAGATTGAGGCTCCAGGAATTAGGTGTGAGAATGTGATACACAGAGGAGCCGCTCTCAAGTCTGCCCAATGCCACAGACCTCACAAGTACTCGCCCCACCACCTCCGACCTAAAGAAATAACTCAAGCTAACTGGCTGGCAGGCCCATAATCCCGGCAACTTTGGAGGCTAAGGCAAGAGGATCACAAGTTGGAGTTCAGCCTCAGGAACTGAGTGAGATCCTGTCTCAAAAATAAAATCAAAAGGTTGGGGTGTGGCTCAGTGGTAGAGCACTTGCCTAGCATGCAGAAGGCCCTGGGTTCCAACCCCAGACCTAAAAAAAAAAAGAAAGAAAAAGTGCAGGGAAGTTCATAGCACATGGGAGGTCTCAATTCTTTTACTAATGTTAACATCCATCTTCACACTCCTAATAGTCTGCCTTTCCTCAAGGGTTTTCTGTGCACCTGGCTCTGTCCTTACAACTATTATCTCGTTGAACCCTCACAGTGACCCTATGAAGAAGGCACATTTTTCAGATGAGGGAACGGAGACACAGAGAGAGGATGTCACTTTCTCAAGCTGCACTGCTGCTGCAGGTCAGCCAGAAATAGAGTACAGCAGCCAGCCCCGCCCAGTCCACACCTTGCCCAGCTCTGCCCTCACAGTGCAAGGATGTGGTTCCATGTGGGTATTAGCTTCCTACTGCTGCTGTAACAAGTCACCCCAAACTTAGTGGCTTAAATGCAGGCTCATTATATCATGACCTTGGAGGTCAGGTATCCAGAATGGGGCTATGCAGGCTGAACTCAAAGTGTCTGAAGGTTGCATCCCTTATGCAGGTTCCACAGGAGCCCTTCCCTGGCCAGTTCTGGATCCTAGAGGCCCCCCTTTTGCTGGGCTTGCAGTCCCTCCATGTCAGGGCCTTCCATGTCAGGTCAGGTCCTCACACAGCCCCTCTCCCACCTCCTCTTCTGTTTCCTTCAGCTATTAGCACCCTGTAGTTCCGTGGGGCCCACATGGAGAAGGCAAGCCAGTCCTTTAAGATGGGAAATCAGCAACCTCCATTCTCCCTGTGGCCCTACTCTCCTCTACCATGCAATGCAAAGGGATATATTTACATCCTCCAGGAGTTAGACAGCAGCCAGCCTTGGGGGGCATAATTCTACCTACCTCAATGTAGTAACAGCCATCCTCTGTGGAGGACCTACTATGTGCGACCTACTATGTGTCAGGCACTGTGCCAGGCTTTATTCACATCACTTCACCTGCTCTGTGCAACAGCCAGGGCAGGGAGGGAGGACTGGCCACTCCCACTGTGCCAGCAAGAAGGCTCAAGGGAAACAGGGCTGTAGGACTTGCCCAGGAGCAGCCTGGTCTCTGGAGTCTCCAGGGGCCAGGAGGTCTAATTCCAGAGCCCCTTTCTCCCTGCATCACTGCGATTTGGGAATGAGTTAGGTAGGGCTCAGTTTTACTCTCCAATCAAATTCAGGATGTCACCTAGGCCAGAGTTGGGTTCTGGGGATGCCTTCAGGGGAGAATGGAGCTGTCTGGGGTCCTGGGACCCAGTCACAACACCCCCACTCACTGCCACTCTGGGACCAGGCCCCATCCCCTGCCAGTCACCTGTGCTGAGGATGCCACATCCCCACTTGCTATAAATGAGACACATTTGAGAATCCTGCTGATCACCTAGACTGCAGCAGAACCGGGCCCCCCAGAGGCCCCTGGCTCTACCAGAGCCCTTCCTAACACAAGATATGTTAGTTCATTAGCAGAAAGCAGCCTCGCTGCAAACATCCAGGAGCCAATTGTGCTGCATCCTGGTGGCCAGGCCAGGCCTGCCATGGAGCCCTGGTACTGGTTTTCCACCAAGGTGGAGGTGGAGCCCGCAAGACTGGCAGGGCCTGCTCTCCCCTAGGGGCAGAGATAGGTGGAGGGGGGTGCACTCACAACCACCCCTCATCCAAGCCTTAGCAGCTTGGGAGGCAGATGGTCAGTAATCTCATAGACTTCCCACTTCTCAGCTGAGGAAATCAAGGCCCAGAGAGTTAACTGAGCTGCTCTAGGTCACACAGCTCTGCGGAGACATGGCAGGGACTCCTACCCGGGGCCCTGGTGAGCACAGAGAGTCCATTGCCTCCCTCCCAACCACCCTGTCTAGATTTGCTCCTCACTGTGTGGGGCCCCCATGGTCTCTCCACCTCTGTTGCCCCCACCCAAAGCCACCAGGCAGCTCCCTGGGGAGAGAAGATTGAGTAGACCCAGGTTGCAGTGAGAGGAACTGAGAGCACTCCTCCAGGGAAGCAGGGTTCCCTCAAAGCCCACACTGTGGCCTCCTGGTAATCACACGTGTGGATCCCACGAAGCGCTTGATCTAATCGCAGGTGTGGATCCCTCCTTCCCCAGAAGTATGTAATAAACCTCAGACCTGGATTCACAGATCTCCTGGGGGAGAAGTAGGGTGCAGGAAAGAGGATGCAGGGAGGAAAATAGTGACCCAAGTTGGCCCTGGGGCTCCTGGAGTACAGCTGGGGGGCACAGTGCAGCCTCTGAGGGCCCATCCTCCGGCCTGTGTGTGCCCCAAGAGATTGGGCCAGACGCTTACTGGGTTCCTGTCAACCCAGAAAACCTGTGTCTCCCAACCCAGTGTCTGGGGTAACTGGCCAAGAGGCCTGGGGCTCAGAGATGGAGATCAGGGAGGGGGCTGGAAGGTCAGCAGCAGCTCTGAGCCCTGCCCTGAGTGGGGGCTTTGGTGGGGAGAGAGGGCTGGGGGTAACAGAGGGCAGGCCCACGTAGGCACTCAGCAGCAGCACTGGGTCAGGCACCCAGGAGAAAAGTAAAAGGGCAGGACTGAATACCTAAGCAGGGAGAGGGAGGGTCAGGGCCTGGGTCAGCTCTAGGTCGGCTGCTGTGTGACCGTGGGCCAGTCACAGAGTTTTTCTAGGCCCCAATGTCCTGTCTGCAAAGTGGAAATGCTTGTTCCTGCCCTTGATGCAGAGCCACTCTGAGCACTGAAACTGGTCAGGGTGGGAAAGTGGGCTGGGAAGGGCCCTGTGGGCTCAGGGGGTGGAGCCTGGCTCTGACCTGGGCAGGGCCTGGCCTTGCTCCACCCACCTCTGCTCCCATCTTCCTCTTGACAGGCTAGGCCCTGGTATCCCTGCCCATAAGGACCCAGCTGATTGGAGGAGGTGGGTCTTCATGCAAATGAGCTGTTCCCTCCATCCAAGCCCCTTCTCCCCAGGACCCCAGCTCTGGGGCCCCAGCAGGCTGGCTGGAGTTTCCCGTGGCAGCCAGAGTCAGTGAAGCCCTTGACCATCTAAGTGCAGCGGCTCTGGGGTCGCTCCAGGATCCGTGCTGCTCCCCTGCCTCTTCCCAGCCCAGACCAGCTGTGTGACTTTGGGTGAGTGGCTTCACCTCCCTGAGCGTCTCCTCTATTAGATGGGGCTGAGGATGCTGCCGACGGTTTGTCCTGTTGATTTGCGCTGTCTTATTCTAAACAGATCGTCCTGGGAGCCTCTCGGTGCCAGGCCCCGGCCTGGGCACTGAGGGCAGGTGTGATATAAGTGGGCGATGGAGACAGGCGCCGCCCTCGGAGCGTGCACTGCAGTGGGCTGTCCCTGGCTGCAGCGAGGAGCTGGTGGGAAGGGGCTGTGGTGTTCCAGGGCCGCACAGTGGGGGTGGGGTCACACACCGTGGTCAGGCAGGCTGGCCCAGAGCAGGCACAGGACACACCCTCTGATGGACCCACCATGTGGACCCACCTCCCAGCGGGGCCATCACCCGGCAGGGACATCGGGCTCCCAGCCGGGCACGCAGGAGGAGGCTGGGCCTTTTGGTGCCTCTTGTCTTCTGGGCTCCGGAAAATTGGGTCCTGCCACAGACGATGAGATAAGCCCTTTCTGCCCATCTCTCCTCTCGGCTTCGCGGAGTTTCACGGCACACCTGAAGACAGGAGATACTGACAGGGGCGCTCTCGTAGAATGCAGTCTGGGGGCGAACCTGGATTCCGATGCGCATCTGCGGGTGAGGGGTGTGTGCGCATGCGCGGGTGCAGCTTCGCGGCCTTTAACACTTTGGGTAATGACTTTGCTCATTCATTTATCAGCGTATTTATCATCCATTCACACACACACACACAGAGGATGCTGGCTCTGTGAGGACAGGGACTTGCCTTGCTGTGTCCTCTATGCCCTGCATAGTTCCAGGCACAAGGTAGGTGTTCAAGAGACACTTGGGAATGAATGAATGAATGAATGAATGAGCGGGGCCTGGCTCCTGGGCCTCCTGCTTCCCAGCACTGGGCTCTCGCTGTTCCGGATTTGGGGAAAGAAGGCACTTTAATAGGGTCAGGGGCTGGTCCTGGCCCTGCCTGGTCCTTCCCAGACTGAGGGATTGCCAAAAGGCTTGTCCTTCCAGAAGATGCCTGTGTATTTCATTGCTGCCTCCCCACAGTCTCCCAGGGCAGAGCAGACCTGACCTCTGGGGCCCCAGGACCCAGCCTACATGGTGGGAGAGGGAACCAGAGAGGCGATGCCCAGGGCAGAGGGAGGCCCAAACTGAGGAGGAGACAGGAGCCCACCCTACGCAGACCCTAGTCAGACAGGGGAGACAACTCTGCCTTTATTTTTTGTTTTTGTTTTTCATTTTTGTGGTACTAGAAATTAAGCCCAGGGGCATTCGACCTCTGAGCTATACCCTCAGCCATATTTTTTATTTTGAAACAGGACCTCAGAGGCCTCACTAAGTAGCTGAACCTGGCCACAAACCTGTGATCCTCATCTCAGCCTCTCAAGTACCGGAATCACAAGCATGTGCCACCACCCGGGCCAGCACCGCCTCTAGAAACATCCAGTCTGGTGGGGAGTGCTGGTCCTCTCCAGGGTCAGGAGGTGTCTGTGACCCCTGTCCCTGCAAACTCAGGGACTCCAGCTGACTTGTCCAGAGACCGCACTCTCCAGATGGGCGGCCCCATGGCAGAGCTGGCCAGAGCTGGCCACGTGCTCCGTCCTGGTGGTGGAAGGAGGGAGGTGGGGATCCCAGCACACTGGGCCCACAACCTTCAGTAGCATCCCATCCTAAGCCAGTCCCTGCACTCTGGGCCCATCTCCTCAGTGACCCAGGCGGGGATGGTGGCTCCGATGCTGCCCCTCCCGGGGAATCCTCTCCTCCCCTCGCCTCCCTCCCCACCCCCATCTAGCACCCTGGTCCTTGATCCTGCAATTGTCTTGATCCTGCAGACAATTGGCTCGTTTCTCAGGCCCATAAACCACCCAATGGGGAGATCGGGTGGGCGGCCCCGCTTCCCCTCCATCACCCACCCTAATGTGTCGCCTGACACTTTCAATTTATTTTCCAATTCCTTCACTATCAGAAATGACGATTAAATTCCCAGCGTAAATGCCGCTTTACCAAACTGCATTAATCAGGGGAGGAGGGGCCTCGGCTCCTTGGGGGGACCAGAGCAGCGGGCCTTAACCCTTCTGTCCTCACAGCAAAGTGGTCCCCGAGGGGCCTCCCGGGAAGACCCTATTCAGAATCCCCCAGGGCCTGTACCCCCAACCCCCAGGCCCTTTCCAGGCCTGCTCCTGTGGGGTGAGGAGGGGTCTTGCCCAAGGTCACCGCCAGGCCCGCAGACCAGGTCTCACTCCATCAGGGTGGGCACTCCCCATCCCAGACATGGCAGGGTGTCCAGGGCTTGGCATTTTCCAGACCCCATGAGGGACCAGGGCTTCTGCAGGCACAAGGCTGGGATACCAGTGATCTCTGAGCCTGGTGACAGGGGTCATGAAGGGGCCCAAGGGACCCATACACACAAGGCCACCAGCCGTCACCCTCTGTGCAGGGTCACTCACTCATCCTCCAGCAGCAGCCAAATTGCCCTCAAGTCCCCTCTTCTCCACCTGCTTGACCCCAGCCAGGGCCGGCGCTCCCTGCCCCGTGACCCCGCGGCTCCTCCCTGCTGAACATCCAGCCTCAGTCCACACTTGTCCCCATCCGTGGACAGTCAAGGCCCCAGTGCAAGTCCGGCCCATCATGTCCTGGCTCGAAGCCCTCCAGGCACCCTCTGCTCTCAGGGAGACCCGTGCCTTCCTGGGCCACGAGCTGGTGATCTGGCCCCCGCAGGCTGCCGTGTCTGCCCTCCTCTTCCCTGGGCTGACTCCTCATCGCTCAAGTCCCCCTGCTTAAATTCCCTCCTCAGAGAACCTTCCTCAACACCATCCCCCAAACTAAATGAGATTCTCCCTGTTAAGGGTCTCTCTCAAATCCATTTCCTTTCCTTCAGAGCACTTAACAGGAGCTATAATTAAACACTAATGTGTGAGTTTGTTTAATAGAATCCTCAGGAAAGGACTTCATCTGCCTTATGCAGCCCCTAAAACCCAGCCTGGAAAAAAGAGGGTGCTCATGCAGACTTTCCACTGAATGAATGAACAGCACGACCCTCCGCTGCCCTCTCTGTGCCAGGCTGAGGTGGGGCCCTGGGGCTGGAGTGGGCACGGCCTTGGCTAGCCAAGCTCTAAGGGATGTGTGGGAGTTTGCTCAGCCTTGGAGACCAAGCCGACAGTCCCAGCCTCTGAGAGGTGCCCTCTGGACGGCTCCTTCCAGTGCCCTGAGAAGCCCTTGCCCTTAGTTCAGATCAGTGGGTGTGACTGGGACGAGGTAAGAGCTCAGGCTTCGGGCTAGCTCAACCTAGGCTTGAACCCGGACTCCATTTTGGGCACCGCGTGACCCTGGCAAGTCACTCAGACTCTCCGGGCCTTTGCCTTCTGCTGCATGATCAGATCACCCTTTCAGGGTGCTCATTCCAAGTCTTCCTGGGCCCCACCTCCTGCTCCCCAGGAACCCACACCTGCTGCTGCCGAGTGATTGACTCCCTGGCTCAGAAGGAGTTAACAGCCCCCTCCCTGCAGCTTCTGCGGGGGAGAGGGATTCCTGGTTGGCTGAACTTAGTCATTAAGCCCTGCATGGGGTGAGCAGGCTGCTGGAGGAGGTGTGGGCGATGGGAGGACCTTCTTAGGGAGGCTCTCTGGAAGCCTGTGCACCACAGGTAGAAACAAAGGGACCCCCTCCTCTCCCAGAGCCCCATGTACTGGTTCAGAGCACCCCCACATCCTCGTGCTTTCCCTCATCTTCAAAGCAGCCCTGGGCAGACTACTTCATGCCTAAGGTAAGTATAAAGAAGAAGCCCGGAAAGGGAAGGGGACAGGCCCAAGATCACACGGCTAGCTGTTTGGTGGTGGAGCCAGACGCACACTCTGCCAGGTAGTTGAACATGTGGGCACAGTGCCTGCCACCCCCACTGCCTCACAGGAGCATTGTCTGAGCACCAGCTCAGGCGTGTCCGTGAAGGTCCCAGCAAGACACAGAAACCACACAGGAATTTAAATGGGGGGAGTTGAATACAAAGAATTGTAAACTGTAACGCTGGATTAGAGAAACAAAGAGTTTAGCTAGTAAGAGCGAAGAGAATGGTATAGACAACAACAACGAAACCAACCGAGGTCAGTGGCAGCTGCTACCCCTAGGGCTAGAGAGGAGCCGAGGAAGGGCCCAGGGCTGACAGCCAGGCCCTGCTGTTGGGAACGCTTGCAGCTGTTCTGAGAAGTTGCTACATTATCACCTGGGTGGACCTTGCTGGAACTGTCCTACAGAACTTGCCAGAAATCTGCTTTCTAAGGTAACTGAAAAAGCTGCCCTGGGAAGGTCAGTTGCTAAAGGCACTCAGCTATGGGAGCCCTGAGGGTTGTGGGGAGACGCTGCTGGCCACCGGGGCTGCAGGGGCCACTCAGGAGCAGGGCTGGGGAAGCTGTCTACGTTCCAGCCAGTGGACATCAGCGATACCACCTATGCCCGAGGACCTGGGGCTGGGGAGGCCAGACCTCTTGCAGTGGCTTGCTGAGTGAAGAATACTCCGGAACTAGGAAGGGAAACTCTTTCGACCTGTAGTGTCTCTTCTCTGCCCTCTGCTGATCAGGTGCAATGCCATGCCAACTGGGAAATGGACTCTATAGAGCGGTACCCATTTCCTCTTTCACAGGTGGGGCAACCAAGCGTGTATCGGGGCTAGACGTGATTTGTCCATAACCAGCACAGTCTGTAGCTGCTTATTGTCCATGTGCACACGGTCACACATATTTGGATCCCATACAAGAGCAAAAGGGCCCTGGATTTCCATCTATGAGGAGGCCGCTATCTGTCTTTGAGGCGAGCAAGATCTTGCAACAGACTGAGGAGGCGCATGATCCCAGGACTCATCCTTCACTAGCTAGAAATTACTCTTCAAATTCAGTCACAGTCCACCAACGACTCTGTTACTGAAGATTAAATCATCAGGCTGACTTCCAGCCTCTTGCGTATAAAATAAAAATGGGGGAAAGGAAAGAGGAGAGAAAAGTGGCTAGCTCATGCACGTAGACATGGATACACAGCAAGAAAGTTGGAAATGTGCAAAGCCGCCACAGGCCTTGCTTGTCCAGTTGGCCATGAGGCCCTCGCTGATAGAGATGACCGCCTCGCTTCAGCATCCCCTGCATGGCCCTCATGCCCTGTCCAGTCATGGCAACATTGGACTCTGCTGGCTCAGAGGGCTTAGTTCCAGAGGATACCACATAGGTGAACTAGAAGATGACACTGTTCCCTGGCCATTATTGACTTCTGCCACTCAACCTGCTCAGCTCAGACTGTGTAGCTCCAGGCCCAGCCGCACCCTCCTCCCAGGCCTGCAGAGCCAACGAGGTTCACAGATGATTCCCTGGGGGAGCTTTCGCCCCAGCCCACAGGGAGGATAGTGTGGATTCAAACCTCACTTCCTCTATTTCATGACTTTCCACTAATCCATTAACTCACTCATCTACCCATCTACCAGTCCAGTCACCCACCCATCCACCCACCTAACCACCCACCCAGCCACATACCCATCCACCCACCCACCCACCCATCCACCCAGTGACCCACTCGCCCAACAACCTACCCACTCACCTGCCTGTTCATGCACCTACATGCCCACCCATCCTCAAACCCCTCTACTCGCCTCTTCACTCACCCACCCACCTATCATTCAGTGACTAGCTACTCTGGACCAGGCACTGGTCTAGGCCCCACAATATAGCAGTGGACAGAAGAGACCCAGGGCCTCCCATCAGGGAGCCCACACAGTAACAAGGAGAGATGACAGATACACACCGACCACAGGGTGTGCCGGTGGAATGAGGACAGGAATGACCCAGCATGCATGGACAGCGAGCTGAGATGGCCGGGAGGGGCACTTGGAAGAGGGCTGAGCCGGGAGCTGGAGGAGGTGGAGGAGCCACGCTGTCCAGGCCTCCAGCAGGGTGGGTAGCGTGTCCTTCTTAGCAGTAGCCCGTCATGCTCTGGAATATCCAGCTGGGATGGCCAGCCATGCGGTCACCTGTGCTAATAGAGGGACACGGGCTCATGTGCACAGCACCTGGACTCGGGGCCGACGCGCAGCAAGCGCTGTACGTGAGAGCCGCCGTGATCGTCCTCATCATTGCCGCCATCGCGTTGGTCACTGTTTTTCTGACCACACGGTGTTTCCCAGTCACCTCCTGTCTCAGTCTCAGAGACCTCCCCAGGGCTGGGGTGAGTGCTGCCTTCCCAGGTGGACCTGCCCCACCCGGGGCTCTCAGCGAGCCAATGAGCACCCGCCACCCCCACTGGGGCTCCCAGGCATGGGGTGGACACCTCCCATCCCCTGTCCCTGTAGACTCCGCAGCGGCTCTCACTGGACTTGGCTCCTGCTGACAGACCATGTGTCAGGAACCTGGGGACAGTCTAATTAATTATGATAACTGGCACCTTCACAGATGCTGCCGCGTGACACCGCTCCGGGGATGAAAGGTCCCAGTAATTCTGTTTGAATAGCACTTTCCAAGCAGCACGGTTGTCTTTTGGGCGGCTGAGAAAAATCATTTATTTTTCATACACCGCCTGGGTGAGCTGGCTGGGCACTGGGCCTCACTTATGCCCCCTCCTGGTGGGTCTCAGAAGTGCAGGATCTGGGGCAGGGCTTGGGGTCAGATCTGTCTCCCACAGGTCCAGAGTGCTGAGAGCTAGTTCTGCCCAGCTGAGCCCCAGGCAATCCACCTGGTAACTCTCTTACCTTGGCCCTGATCCCTGATGTTCTCATGGTCTGCAAAGTCACACTCCAGGTGGCACTCGACTGGTTTACAGCCCCCCTCCCCAGACCCTGGAGCCAGGACATGGGCAGGGGAGCCATGTTCAACCCCACCCAGGCAGGTCTGACCCTCTCAGTGTGGGTACCACTATCACATTAGTTCCCTCTTCGCCTTCTCCCCCACCTGCCCCAGGCCCTCCCCATCTGCTAGGCTGGAGCTGACCCCCTCACCCTGCCCCTGTGACCCCCACAGCCACACCAGAGCTCTGAACCACCACCCAAATCTATGTGGAAGTGGCTGAGGTTCCCAGTAGGAAGGACACCTCTGGGCTCCACCATGGCTCACCGTTCTTCCTATTAAAACCCACTTACTGGGCCGCAAGGACAGAGGGGTGCCTCCTCTGGAGGGGGCTGGTGGGGTAAGCTGAATCTCACTTGGATGCCCAGGAGGGCCTGGGGCTGGGCCTTGAGCCCCCATCCTCAGCTTTTGGGCTGGGCAGCAATGGGAAGAAAGGTGGAGCCCTCTCGCCGTTGTAACCACATGACCCCAAATGACTGCGCCGGACTTTGATCATGGACTGGTCCCAGCTGAGCTGCAGGAGCCCCAGAGAGTCAGAGCCAGACCGGTGAGTCCATTTTCTTTCATTATGGTTGCCTGGATCTCACCTTGGGCTCCAGGTTCTATTTGTGGTTCCATGAGACAGAAATGAACTACCAATTTTGCCTCTCAACTTTCCATTACCAGGAGATTGAAGTCTGATGGAAAGTTCTAGAATCCCTGAGTTCAAGGTCCCTGGATAATGACAATGTTTATTGAAATCAGACTTGATGCCAGGTACACACATCCTCTACGTCACCCCGTTTAACCCTCATTGAGCAGCGAGGGAACTAAGGCTCAGAGAGGTGTGGCTCTTGGTCCACCCGGAAGGCAGCGGCTCTGAGTTGCTCACCCGCCCCACCTCCGCCAGGCCTGCAGTCAGAATGAGCTCCTTGGCAGCTGCAGGGTCCCGGGCACTAAGAGCACGCCTGGGAAGAGAGATCACACAGGCAGCCAGAGGTGGACCTGCCGGTGACATCGGCCATGACTCTAGAAGCTCAGGTGAAAGTCACTTCAGATGGAGCCACTAAATCAGAGCCACGCGCCCTGCTGGGAGCCCTGTACCTCACTCTAAATATTGTGTAGTGTCTACTCTTGCTCTATAAATTCTAAAGTGGCCTCTGGCCAAAAGCAGTAACATTCTGACCTAGAAAAGTTAAAAGGGCCGAGCGTGGTGATGCACACTTGTATTCCCAGGACTTGAGAAGCTGAGACAGGAGGATCGCAGGTTCAAAGCAGGCTTCTGCTACTTAGTGAGGCTTGCATCAACTCAGTGAGACCCTGTTTCAAAATAAAACAATTTTTAAAAGGGCTGGGGATGTAGCTCAGAGGTAGAATACCCCTGAGTTCCATCTCCAGCACCACACACACACACACAAAAAAAAAAAGTTTAAGGGGCTTTGAAATCAGGAGCCTCAAGTCCTGACCTGACCCACGGATAAGGACAAGATGACGGAGGCTGCAGAGAGGGGAAGAGAGATTCACAGTGGCAATCTCCCTTCCTGCTCACTGGCTCAGGTTTCCATTAACCTTCCTGCCCAGGGCCCTGCGAAGGGGGCAGGAGGGGTGGGAGGGGCTGCGCAGGTGCAGCGGAGCTGCTTGCCTGAGGACTTCTGCTTCTTCCATCCCTGGTATGAGAGCCAGGATAGCCGCCAGTCCTGCCTACCTTATGGTCATTCTCCACAGGCTGCGGCGGGCTACTGTGGAACTCTCTGCAGTAGCCTTGAACACTTAGAGCACAGCCAGGTGTATCCAGAGACTCAAATCTTCCCGGTGACAAGGAGGCGATTGTGACTGCTGTGGCAGTCTCTTGTTGACAAGAGCCTTCATCCTTTGCCAGCATCCTCCAAAGATACTGGTGGCTCAGTAGCGCCCTGCCATCTGCTCAACCTCTGACGTCCGATGCCTTCTCCTGTCCTGCCCGTGGCCCTCCCCATGCTGCTGAGTATCCAGCATGCTTATATTACACCTGTGCTGTCCCCTTTGGTTGACGCTGGAGGAAGGACGAACGAGAAGGAGGAGCAGGAGGGCAGAGTTTGCAGGGCTGCCTCTGGCCTGCCTTTCTCGTCCGCTGGTTGCTCAGAGGAGGCAGAAATGGTGGGAGCTCACCACAGGAAGTAGGCAGGAAAGGCTTTGGGTAGGGTGCATGCCCCTGGCCCCCAGTCACTGTGGCTTCCCAGTGACTCGGGCCTGGGGACCTGATTAGCACTGTCTCCTCCGTCATGGATGGAGTCATTAGGACAGCAGCCACACCAGTGAGTCTGGACATTTTTAGCAGAGGTTGCAGGTGCCTGACCCATATCCCTCTCACTATCTGCCATCACAGGACACTGAAGATGTCCTACCAAGGCCTGGCAGTCCTCGACTCAGGGATTTCCCACCCTGGGAGCAGCCTTCAGCCCCCCAGACACGAGACCCCCTGGTCCATAGGTGAGATATCTCTGTGTCCTCCCCCACCATGTCTCTGCATCTCCAACTCCAAGCCAAGGTCATCTGGATGAGCCGTTCCCACCTGCAGTCTTGAATTGAAAGTAAACAGCCAGCTTCGAGACTCCAGAGGTTTGTAAGGGCTCTGATTCTTCAGCCTAAATGTCACAGAAGTCCTTCAGAGGTCATGGACATTTCTGGCACAAATAATAACGTAAAAAAACACATCCTTCCCATTTTTCATCTCATGCCATGGTCTTCAGTTGCTTTAGAAAGAGGACTCTCCCGCTCTTTCCCAGGACATTAAGTAGTGTATCATCCAGAACCTCTCTGGTCTGCTTACACTTCCTGGTCTCTGGAGTGTCCCCTGGAGTAGCACAGAGAACCGGAGGACCTAGAGCCTGAGAACGGAACAAGACTGCACAGCCATCATAGGTTTGTGTGAGGCTTCAGTGCTGATGGTTACCCAGGGCACTTAGGCTGCATGCCTTTGCTCTATGGCAGACATCACTAATCGAGCACTCTTTCCTCCTGCGCGTGAACACTGCCCCTGAGCCCCCTTTCAAGGCACGACATCAATCTCAAAAACTCAGCAATAAGTGACTCAGCAGAGACTCTCCAGCTCCTCCAGGTAATGCTGGGGGCATCATCTCTGATTCCAGCTCTGTGGATGACTAGCCGGCAGACCTGGCCCGGCATTTTTTGTCACTCTACCTCAGTTTCCCCATCTATAAAATAGACATGATTGGCACCCAATTGTATAGCTGAGGAGCTTGAGTGTGGAGGGCCCAGCACAGTGTGGCAGATTTAGACCAAGGGAAGCCCCTTCTATTGCCAACATAGGCATCCTGATCCCCTGTTCATCTGTGGCCACTATTGTCACCAAAGATCAGGAAAACCAGGATTCAGGGACAGGTGGAAAGGTCACTGTGTTCCAGTCCTGGGTCTCCCCTGCCTGGCCCAGCAGCATGCTCTGGGGCAACCCCCTCCTCCTTGGGGGTGGGAGGGAGAGGTCATGGTATAGCAATGTTGTTCACCCTGAAAAACAGAATTTGCCTAGAGCTGAAATGTTTCTTTCAGCACCGGCATTTGTATCAGTCAGCTTTCTGTTGCTATAATAACTCCTTGATAAATGAACTTAAAAAGAGGAAAGGTTTGTTTGGGCTCATGGTTTTAGAGGCTTCAACTTATGGTCGCTTTGGACCTGGTGCCTCAGAATTTCATGGTGGGAATACTTGGCAGAGAAAGCCCGTTCACATCATGGCAGCTGGGAAGCAAAAAGAGAGACAGAGAGGGTCAGAGTCCCAGCATCCCCATCCAAGTGCACCCCCCAATGACCTAACTTCCTCCCACTAGGTCCCGCCTCCTAACATCTTTCTACCACCTCCCAGTAGCACTGTGGGTTGGTGACCAACCTGAGGGTATGGGCTTTGGGGAACATTTAAGACCCAAACCAAATAGTATATATAAAAAAAAAAACCTAAGTTCTCAAAGACTGTCTGTCACTAAATCACCGCAGCTGACACCCTCCCTCCTACCCTTCCAGTTCCTCAGCAAATCCTAGAAGGTCACCGTCAGTGGACCTGCCTCCTAACTTATGCAAATCCGGGCCGCCTATTGTGCAGGAGTCTCAGCTCCTTTGAACTTCCTGGGTGACACAATCATTCCCATTTCCACTCCAGTTTCTAATCCCTGCAATTTCCACGGTGCCTGTAATTAGAGAAAAAGTCTGAAGCGCAGACATTCTGCAACCTGTCTACGAATTACACACTTCAGGAGAGCGTATGAATGTGTTTTTCAGACAGTGAGGAGGCCGACTCGCTGCGGCTGCAGAGGGCAGGACAAGGGCAGGTGGGGGAATCCACCGGGAGGACTCGGGAGAAGCAGCAATCCCCAGGGTCAGGGCTGGGCGGGAGACCAGGGCCATCTGTTAGCATCCCCACTGGCGGGCCCTGCGCCCCTTGAATACGAGGTGTCCATAGTAGAACTCTGCATGTGGGGACACAAGGAGGACCTGGGTCTGCAGAGAGAGCTGGGGGCAGGACGAGAGAGAGAAAGAATCCAGACATCGAGAGGAAGGCAGAGGCATGATGGGAGAGGACCGCACCTGCCTGCCCACCTCCCTGCCCTCTCTATTCTGGGGTCCTGAACGCCCTCTGGGTGTGGGTGAGGTCCTGTAGATTTTTGGTCCCCAACAAAGAGCACCCTGGGAAGGACGGCACAGCTGTCTCTGGAGGCCCGATCATCGCAGCCTCCTGCTCGGAGCCTGACCTGCACTCTCTGGCCGTTGTACGCCTCCCACCACCTTGGACCAGCAGCTCGGCTTCCACAACCCTCTTGTTCAGCAGTGCTCATGTCTCTGCCTCTCATCCCACCTGCTGTCTGTGCCTTGCAGGGGTGAAGAGTTGTTTTGCTCATTTATGAATCAGAGCACAGCCCCTGACCCTACAATAGGCACCCGGTGAGGGTCATCCAATCCAAACCCGCCGTTAACCACCACAGAGATCATGCTTCCTGAGCACAGCCTCCATGCCAGGCGCTTGCGTGTGTCTCCTTTGGTCTGTGCCAGGAATCTGCTGTTGGTACTGGGGGTTGAACCCTCACCAAGTAACTGAGGTTGGCCTCCAACCTGCAATCCTCCCGTCTCAGCCTCCTCCAGGTGAGGGGGCACACACCTGTGATCCCAGTACTTTAAAGGTCAAGACAGGAGGATCACAAGCTTGAAGCCAGCCTCAGCAACTTGGTGAGACCCTGTTTCAAACAAAAGATAAAATAGGGTTATAGGGTTGGGGTGTAGCTCTGAAGTAGAATGCTCCTGGGCTCCATCCCTAGAACCGTGTGTGTGTGTGTGTGTGTGTGTGTGTGTGTGTGTGTGTGTGTGAATCAGATCACCCAGAGATTATAGAAAGCAAAAGATTTGACCCAATACTGGGTGTGGTGGTGCACGCTTGTAACCCCAGCTCTTGGGAGGCTGAGATAGGAGGATCGCACAGGTTCTAAGCCAGCCTCAGCTACTTAGTGAGTGAGGCTCTCAGCAACTTAGTGAGGCCCTGTTTCCAAAGAAAGTATAAAATAGGTCTGGGAGTGTAGCCCAGAGGTAGAAAAGCCCCTGGGTTCCACCCCAGTACCACAAAAAAAAAAAAAAAAAAAAAAAGATTTGACCCAAGATCAAAAGATCAAAGCATGTTACAAACAGGACAGCACTTGTCAGGATGAAGTGAGTTTCATCCTGATAGAACTTGCAGGGGCTCACAGCTGGGTACTCTGGCACTCGCCCGTCATCCTAGCTACTCAAAAGGCAGAAGGCAGGAGGTTTGCAAGTTCCAGGCAGGCCCAGGCAACTTGGCGTAGACCCCATGTCCTGCGACAACACAAAGTAAAAGGGCTAGGGAGGCGGACCCGTGCTGAGCTCACACAGCGCCTCCTGACCATGACCATGCTGCTGGCCTTCACTCTGGTCCCCAGCATCTGTCCCTTGATAAATCCCTTTTTTTCTCCCAGGGTGAGCCAGCCCCAGGAGGGTCTCAGAGGCACGCAAGACACTGCGTGTAGGGAAAGACAGCGTGTCTGGGGCAGTCCTTGTGACTCCGCTCTTCCTACGCACAGCGTGACTGCAGTACTGCCCGGGTGCTCAGCAAGTCCACACATGTGCAGCATCTGGGACCAGGTAGACCTGCCTGTGGGGCCCAGCCACTGGGACTGGAGGAGGCACAGCCCACATCCTCAGGGCCAGCACCTACCAGAGACCCCTAGGGATAGGACATAGCCCTGCCCCAGGGAGCCCCCATATGGGAGTCAGACGGTGATTCAAATGCCTTCATTGGCGCAAGCCTGTGATGAGCCGCCAGCCTCTCCCACCACACAGCTGTGAAATGGGACGGCCTCTGCTCCAGCAGCTGGGCAGGCAGAGCTAGAGGAGGGCTTCTGGCTCCTCTTCTGGGACTAAAGAATAAAGGAAGAGGCAAGTGTTCAACCCCAAGTGTCCCGAGCCTCGTTCCCAGCAGGCCTGCCGAGTAGTCCAGGGCAGCAGACCTCTTGAACACAGGGAGCAGAGATCAAAAGTACATTGAGAACCCACTGAGGGCTAGTCCATACCTGGCTGCTCTGGTACACACTGGAGAACACATTTGGAAAGATGGTGCTAATTTAATCTGCCAGAACAAATAAAGATTAAGTCAGTACCGCAGGGTCCTGAGGTGCTGAGAGCACAGAATTCACACACCCAGTTGCTGACTGTGCCAGAGGGCTTCTGTTCGTTATCTTCCTCTGTGGCTGAGAAGCCTGGTTTCTATGCTGGGTGTGGACGTAGAGGTGTGTTAATGGTACCCAAGAGTACAGGAAGGGAGGAGCAGAGGCGTGCAGGTCCTGGCTACCGCAATGGGGCAGCTCTCGAGGAACATGCATACTAGTGGTCGTTCCACCAAACAGCCTCTGGGCTTGGAGCTGGGTGTGGGTGGAGATGTTTTGGGGTCCAGCAGTCAATCCACAGACTTCTTCCTGGGTGAACTGCAGACAGTGCCTATCAGTGCACGTGGTGAGCAGGCTCCAGGGCTGCTTCAGACACTTGGTGGAGAGTGTGCTTGTGGCCACAGGGAGAGACCTTCCTGTCACACCCAGGGTGCTCTTCCATCCTCCTCTGTGGCTCTGACAATGGGACGCGGAGCCTGGCTGGGAGGAGGAAAAGACAGTGGACGGCCAGTCCCTCCAGGGCCAGAGATGCAAAGTGGACTTTATGCTAAGCCGAGACCTACTTTGCTGGAACTGAAAGCAATTTGCAGCAACACAAAAGGATGCATTAGAGAGCGCGCGACGGAGGCGGGAGGCTGGAGAGAGGGGAGGAAACTGGCCCAGGGAAGAGCAGTTTCAATGCATCCAGAGCAGGAACACGTCTGCCGGACTCACGTGGCGTGAAGGACCCACGATGTCTCGCCCAGATGAAGAGGAGGGGAAGCAAATCCCCACAGCGCCCCCTCGGTGGGCTGGGCCTTCCAGGGTGGACTCTGGGCTCTATGTACAGACTAAATAGGAAAAATTGGATCTGCCTGTGGGGATGTTGCATGGGGCAGGTGGGCAGTGGGGAGAGCTGCTACTTGTGGAGTGGGGGCGGGGCTGGCAGCTCCACGAAACGGGTGCTGGACCTCAGGCTCCCTCACCTCCCAGGGCTCATGCCACCCTGAGTTGTGACGATGTAACAGAGCCCCTTGTCAAGTGCTCAGGGACTCAGGAACAATTGGAGTGATGAAGGCTCCTGCAAATGGCCCAGCCCCGTGAACTGAGGGTCAGAGTCGAGAGGTACAGAGAAAGGCACGTTGGGGACTAAGCTGGACAAATTGCAGGTAGACTGAGAGAGGATAAAGGGCCCATCACCTCCATCTCCTCACCAGGACAGTGTGCCTCTGGATGGCACAGCCAAGGTCCAGCTCTCAGGCTGCTGGGACACTCTGGCCAGGGGTTTGTCTCCAGGAGGCACCTGGTGTGGCTCTGCTGCCCGGAAGGGATGTGCAGCCCCTTCTACACCAGATACCTCTCTCCTGCAGAAAATACCTCAGGGTGTGGAGTGAGCTGAGGCGGTGGAACTGAGCCTGCTCCACACACACTCCATGCCCCAGGCCAGTTACCTCCGGCTCTGAGCTAGGGATGGGGTCAGACCACCCCTGCCCAGGCCCACAGAGGGGAGTACTAAAGCCTAAAACACAGGACATGCCCACTCAGCACCTGGCATGCAGAAGGCCCCCGATAGACTGAAGCCCCTCCCTACTGACTCCTGGCTAGGACAGTCCAGCTATCAAAACTGTGCCCGGGACTCTGCTACCTCCTGGCTGAGGGACCCTGGGAAAGCCCCATGCCCTTCTCTGAGATTTAGTTTCCGCATCAGCAAAATGGGGGTCCTAACAGGTCCTCCCTCCTCATACAGTGCCTGGTTCAGGGCCTCTGCCCCAGGGAGGGGCATCGCCCAAGCTGGGGAGCTGCAGAGGCCTTTCAGGTGGAATGCCAGGACCCACCAGGGGGTGTGATCATTCTCAGGACAGTCCTGCTCTCCAAGGGTCCCTTCCAGAGTTCCACAAGGGAGGGGTCCGCTGTCCCTCTCTCGCCCCTTGTGGCCTCATATCTGCCCATCTTCTTTATGTAGGTTCAGCCCAAGCTCTGTCTGCAGAAATAGATTCTCTGTATGCAAGAAAATCACCCACTTACCTTGAGAATCCCACTGACAACATCATTTTCTTCCACCTGGCTAATGGCGGGACACATTCCTTCCTTTCCTCTGCCTGTTTGAGCAAATAAGTGGTAAGCGGCCTCTGGCTGGAGATTTGCCAAAACACTGCACTTCCTTTTAAGCTGAGAGAGGAATTTCCCCTCTCCTAGCTGACAACCTCCTTCTCTTCCCATTCTTTTAAATGAGAGTATCTTTGTTCATTCTTGCAGTAGATCTGTTAAGGGAGATGAATCTAGAAAAGTCATGAACTCCTGAAAAGATACAGCTCTTTAAAAAGAATTCATTTGAGACATGAAATCCGCCAAGCGTGCACGTGTAAACCATGGGGTCATTACTGTGCGGGTTGAATTGTTCTTTGAGTTGGGTAATAGATGTGTGGGTGAGGAGCCTCTCCCGCTGCCCTTTCAAGCTGCAGCGGTGCTCAGGGAAGGAGAGGGGGGTCCGGCTAGGTTCTGCACCACCTCCTGTCCTGTTGGCCCTGGGTAAACTCCAATCTGCAACCTCTCACCTCTAAGGGGAAGTAGGGGAAGCCTCAGTTTCCACTAATTCTCCACTGTCTTGACCAGACCCTTTCTTTGATCAATTCTGTCCTTTGTAGGGTGACTGCCCTCCCCCAGCTCCCCAGGGTTGGGGGTCCCTGGTATGATGCACTTCCGCAGATGGATGAGCTGGTCACCCTGCATCCTGGGCTTCCCAGTATCCTCACCCACAAGCCCAGGATTCAAGGAGAGGCAGAAGTGCTCAGCTCAGGTGCCACCGCGCTCTTGAGTTCTGAGGAAAGTAGGTCCCTCAAGGTGGCATGGCTGGGGAAGGTGGCCAAAGGCTTCTATGGCTCTGTCCTCTTCCTACACTGTCTCTTGTATTCCTCATGACCAGTGTCAGATGACAATACAGAGGCTCTGAGAAGTGCAGGCACATGGCCCAGGTCACACAACATAGGCGCCTCCGTCCTCCTGCCCCTAGCCAGGACCCTGCTAGAGGTCAGTGGAATGTCGGGAGCAATGCCCAGTGCAGGCTGGGCTCACAGGGACTGGGCCAGTGGGGCAAGGTCTTAGTCATTCCTGTCCCCACCCATCCCTCTAGTGTCCCACACAAGCCTGAGTGAAGAGCGGGTATTATGGTGCGAATACAGCATATCCCCTGGAAAAGCTCGTGTACCGGCAATGCACACAGGCTCAGAGGTGAAATGGTTGACTCAGGACTCCAATCTTATCATGGATAAACCCACTGAAGAATGAATAATCTGAGTGAATTTGCAGGATGGTAGTTGAGGCAGATGGGGTGTGACTAGAGGAGGTGGCCCCTGGGGGTGTGGCCCTGGGAACTCGTTCTGTCTCAGGTTGCTTCCTGGTTTACCACTGCCCTGTCCCAAACGCTGTGCCGCCATGATGTCTGCCTTGGAGTAGGCCAGCTATGGACTATACCTCTGAAACCATGAGCTAAATAAACTTTTCCTCCTGTATGCTCCTCTTGTCTGGTGCTTTGGTCACAGCCATGAAAAAGCTAACTACAGCAAATCTGCCATTGTGGGCCACCGGCTCCTTCTCTGCTGTCCCCAAGGCTGCCCCTGATCTTGTCCCCTCCCCTACTCCCTGAGATCCAGCCACACAGGGTCCTGCTGCTCCTCAAACACGCTGGCCCGCTCTGGCCTGCTCTGGCCTTAGGTTTCAGCTCCCTCTGCTGCCTCTGCAAGACACGACCGTGAGCCAGGCACAGTGTCCGTGCCTCTGTGAGGCCTGGCTGCCTGGTGTGTCCCTGGCTGATGCCTGATGTTGGTGCCTCTGTGTAGTCTGTGACCCAAGGGCACCAGGCGCATGGGAACCACTTCTAGCAGAGGACCAGACCGGACCACTGCTTGTGCTGAGGACGGCTCAGTGGGCAGAGTGGAAAGCAGGCTGGAGGGTAGAGAGGCTGGTTAGCATGGGGATCTGGGGTGCGAGGAGGACTCTGCTGCGCATGGAAGTCAGGAAAGGCCCCAGGACAGCTGGGAGAAGCAGCCAGGCCAGTGGCCTGATGTGGAAATGTTGGAGTTGCATACCAGGCTTCTTCAGGCTCCCAACTAGATTGCAGTGTCCCCGCCAGGTGGAGACTGTGGCAGACAGGTGGGACTTGGGGCTGGATGGAGAGAGGCTTAGAGCATCATGGGAGATAGGGAGGGAACATTCTGTCCTGGGGAACCAGCATGGGGAAGTTGGGCAGAGCCTGAGAAGTTCCCATCCACCAGACAGGGGAACATGTTGATTTTCATGACATGTTCGTGTTCTTCAGGAGACCACATGGCTGATTTTGCACTGGAAGGCCTGGAGCAGAAAATGCCACCTGCCAAAACAGACACTCCCTCCCCCAGACACTGACAGCAGAAAGCCATAAGCTTTGGTCCCCAGCTTACTGGTCCCCAGCTTCATGCAAACAACCTTAGAAAAGTCCTACCTCTGCAGTCACATGTCCATTAATTCAACAAATATTTATTGAGTGTTTGCTCTAAACCAGGCTGTACCTGGAGTCTGGGAACAGAGGCATCTAGAGCAAAACCTTCAAGGAATCAGCAAGTGGTGGGGGCCTGGAGATGCAATAAGGAAAGCTGGCCCCAGGGTGCTACAGTATGGTGGTGGGAATAAGGAGCCACTGGGACCCATGACCTGCTTCACAGTTGTAGAAAGTAGAACTTGAAAGGTCAGCAGAGGACATGCCACGTACCCAGAGAAGCAAAAAGGAGTTTATTGTTAGGAGCCTGACAGGCTATCTCGGGCCAGAGAGCAGCAGCCAGGAACCTTTGACCGTACAGTGCCAAGATCAGCTGTGTTCTCTTGGCATCTGCGTGAAGACCACCCATGCAGCTAATAGGCAGAATCTCAACACAAGAAATAAGCCCCGAGAGAAGGTGTGGTCTCTGGCCAAAGTACTCCCCACTTTTAGATATTCTTTCATAACTATTATTCTTTTGGTAATGATTCTTTTAACTCTCCACACAAATTGCTCCGGTGGTGTAAGATCAGGACTGTGAGAGAAACTGAGTCCGTGGAAAATAAGGTTTCTGGTAATTTGTCTAAGCCTCTAAATGTCCTTGGCTTTGTTCAAATGGTAATGAAATCTAGTTAGAATTTAGATGCAGTGGCAGCATTCCAGTCAGTAATTACAAACGCAGATTTCCCCTCAATCTCTGACCTTCATCCTAATCACTAACTTACAACAAAAGCCCTAGAGGGGAGACAACCCAGTGCCTCTATTTACCCCTCTCTTTTTGATCCTGCCCAGATACAGGAAGACAAACGTTGGGTGTGACATCAAAGCAACCTAGTTTATGAGCAACTAATACTGCCCAATACAATGGAGCTGAAGGCTAGGAAGATTCTTGACCTTTACATCCAGTATGAGCCCTGCCCAAGACGGGGGAGGTGCCATGTGGCTAAGAAAAGGATATTGCAAAGGGTCTGGGACAGGAATATGGATTATTTATAAGATGAATAGGTTTCTAATAAGCCTATCATTTGAGGAAAAGTGTTCTGCAGCTAAGGAAGTATATCTGACAACTAAATCTACAAAATTCATGGTATTTTTTGGTGTTTATCTGCCAAACTGTGTTGTGAGTTTGCTTAAGATTTCAGATTTTAGAAGGCAAGGAGGGCAACACCTGGGAGAACTTCATCACATCCACCTGGATCACCACATCCCCCCATGCCTGCCATATGGACTGAGCCCTAAAGATGCAAAGTTCCAAAAAAGTTAAAGAAGACTCCATGAGAGGCCTCCAAGCCCTGGGCGTGCCCTGTGTCTTCTGGAATTTGCCCTTTGGAACTGCCTGTCTGCAAGATCCGGGAGAAGATCTGGAGCTAATCCCTTGAATGCCGGACTAGTTTTTTTACCTTTGTTTACATGTTATTCACTATTGTTTTACAGTGATTGCACTCCCCTCTTTTCTCTTATTATTAACTTTACTGGTGAAGGGTATAAATTTTTCTGGGTTCTTGTAATAAAGTGTCAATAGCTCAAGAAGCTTTGTCCATTTCAGATTCTTTCCAGAAGCGCCATAAATAGGAACTTAAAGAAATTTATTTCCTAGAAGGGAAAGAATCGCTGCAGATAAGTGGCTGCAGTACGGCACCCGTATCCTCGTCCATCTTTTTCTGAGATTGATTCGATCGTGAGTGGGTTTACGCCCATTTCGACTGAGCAGTCTGCGGCAGTACAGGTTTTATAGGTTTTCTGAGGTATAGATTGAAATGGTGGAGAAGTCCGTTAGAGGTGGGGTTCACATTTAAAAAGAATGGGTTTTGCTTTGTCATGGTCACTTGTAGTCTGGGAGGGTAAGTTTTGATGTTTAAGGAAACGTACTGAACTGGCTGGTTCCTAAGGAAACGAAAACTGCTCAGGCTGGTTCCCAACACCATGACCGGATTCTAAAATGTTAGTACTTACACCAATAGCAGTGCTTATACCAATAGAGCTTGAGCTGGGATCTAAGGGTGGATGGCAAGGCCAGGGAGCATCCCACGAGGAGGGGCAGCAGGCAAAAGCTCATGGGGTGCTCAGGGCTTCATGTGGCTAAGCCAAAGCCTGCACCCCTGGGGAGCTCTCCTCCACAGCTCTGCCTAGCCCAGCCAGTAACTTCTGCCTTTGTTTAAGCCAAGTTGCCACTTTCACCTAAAAAGTTTCTAACTGGCCCAGGGTTTTTCCTAGAAGACTTGGAGGCTTGGAGCCTCTTAAAGAGTCAGGACCTGTCCCCAGAAAGCATGTCATGGTCAGCAGTCCCACTCAGTGAGCTCAGCAACAGATTCTCACTCAGTTTTTCTGCCTTCCCAGATCTTCCACTTCAACTCTTTGCACCTCTTTTTCCTTTGGAGAACTTCCCTCTCTCCACTCTCCTCACTGGGCTGGAGAACCCACCTTCATCTCTGGGGATGGATCCTGATTGGCTTAAGCATCAGTCCATCCATTCTGCTGGATTCAGTGATTGGTTCAGAGATGAGCACATGACTAGGTTCAGACCAATGAAAGGTGAGATGCCTGGGGCATTTGGGGATGCAGATCCTCTGGAATAAGAGTTTTCAAGGGAGAAAGGAGAGAGTAGTCTTTGTAGGTTTTATGGCTGGCTTTGGGGAAAAGGGATTCTAGTTTCTATGAGCTGCCTTGGGAAAGAGGAATTCTGGTGAATATGACTTGCTTTGAGGGAAACAGAGTGGTAGACACAGGACAGGAGAGGGTGGCAAAGCACACAGCATACCAAGGTGTTGTGCTTTGAGGCACTGGGTTGTGTGGGTGTGTGTATTTGGTGTGTATGTTGTGTGTGTACATGTTATGTTTGAGATCTGAGGGTCAGGCTTGGAGGAATGGGGTGAAGTGGTAGACAGTGATGTGAGGGAGTTAATCAGGGGCTTGTCTAGCCTGGGGACAGTGCAGTTCCTGGGGAATTCTTACCACAACAAATGCCTGCTTGCTTTAAGAGGAAATAAGGGGCAATATTTTGGGCCTTGGAGTAAAGTGGATGTGCTGGAAGATGTCCTCACCCTACACTCTAACTCCTTATCCCCAAGGAAATGACACAAGTGAGCCATGGACAGGAGCAGGGTATCCCCCCACCCCGGCACCATCTTTACTCCAAGACCAGAGAAATGCCTACTGTTTTGTACTTAAAGCAATGTGGATAAATCATAGAGGGTAAATGTGTACAGATTTAAAACATTACATTGAAAAATGCCAAGAAGGAAAATACTGAGGGCTGGTGCTTTAGCGGGTACTTTCAGACACAGAAAAGCCCTGTGATCAGGTGGCTGCCCGGTAAAATCATTTTGGAATACTGGCATTTCAGGAATGGAGCACCAGTGACAGAGGTGGACGAGGGCTGTAAGCTTCTCTCCTTGGGGTTCTAGCAAGCTCTCTGCAGAAGGCCTGGAGGTGGGGAATGAGAAGCCTAAGAAGAAGCTGGCAACTCTACATGGTGGGGATGAGCAGGCCTTGCAGAAGGATGAGTAGAAAACAGCTGCATTGATGGAGAAGTAGGCGAACTCTGCCTCATTCGTTCTGAGACTATTATTATCCTGATACCAAAACTAGACAGAACTGTCATTGGTAAGAAAAAGTACAGAGTAATATTCTTTATGAAATAGTTGCAAACCCCCCCCCAATAAAGCATTAAGAAGCTGAATGAAATGGGACTTAACACCATGAACAAGTAAAATTTATCCCAAGGATGAAAGATTGCCTTAATATATGAAAATCGATGTAATACATCATATTAGTAGAATAAAGTACAAAGTCCATATGATCATCTCCATAGATGCACAGAAAATATTTGACAAAATCCAATACATTTTCTTGATTATTAAAAACTAAAGAACGAGCAAGGAATTGAAAGGAATTTCCTTAATCTGACAAAGACCGTTGTCATGGTTTAGATCTGGCATAATCCCCAAAAGGCTCATGTATTGAAAACATGATCCCTAATGCAGCAAGGTTCAGCGGTGGGACTTTTAGGCAACAATTGCATCATGAGAGAGAGAGCTCTGATTTCATAGCCGAAAGAACGACTGGGAAGAGAGACCCATTTCCTCCAACTAAGCCACAGGGGTCTGTCCCCAACCCCTTCTCCTCCCCCCTTTCCTGGCCCCGTGAGATGAGCAACTCTCCTCCTCCAAGCCCTTCCACATGATGCTCAGCTGTCGGGAATCCAGCCCAACAGCGGCGGGGCCCAGAGAGATGATGAGTACCGATGACTCGAACACACACAACCACGAGCCGGGAGTCAAGTCAAGCAAGATATCATTTATTTCTCTCCAAGCAATCACATATATAGCACCAAACCACGAGGGGAATTCCCATGGGAAATAGCCTAGCCTATCGGGGATAAAGATCACTAGCATGTAGTTTACAGCCAATCCCAGGCCAGTACATGAGCCATTCATGTGTGCGGAAAGCTCCTTTAAAGGTAGAAAGGGAAAAACCGCTCAGTCTCCCCACCCATAATGAATGGGGAAACCACGCCTTCCTAGCTTCCTCCAGGCGCCATCTTAGCCCATTTTCTGCTGAATCACTTTACTTAAAGTTTTTCCTTAGGCTGCAGGCCGCTCAGGCCGAGGGAGGCTGCATCTCCTTAGGCGCTGTATGGACACATCCCATCACTCAGCCTCACCTTTCTATCAAAGGAATAGCTTGACTGAGATTCATTTTGTAAAACTGCCATTGTGCGCTTGTATTCTTGGAAAGATGGCATTTCCTGGAAATCGTGAGTGTCAACCCCTCCCCTGCACCCCCATTTGACCAATGGTGTAAAGATTGTGAGGCTGTGTTCCCACCAGTAGGAGCACAGCACAGAAGCCTTGTGCTGGAATAAAATACCTGGCACTTTTCTGCCATGCTGTTCCTGCACACCTGACTTACTGGTGGAGGATCCGTTTATACAAAAAGTAAAATTCACCATGTCACTGCTTTCAAATATGTCTTTTCTTACAATGCCATCGAAATTTATTTCTGACAACCTCATAAAGAAAGCGATGGAGCTGGTTGGCCATGGACTGAAATATCCAAAACAGGAGTCTAAATTGTTCTTGTTGGAGATTTTTTCCTACCTTAGAGCTACACCCCCAACCCTGTATTTTATCCTTTACTTTGAAAAAGGGTCTCACTAAGTTATGGAGGGCCTCACTAAGCAGCTGAGGCTGACCACAAACTCAGATCCTCCTGTCTCAGCTTCCCAAGCATGCACCAGCACACCCAGCATTCTGTCAAGAGATTTTGGTCACAGCAGCAAACAGCTGACTAGCGCAGTCATCTGTGAAAACCTCACAGCCCACATCACACGCAATGTTACGTAAAAGACCAGATGTCCTATCAAACTACGGAGCTGGAGTAGAATGTCAGCTCTTGCTACTTTTATTCCACATTGGACTGAAAGTTCCAGCCAGGTCAAGCAGGCAAGAAAAAGAAATACAAGGCATCAAGAAAGGAAGGAAAAACCAAAATTCTATTTGCTTATGGCATGACGATGATATATATATATATATATATATATATATATATATATATATATATATATGGAATTCACAAGAATACTGCTCAGTCTAAGAAAGGAGTTCAGCAAAGTTGCAGGATACAAGAGCAATATGTAAACATCAAGTGTATTTCTATGCATTCATTCTTAACTATCTGAAATAAAATTAAGAGAACAATTCCATCTATAACTGGACTTTGTCAAAACTAAAAATGTTGTGCTTCAAAGGACACCACCAAGAAAAGAAAAAGCACAATCTAGAGACTGAAAAGAAAATGTGCAAATTATGTATCTGATAAAGAACTTGTTTCTAGAGGATGTTACGAAGCTTTCCAACTCAAAATAAAAAGACAAAACATTCCATTTTTTCAAAGGGGACAAAGGATTTGAATCGACATTTCTCCAAAGAAACCATAAAAACAACCAATAAGCTAATGAAAAGATTCTCAACATCGTTAGCCATTAGAGAAGTACATATTAAGGTCACAGTGAAGTACTTACTTCATACTAAGATTGCTATAAGCAAAAAAAAAAAAAAGATAGTAACAATTATTGGTATGTGGAAAAATTGAAATCCTGCTGGCTAGAATATAGATATCACAGCCACTGGGGAAAGAAGTTTGGTGATTCCTTAAAAAGTTAAATTTCAAGTTGCCACACAAGCCAGCAATTCCACTCCCCGGTAGACACTCAAGAGAATGAAAACTTAACTTTCCTTCAGGGATCACAGGCCAGACAAGAAGATGCTTTAGAGGGGACAGAGGAGAGACCAAGGAATGAGGCTTTGACAGTCACTCCTCTGTGGGACTCAGGATACCAGGAAAGGGAATTTTCATGAATTGGGAATTGGGAGATTTTATGTCCTTTGGAGGGTCTTTTAGGGTTCTTTTGTCTCTTCTTCCTCTGTGTGCATGCATGCAGGTGTGTGTGCGTGTGTGTGTGTGTGTGTGTGTGTGTGTGTGTGTGTATGCACATGTGCATTTGTGTAGCTGACTGTGCATATAATAAGCTGTCATGTGTGAAGAGATGTCTATCCCATAAAACAACTGCCACCTCATAGTTCAGTATCTCAGGAGAGAATGTCTAGAACAAATATTTAGCTGACATTTTATCCCAATTAAAAAACATGTACCTCCCTAAGTCCCATGTCTCCCCACAACCCTGCAGCCTGAGCTGCTATACAGAGGGGCAGTTGGAGAGTGATAAGCCCTGGCAGCTGGGCATGAGGGCCCTGTCATGGTGGGGTGGACAGGAAGCCCCCAGGGAGCTCACACCCCAGGGAACTGGAAAGCCCACAGCACAGGACCAAGGCTCAGCACATCTAGCCTTCTGACCTTAGAGATGTGACCCCTAGCCATGCTTTCTGTTCAGCCAGCCCATCAGGACCACAGGGCAGTTGGCCTCACCCCTGCTGGCTGTATTCACTGGGCTGGGCTGCTCTAGGGCTTAGAGGCCTGAGCCGTGACATTGGCTACTTAAGTCACTTTGTGCTGCTATAACAGAAGACTTGAGGTTGGTTGAGTTAATGGGGAACAGATGTCATTCTTGAAGCTGTGGAGGCTGGCTGCATCCAGGGAGGACGTTTTGCTGCATCACTCGATGGTGGAAGGCAGAAGAGAGAGAGAATAGGAAAGGGGCCCAACTCACCCTTCCAGGAGGAACCCACTCCTATGACAGACAGACAGCACCAATCAGCTCTGGAGGACAGAGCCCATGTGACCTGATCACTTCTTAAAGGTCCCGCTCTCAACCCATTACACTGGGGATTAGGTGCCCAGTACATGAAATCGGAGACCATCCGAACCACAGAACTGGCCACACTGAGCAGGGCACAGATCTTGGCCTGGGGCAGAGCCCGGCTGGAGCGCAGGCTCCACGGCTCTTCTCCACGGGGTGTGGGGAACATTGTCCCACCTGCAGTGCCTCACTTCATATCATACATACGCCAACCCCAGAGAGAGTCCCTGTGGTAGCCCACAGTCAGCTCTCCATCCCTGAGAGCACACACCTGCCACCTCCAGCTCTCTAACAGGAACTCTTGCTGTTTATACACGTGACAGTCATTGGCTCGTGGTTCTTCCTTTACACACTACCTGACTGATCAACTGGCATGAATGTTTTGCCTTCAGCTTCTCATTACAATAATTATCATCCTCACTAGTCAATGATCTTGTGCCTGGGCTCTCCATTAATATGATTGCTCATATTAATGAGCAGAAGCAAATAACTCCTGCTTTTATTAACACAGCAAGAGTAGGCCTGTTCCCCGTGTGGCCCTGGAATCTGTCCTTCGGATCCTTGTTGGCTCAGGCAATTCCTGGCATCCTTCTCCATGAACAAGGCCTTCCACCCTCCTGTCCCCAGTCAGCAGGGTCCTGCAGCCCCTCCCTGAAGAACACATCTGCCTGTAGGTCTGCAGCTACTTCTCCCACTTTGCCATGGCCACCGTTTGAAGCCAGTTCCCTGTGCACCCAGAGGAAGGCTCTGAATTGCTTGCCTAACTGTGCACTGCTATCAATCCACCTGCAAAACAGACATTCACACAGCGAGATAAGCAGAACAACTTTCTTACCCACAGAAGTAAGGGCTCAAGGGACAATTAATTGGGCTTTGTGGCGAGCTGGTGCCCTGGGGATCAGGAAAGCTGCCATGGGCAGATAGAGTCTCATCCATGTGTCCCACTCGTGCTATAGCTGAGACACCCCCAGAGCAGCCCACCTGGGTTTATGCATCACCCACCATGACTAGCTGGGGTGAAGCATAGTAGACAGTCCTGCTCCAGGAGGGGCAGGATCAGCTCCCCGCCAGCCCAGCCAGTGGCCTCCTTATCTCAGGATGCTGCAGCCCCAACATGTTCTATGATTATTCTGAGAACTGCAGCCCCAAGGCCAATGCCTTCAGGGCATGTCCTGCATAGCTGGCTGCCAAGTAGTAAGCACTTACACTGAGCCCAGGATGGTATTATCGACATTACCCTCCATACAGAGGTGACATTCTCACCTGGCTCTCTAGACTTGAAAACTGGGCTGAGAACCGTGGAGGGCCTTGACCAAATCTGCAGGTAGTGAGGGTGACCTCAGGTCTTTCTGACTCTAGAGCCCATGCTTTTCATCCACACGTGGACCCCTCTCCTCTGTCTTCATTTTCCTCCCCAGCTCTTTGCCCTCAGCCTGGCACTGCCAGGGCCCCCGTGGATAAGCAGCCTAGGATCTGAGATTCCATGTCACATGCTGAGACAGTGGAAGGGGTCTAGCTTCAGAGATACCCCAGCTCTATGGGGAAGAAGTCTGGGATCTCCAGACTTCTCTCCCACCCTAGCCTCCAAAGCTACTTGCCAGGGCATGACATTTTGATTTCTCCTTCACTCCAAGCACCTCAGGGGTAGAACCGTCCCCACCCACAAAGTGGGGTCACTGCAGATGCATAAGTGTGAGTAACTCTGTTCTCTGGTTTGCTTCCACACAACCTGATAAGAAGCTTCCTCCGGACTTTGCAGGACCCTCACAACATCCTAGAAAGAAGAATGGGCGGACGGAGTATCACAGCTTTTTGGAACTGAGAATCCCTTTAAAAGGAGCACGAATCTCTTCATTTTACAGATAAACATAGGTCCAAAGAAAAGAGTAGATTTGCCCACAGTCAGTGCAAATGAAGGACAGAGCAGGCACCAGATCCCAGCATCCCTAACTCCAGAGTCAGCAAAACCTGAGTCAGCCCTTGATGGTTTTCGGATTTCCAAGTAAATCTCGCTCTGCCTGCTCCTCAGAGCAGCTGAGGAAGGGGCTAGGTGATCTGGGTTTGGGCTCACGGCCCCAGGGCGGCCACTGAAAAGCGTGTGTGGCCTCAGATGGCCTCTTTTTTGCTCTGCAGACCTGAGTCTAACTCCCTTGAAATCTGGATGTTGCCAGAGCATTCTGTCCCCCAGAAACTTCAAAGCCAGACCCAGTCACACGTGTCCTGGGCTTGGCCGAAGCTGCTCCACTTCCGAGCAGCATTTTATTTCCTCCTGTTGGAAACTGAATAAGTCCATTAGCAGAAATCACCATTTCCTGGGGCTGCTCACATCAGAAGCAGCAGGTGGTGGTTCCAAGCGCTTCTAAATGAGCCCTGGAGTCCAGCTGGGACAAATCCATCCCTCCTTAGCGACATCGTGTTTCACCCCATTCCTGGAGCCTTTATTTAGCCAGAGTTGAATTCTCCCGCCGAGAGGCCGCTTCCCTATCTGGGGACTTTTCCTGGCAGGAGGCATCCTGGGTTGCCGCGAGCAGCCTTGGCACAGAGATGGATGGGGATCAATAGTAGAGCAAAAGTGATGGCGAGTCCAGGTGGGGGCAGTGGGGACAGACTTCCCTCGGGAAGGGGAAGCTTGGGGCCAGGAGATGCCCCATGAGATTGGGCTTTACTCCTTGAGTCTTCTTCCAGGCTTCACCACAGGCTGACATGTACCAGTATTGAGAAGAGGCTTCATAATGTAGTCATATACCAGTATTGGGAAAGATTTTCAATTTTCAAAATATATCTTTGGTAGTTAAAAAAAAAAAAAAAAGCCAGGAGCTTCAAGGAAAGGGCTGAAGATTTCCAGGCACCAAGGGTAATTAGCGAGAGAACAGAAGAAGCCCAAAAGCCTAGGGTCTTTTTACATTTCTAAGAGAAGTGGACTCCTCAAGGATGTGGGGGAATCCCAGACTCCAGATCAGCAACTTAACACATTTTGGAGTGTAACAAAAGGAATGGGGGGTCTGTGCCAGAGACAGAGCTGGTCTATCAAAAGACCTGACCCCTTCCCTGGAGAAAGGGCGGATCTAATAGGGTCAGAAGATTGGTTATAAAAATACTCAATGTCCAGGAATCTTCGATGACTTTGCTTCAGGTCATCCTACTATGTCACTCTGTTGGGCAGCGCTTTACTCTAAGCTCTGTCTTTCCCTCTTTCTAATGGTGCCATAACAGTCACAACCTGTATTTCTCTTTGTAATAATAAACTCATTTAAGTCTCCCACAAGAGTCCAGACTAGTGTTTATCTATCCTAATTCTGGACAAGGACCCACGTTTACAGGATCAGTTTCTGGGAGCCTAACAGAGTTCCCAGGGAACAGTTCCCCCAAAACGATAACAGTTACAAAACCATAACAGACAGATGACGACGACTCACAGAGGCCTGGGCAGTGAGCCCACAGACACAGCGCTGCTCCTTCAGCTCGCCACGTCCAAAGCCCTCCCCCGCCCCTCAGGACACAGCCTGGCCTGGACCCAGGGAGTCTGCCCAGAAGCACTGTGATTTCTGCCTGCTCAGCATGGGGCATCGAGGTCAGAGCTCATTAAGCTTCCGCCCATCAAAGGTCAGTGGAGGGAGGTCAGCGGAGGCCAGTGGCAGAGCGGCTACCTCCCAGTGAGGACTCACAGGTGGCCTTGGCATCCATCCAAGTCACGGCTCCATCACCTGGGCACCTGAGATGTATCAGTGTGTCCCAATCAGGGGCCGGCAGGGACATCCTGAGCAGTAATGATTGCCCTGGCCGCTCCTGCAGCCAGATCTATTATGGCATAAAGAAAAGACTTCACTCCCGGCAGTAAAAGGGAGCTGGCCTGTCTGTGCTTGTAGAAACCTGTTTGCCAAGCTGGGAGGGAGGAGTGGGGGCTTTTACCCCACACCTGCTGGGCCCCGGGGGCCTGGGCCATTCGTCGTCCCGAGCTCCAGGCCACCTTGTCCAAGAGGCCAATACCCTACGCTGAGAGAACCTGAGAATCAGTGCCCAGGCCATAAGTTACCCATATGGTTTTATATCCAGGTGCCTTTTGACACCACCCAGGCAGGTAGCAGAGCAGCTAGAGGCCCAGGCTTTGGAGTCAGCCTAAACATAAGCTCAATCCTGGCTCTGCCATATAACAGCCAAGTGGCCCGGGCTGAGTAAACTCGCTCCCGGGACCTCCAACCTCCATTCCCTCATCTCCAAACGTAGGAGCACCTACTGTCCAAGCCATGGCTGAGAGGTAGCAGGTGAAGTATGAGGGTCAGGCGGGTGGCACAGGGCTGGGTTTGTTATTGACTTACCCACGATGGGACTGTGCTGGCTCTTCCTGAATCTTTTACCGCATGACCTCACAGCCTCTCTGCAAGTAGTTGTTGTTGTGTTCATCGTGGAGTGCTTAGGGGCTTGTGAGGTCACCCACAGGCAGAGTGGGACATGGGCCTTGGCATGTTGGCTCTGAGCTGGCACTTCTCCTGATGCCCAGCCCACCCCCAGCTGCTCTGGAAGGCCAGGCGAGTTCCGGAACCCCCACCCCCTGAGCACAGGCACCAGGACCAACCCTTCACAGGGTGAGGGGCGCATGGAGATAAACTCAGCAAGCCTCCTCCCCTGAGGACCTGAGGAGCTCGGCACCCATGGAGCTGCTGACCCTCCGCAGAGAACCCCCACACTGCCCTCCCTGTTCTGTGATGCCCTGCCCAGGAAATGCCTCCGGAGCCAGCAGTTCTCATGGCCCCAATGCCTCCCCCACAGGCTCTACTCCCACCACTCCACCAGTGAACTCCAGTCACCCAGAATCTCCAGTGACCTGTGGCCTCCTCATTACCAATGACCTGGTGTCGCCCCGGCCTCCACGTTGCCAGTGATGCCCATGTCCACAATGAACTCCACGTCACCTACGTCTATACCAACCATGTAACCAATGACCCCGAATCCCCTATGAGTTTCATGTCACTAAGAACTGCCATGTCACCAATGACAACCAAGTCAACAGTGACTCCATGTGTCACCTATGACCTCCCTGTTACCAACGACCTTGTGTCACCAATGATACTCATGTCACCTACGAGCTCCATGTCACCAGTGACCTTTGTGTCACCTATAACCTCCATGTCACCTATAACCCTTATATCATAAATAACTTCCGTGTGAACTATGATCTCCCCATTACCAATGAATGACCTTCATGCCATTGATAACCTTATTGTCACAAATAACCTTTCCGTGACCCATGATCTCCCTTCAGCTGCTCAGGCCCAACCCTCGGACCACCTTTCCTTCCCTCTCCTTTATGCCTGCATCCAATCCCCTTAACCCAGCTCTCACTGGCCCAAGCAGTTCCCACATTGAAAGCTCTTTGTTTCATCATCTAGAATAAAGTTTTCTTCCTGCCAGGACTCCAACTGATACATCAGCATAAACATCCATTGCTGCAGTTTACTCAAATAGGATTGTGCTGGGCCTCTTTCCACGTTGATACATTTTACTATTTACTTCTTCTATTGGCATTTAAATATAGTGACCCATGTAAAGTCCTTAGAGTAGAGCCTGGTTCATAGGCCTATCATGAAGCTAGGGCAGTATCAATTTCTCCAGGACCATGTGACCACCTATAGGTGAGAGGTGGTTCCCCAGGAGAAACCAAGGTACTACTGCTGAGCGTTCTTTGCTCAGTTCCAGTAGAAATCATGAATAAGCAAAGTGCAGCTCCCTTCTTTTTCGCAGCCCTGAGCTTTAAATGCCAGCAGCTCTCAGCTTCAAGTTAGCAGCTCTCCTTGCCGATCTCCCAGCAGCCAGAGCCAGCAGCTTTCTGGAGCTCTCTATTGATCTCTGGCTGCTAGACACCCTCAGTGTTACCCAGCCCCGGCCGCGGGCCACTCAATGCCAACAGTCTTTAGTGCTGCCAGCCTTTAGAGCAGCCAGCTCAGACTGCTCTATTCAAGATAAAAATTAAGAATAGGTGAAATAAAATGATCTGAAGGGGGCTTTATTAGGTTTATGCTGTAGCATAAGAGAAAGCAGTACACAGACTATTCCGATAAGCTTGAGAGAGGGGTGCTCATGTAGACAAAAAGGGCAAGCTCATGCATGCACCCAATGTCCTGCAGCTGATTGCAGAGTTCCTGCATGCCAGCCGACACAGGTGGCATGTGATGTCATGTAATGGGGAGAGGAGAGGAGAGGCTCCTCGAGGACCAGAGCGGGAACACCTGAAGCAGCTTCAGAGAGGCAGAGCCATCTGTAGAGATGGAAGAGAGTCATCTAGGACAGAGATGAGGCCTCTGATACAGCCGCAGCTAGAGCAGAGTCTCACGGCGTGACCACAAGGCTTTTTGAACAGCCAAAGGAAAGAAGGAGGAGATGGAGGAGGAAGAGGAGGAGGAGGAGGAGCAGAAGGAGGAGGAGGAGGAGGAGGAGGAGGAGGAGGAGGAGGAGGAGGAGGAGGAGGAGGAGGAAGAGAAGAAAGAAAAAATAAAAAGTACCTCAGGGGTTGGGGGAGTCTGGCCCATCTCTTCTGTGTCACTGTTACCACAAGCAGAGAAAATAAATGCGACTCACTAAAACAATGGATGTCATAAAGAAGGGGATAGTTCCATTGGGTTTTAAAGGATATATAGTAGTTAATTGGCTGGTCAAAGGGGTGGGCATTACAGGCAAGAGAAACAGAAAGAGTTTCGGCATGAACTTAGAGGAAACAGTTCGTAACATCCTCAGGACCAGCCCATCAGGCAAGTTGAACAATTACCCACATGTTACAGGTGGGTAAATTTGGGGCTCAGGAGAATCTTCTTATCCCAGGGTCAGGCGGTCAGTGGCCAGGCCTGCTTTGGAAGCCCCATCTGTGCTGCTGTCTGCCCTACCCTGGTTTCTCTGTTGATGTCACCGGTAGGCTGGGAACTCCTTGGCCTGGGTGGCTTCATGTGATGGGCTTGGGCCTGTCTGTAACCTGACCACGTGCACTCTCAGGGCGAGCTGGGTTAGTGGGGTGCGGTGCCAACACATCCCATTATGTGACTAGTGAACTCATTATTCTGCAGCAGAATATCAGGTCGATTGGAACCTGCAGGCTGCTCCCTGGGTGTGAAGACCCACCCCAGGTGCCCACTGGGATTTTTTGCCCCAAGTCAGAACTTATCAATTCCACCACTCTTCCTTTCCTTCCTCTCTTCCTTCAATGGATTATAAGCACATGGTTTAAGCCCCAGCTTCTACCGTGATGGTGAAGAACACATAAAGGGTCTGCCCTCCTGGAACTGCTCCTGTGTGTGTTCTCCATGGGGTCACCATTGCTATGGAGAGCCAAGTCCTGCCTGGGCCCTGGGGACACAGAAATGACTGCTGGGAGGGTGGCCACGAGGGGCTCCCAGGCAGGTGGGAAAACACACCCACCCCAGTCAGACAGCAATGTGTGATCTAACAGAGGCACCAAAAGCAGAGGGACCTGGAGGATGAGGGTTCTGTTTGGCCCACTCCTTGGACAGTCACTGCTTCCTGGGGTTCACTATGATGATTTTGGTCTGGCTGGGCCTTTAATTTCCTCTAAGGAGAGGAGACAGCTGGGGGCTATGATTAGTGACCCGATATGAGTCTCAAAGCCTGGAGAGTGCAGGAGGCTTGGTTTCCTAAAGGGGGGCCAAAACAGCATGCATCCATTACAATAGATATTGCTAATCTCAATTTACAAAGGAGGAAACCAAGTCTTAGAGAATCTCAGTAACTCAGCAGGTTAATCAGTGGCTGGACAGAAAATCAAAAGCTCTTCACCACTGACCACCAAGCTACTACAGGTCCCAGGGGCCCTGGCATCTGTAGGAATCACCAGGAAGCCCCCACACATGAGGTCCAACAGGCTGATATTGCTCATTCCAGCCCAAGTGGGACAATTATCAAGGCTCAGGCACTCAGGCCCCGGAGGGCCCAGAGTTTACAAATCTAATCTTCATGATGGGTGGCATTTGAAGCGCCTTTCCCCAAGCCACAGTGCACAGAGCCTGCTGCCTATGGCAATTTCTCATCTGCCCACAAGAATGAGTACATCAAAGGGAACGGAGACCAGGTGAGCGTTGCCACTGTGATATTAGCCTGGAGACAGGGGACATGGAGCCGCGGAGGTGAGGGCTGTTTGACAGGGGGACTCATGCTCCTGTGAAGCCCAAGGTGTAGACAGCTTAGATGCAGCCATTCCCCAGACTCTCCCCTGTCCCGCTCTGCCTGCTTCATTTAAGGGATGTTGCTCAACACTTCACGACTGGTCGTCAGCCCAAACCCCTTCACTTCTCAGGTGAGAAGACAGAGCCTGGGAGGAGAGGCACTGGCTCAGAGAAGATGTTAAGGGGAAGCAGGAACCACAGAGGGAGGGCATGTTAGGTGCCAGGCACAGTGGCGCACATTTTTCCTACTTAATTTAATTTAATCCTCAGTCAAGGATGGTTCTCGTTCTATTCATGGGAAAGGCAGTTACCACTCTTCGGTCACGTGACTAAGAAGTACAGAGCCAACCAAATGGAGTGGCTGGTGCAAAATTCAAGTCCTGAGCCACTGTGCTGGCCTTTCATCCAGCTGGCTCCATTCTCCCTGGGTGGCCCCATCCTGGGGAGGCTGGAGCCCTGCAGCCATATATCCAGTCTCCCTTGACCACCAGGTCAGCATCAGCTTGGGACAACAGGACGACAGGAGGAGCCAGCGGCAGAGCAGGAGGAGGGAGGCGGGAGGCTGCTCCCTGGCTCTGCTTTCTACCTCCTCAGCAGCAGCAGGGACCTGGGCCCCTCACACAGTCAGGGTGGTCCTGTGTCACCAGCATCAGCAGAGGCGCCTTCTGCTCCCTCTTCTTCCAGTCCTAGAGCATGGCTGTTCCCAAGGTACTAACCCTGGGTACTTTCCTTCTCTCTTCTTCTTATTCAGCCCTCCCACATCTCTGTGACCATTGTTTGTATTTCCCCTCCTCTGCAGTTTGTTTTCCTAAATGGACCCCCAGTGGTACAGGAGGGATGCTCCTGGGAGATAAAAGGAATGGCTGAGTGAACATAGTAATGACTTTGTTGTCAGGGGGAAAGAGACAATGGAGACAGCAGAGGCCCACTGTGCGCAGGGGCATCCAAAGTATCTACATTGCCTTTGCTACCTGGGTCTGCCTGCGATGAAGTGTTAACTCAAGGCTTTAGGAGGCCAACTGGCTGCTGCGTATAACTACTTAAAATTAACACCTATGACAAAGGACAGAGAGCGTGATGATGGTTTCTGACCATGCTGGGAAGTTTACAGCAAGAAAATGGCAAGCTCTGGGCTTTAAACTCTTTGATTAGAGTGTCCTCAGAGAAGTACAAAGGCCCCAAAGAAAGATCTCGCCTTCTGTGGTCACAGAGCAGACACCGGCAGATCGGGCCCCAGACTTAATCCACAGTGCATTGCAGCCCAAGACCCCTGCGTGGCAGAATCACAGGGAAAATTGACCTCACAGCCTTGCCAAACTCCACGCGTGAAACCAACGAGGCATGGAAAAAAATAAGAATCTAAGAGTTGAATGAGAATTCAAGTGAGTCTGGGAGCCTTGATCCTTCCAAACCCCTCCAAGGACTGCAAATCCCCAAGCCCCTCAGGCACCCACTGCAGACTACACCTCCACGTGTGCACATGTGAGCCTGCTCCGCTTGCAGATCCCCTCATGACAGACACGGGTGGTGGTTTCTATTAGGCTTTGTGTGTTTTCTACTTACCTGGCCTCTGTGCAGAAGGCAGAGTGATCTTAAAGAGTGACCGTGTGTTAGTGCACTCTTGCTCAGGGGTGGCTCCAAATGTACCTGCTATTCCAGATACGGGATCTTGCTGAGAGAGAAAATCGGCACAGCTCCTGGAGCTGCGTGCAAGATCATATTCTGGCAAACATGAAAAGGATTTCATTTTAACTCTCATCAAGAACAACAAGGTGCCCTGTCCTGCCTGGGGGCTGCATCAACTCTCCTGCTAATGCATAGTCTAGATTGAAGGGACTCAGTCACCAAGCATCACCAGTGACACCATGCTGATGTGCCAGGCTGGTGACATCATGCAGGCTGGACCTGCAGAGCAGGAGAGACTGCACCTGAGACCCTTGAAGAAGACAAGCTGTGCTAGATGGTGGGGGAACCCCATCAAAGCTCAGGTATCTCAAGCCTAGATGTTGTTTCTAGGGTCCGATATTCTGGGACACACCTGGATATTATCATCTCTGTCATGATAAACAGCTTACACCGCCTTCCACTAAGAAAGAGGCACCACATTCATGGGCTTCTTTGGATTTTGAAAGCAACATATCTCCCCACCTTAGTGTGCAATGCTCCAAACATTTTTACCGATTAATCTGTAAAGCTGCTGATGTTGAGTGGAACCCCCAGCCAGAAATGCCCCGCAGAACGTCTAGGCTGCTCTGCCACTGGGGTCTCACAATCGAGTGTCTAATGATCCTCGAAGTGTTTGTGACAGATGAAGTTGCTATGGAACCTGCGGGCAAATCCCAGCAGCCCAGGCCCGCGGGGGATTGGAATAGAGCTTTGCCCACTTCTGAAGATAACTGTTCTCCACGGGGCCACAAAAGACCAGGAGGCATTAGCTGCCTGTCATGAGCTGGGTGTTATCTGATCCCCCGAGCCACGGAGGCCGGCATGTAAGGCAGTCATTTGTCACCAAATGGGAATGGTGAATACAAGTTTTCACCCCTGCAGACACAGTTTCAAGTTGCATGAGCCGGGGGTCACAACGCTTGGAGCTCCTACCCTTCCTTGCTGCCAGCCTCTCATTGCACACCAAATGGAGCCCCACAACCAGGCAGATGAGGGAGAGAAACTAAGTCCTTATTTGCCAACGGTCCTGCCTGATGTTCCGGCACCATCCAGAAGTAGATTTCTGCAGCATCTCAGAGGGCTGAGGTGCTGCAAGGAAAGCATCGCTGAAAACCTGCAAGGAAGGGAAGTCCTCGGGTGGCCAGAACTTGGAGCAGCACATCTGTTTGTCCTCCTGCCTGGACAGACAAATAGCCAGAGGTGAAGATCTGCAGTGAGTCGCAGGAAGCCTCTAACAGTTTGAGCAGATGATTAGGAGTATGGAAAGAAGCAGGCTGTAAATTGAGGGAAATATGGATGTCTTCAAATACAGCTCGGCCCTGCCCAGGGGTCCGCAGGGGTCCGCTGAGAACACTGGGCATGTGGACTTGGCGGGCAGTGCTCTGAGCAGAGCAGTACAGCAGTGAACACCTGACCAGCTCCCCACCCTCCTGGGGTTGAAACCCAGTTCCCTCCTACCAGGAGCTCCAATTACGAACACCAAATAGCAGCTGTACTTAGGCCTCATTTAACCTTATGTGTCAGCCAGGCGTGGTGGCGCACACTTGTAATCCCAGCATTCCGGAGGCTGAGACAGGAAGATTGCAGGTTCACAGACAGCCTCAGCTACTTAGTGAGGCCTTTTGCAACTCAGTGAGACCCTGTTTCAAAATAAAGAATAGAAAATAGGGTTGGGGGTGTAGCTTGGAGGTAGAACGCCCCTGGGTTCCATCCCTAGTAGTACAAATAAAATCTTTAATAATAATCTTTACATGTCAGCTCTCTGAGGAGGACCAACTGTGATGCACGTCACAGATGAGAAACTGAGGCTCCATCCAGGAGGTGAAGAGGCTGCCAAGAGTGCAAGAGGGGTCCACACTCATTTCTTTCCAACTCCAGACCCCATGTTCGGAACCACTGTGGCAAAGGTGGGGGGTGACGTCAGGCTGCGTGCCTCCCGGGGCTGTAGAAATGACCTTTGCATGGATCCTGTGAACCTGGCCCTATTACCTCCCAACCCATATGCAGTTGGCCGTGGAGGACTCGGCACCTACTGACTGCTGGCTGTGAGCTCAGGTCTCGCCCAAGCTCTCTCTCTCTTTCACCCTCATGGCATTATCTTGTGTTTACAGAAGAGAAGACAGAGGCTCAGAGAGCACCTGGGGTTAGACAGCAACCAACAGGCAGAGGCAGAGGACTTCAAACACTGGGCTTTTCTCCCATGTCTGAGACCCTCTGGACAAGGATGCTACTAAATCATGACATTCTGCAAACCTTGATTAGAACCTCGGGTCCCTTCTACAGCCTACAACCTTCGCAGTGTGTGTCCCTGCCCCGGCCTGCCACTGGCCCCATCCACGTCGCTGTTTGCTGGTCTCTGCTATTCCTCCGATGCACCCCTTCTGTTCTTCTTTCCTTCCTTCCTTTCTTCCCTCTTTCCTTTCTTCTTTCCTTCCTTGCGTGTTCCCACTCACTCTGACACTTACACGTGTCCATTTCTCCCTTTGTTGAGCTCTCTGCCCAGATACCACCCCGTAAAAGCCCTCCCTCAACAAGCTCTAAAGCACGCACCTCCCTCCAGTTGCCTGCTCTGTTATTCTTTATAGCCCTTATTGGTGAATCATAATCGATACGTAGCTGTCTGCATGTTCATTGTTTCTTTCCTGCCTTAGGGTGGGTTTCCCCAGGAGAAGACCTTGAGGAAAGATAGTACTGGGGAGGAACGGCCAGCTCCATGGGAGTGAGGAGGTGAGTGGAAAGAGAGAGAAGGGTGCTCAATTATGCAGCGGCCACCGTGGGCACCTGCAGTTCATCTCATGGGGAACCTGGGAGACAGAACAGGAGCCCAAGAATCGCCCACCTTGAGGATCTTATACACGGACTCCGGAGGGTCCCTGGCAGGCGCTGCTCCCAGCAGTTGTCAGCTTCTTGGCTCTCTGGCCTGCCACCTGCTCAGGCACAGTGGCTGCTCCAGAAAGAGCCCTCCTTCCTGGACTCCAGGAGCTGGCTGTCCTGCACAGCTTTCCTAGGGAAGCTTGGACACAACCATGGACAATGAGGGAACCACAGGGAGTTCCAGGGAACTGGAGCACTAGGTGCCTGGAACCCTGGGATCAGAAGAGGGGACATGCTGGCCAGCGTCAACTCCACACACACAAGTGCTGCTGGGGGCGCCGACTGGCAGAGGAACCAGCGGCAGCTCAAAATTCCCCTGCTGCTGTCATGAGCCCATGTGGCCTAGTGCAGGATTAAGGCAGACATTCAGATAGATGAGCCCTAAGCCCTCCGCCCGCTCAGCCCTGCACTCAGCGTGGCCGGAGCTTTCCTGAGACAGTGTTGAGTGACCCCTGGACGCAGGCTTCTCCAAAGCAGGCACTGGTCTCCACCGCGCTCATCTTTCCATCCAAACTGCCCTGAATGTGGGCCACCCCACTTGGAGTGAGGCCTGCCCAGCAAACTGTCCACAGGTCCCCTCTGGCCTTGGGAATGTAATCTATTAAGAATGGTAGGGGCAGAGTGTCCAGAACTCCAGCAGATCAGGAAGTCCCTGGGACAGAGTCCATCAGCTGGGGAAACCAAATGGCCATTCCCTGTGCACCAAACACCAGCCCTGCAGAGCATCCAGACCCCCTCACGGCCCCTCCTGGCTCTGAGCTCTGGAGACAGAGGCACACACAGGACAGGGGCCCCGAGACCACAGGCTGAGCCAGAACCTAGGTTCCCACCCCAGCCCTGCCCTGTGAGCCGTCACCAGGGATACAGGGCCAGGAGGCCCAGAGCAAAGTGCCAGCTCCTCCTCCATGAGAGGTCTGTGTCTATGAAATAACTATGAAGGGGAAGACGAAATAGGACCCCAGGAAATGCCCAGGCCGCCTGAGAGGAGGAGGCGAGGAGGCGCCGCCCTCCAAAACCCCTGCAGCTCCAACTAATTAAGCGTTCCATGTTTTCTTTTATCTACTTCAATAAATATCGTCAATGAAATCAACAGGCATTTTCTGTACTTAATGCATAATAACTAGTCTTATAAATCCAAATTATCTCTGTAAATCTAAATTAAATGCCCATGTTTAAATGTATTCCGGACACTTAATTAATAACGTGCCAGCAATAACCATTACTAACTTCTTTGCTCCAGGCCCATTCTCAATTTCAAAGGACATCTTCCTGTGCCATGTTTGGGTGGAAAGGAGAAAGCCAGGGTCCTGGGCCATTTACGGGCTGTTTGGGTACTGCCCGCCTTCATGGTACCACCAGAGCTGCCTGGTCCTCCTTGTGCCTGGCCTGTGCCGGCCTCTGGGTCACCCTCTTGTTAATGCCCAGAAAAAAGGCAGCCGGAGCAGCTTGCAGGTAGAGGAAGACGGGCAAGAATCAAGAAGCCTGGCTTGGCCACTGATGTGACCTTGGACAACTGGTTGTCATCTCAGGACCCCAGTTCCCACTTCTGTATAACAAGCAATGGGTCATCACAGAAGCCTTTGCAGCAGCCGTGGGAAGGGAGACATGGAGAGTGGTAGATTGCTCATGATTGGGGGCAGGGTGACCTTGGACAAGTGACTCAATCTCTTCCTGCCTCAGTTTCCCCATCCATACAGAGAGGACAGTCATGGACAGGCGCCTACTCATGGGGCAATGTGGAGCCTGAGCTGAGGTTATTGTGTGACTTGCTTAATCCAGGCCCCAGAGGTGTCCTCTATGTTATGCACCTCCCTCCCCTGCCCACCCTGCACCCCAGCTCAGGGCATCTCACATGCCGGACACATTCTGGGCTCTCTGTGATTAAGTGAACCCATCTGCTCTCACGTTAACTTTTATTACTTATTGATCTTCTTTGATCTCTGTCTTGTCCATTTTCATCGGGTCAAGCTAGCTGAAGCCACTCAGCGGGAGAAGCAGAGTTTAAAATGTTATAGCTGCAAACAAGGACCCATATTATCGGGGCCATCACCTTTGAAGGGGCAAGCGACATCCACTGTCATCCTGACCCCGTGCTGGGCTGGGAAAGCTGAGGAGGGGGCTCATCCCATCTCTGTAGAAGGGCTGGGGGTGGCCTCTGGAAGCCACTTGGTGAGGTCCTGGGTCTGGGTCAAGAATGGGAAAGTCCTCTTGGGTGAGCAGAGGACCTCAGGTGGGGGCCTAGGGAAGAGGGTCAGTGCAGCTCAGGTACCTAGGCAGTGAGCACCCCTGGGCTCCGTGATGATCTTGGCCTTTATAGGGGATGAGGCACCATGCCCCTCTTTCTGCGTGGTAATGGGGCGAGTTCAAGGGGTCAACAGACTCCGAGGCCACGGCCCCCAGGGATGTCCAGGGAAAGCTGCAGACCTGCCACCTCCCGTCCTCTGGATGACCTGGGCTTGCTAGAGCTGGCCAGATGGGGACCACACTAGAAGCCAAGTCCCCCGTCTTCCATCCAGGGCTCAGCCTTCCCCTCTCCTGGACTCTCCTGGCTTCTCCTGGCCTCCCAGCCATGCTATCTGCCCACAATCCCCATGGAGGCCCCAGATCTGTGCTGGGGAGGGGGGCAGGAAAGCCCCTGGGGGGCCTGACTCCCTGCAGGGCCACTCAACTCCCCTTTGAGTCGTGGGCAGCATTGGAGGCCACATATCCAGGTGCAGCAAGAGACAGGTGGAAATTCTGCTCTGCCCAACACAAAGTCCACTTAGATGTTGACTTCATCTTTTTTGCCTGGTGGTGTAAATTCAGAGGAGAGGAGAACAATGGCCACATGTTGCAGGTGGCTCCCTCCTGAGGGAGTGATGGCCATTAGCAGGAGGTTTAAGGACGGGACAGTTAAGGTGGGCAGATCTCAGTTTGCCAAATAAAGAAGCTCCGAGCCAGAGGTAAAATGCCTTAACCTGAGGTCACACGGCCCAGTGGCCACAGAGCCAGGAACTTGGCCTTTCCCAGCACCTGGCACTAGCCAGTGTCAACGCTGGGAGGCCAGGTCCACACAGAGGGGCAGGTTCAGACGTGTGTGGCATGAGGACCAGGCCTGCCCACTCCTCATTTTCTGCCGCACTGCGCAGCCAGGCACACAACAGGAGCTCAATAAATGTCCATTTCCTGCAGAACTCAGGCCTTTTCTGCCGGCTCCAGGACCTAAGAGGTCCAGCGTGGAACAAGAACACCCCGCAGCAGATCCCCGTCTCCTCCCACGGTGGGGCAGGCTGCTCCCCACTCCGGACTGCATCTGCTCTGCCCTCCTAGGCCCTGGGGATACAGGTCCTGAGAGCTGACCTTCCAGAGGGTGACAGGCAAAGGTCACAGCTCCATTTACCTCTGAGCTGCCTGGACCGTCCTGATGCAGTAGCCTCCGAGGCTTGTCACTGGCCTCCCTGGCCTCCCCTACCCACGATGGGCTGCAGGTGAGGACTGAGGTGGGTCACTGGTCACTGGTCACTTGAAAGAGCTCTTGCTGAACCTTGGCTTCCTCATCTGCAGGTGCTGAGAGCCCCCGCACTTCAATCACAGAATGAGCAGCCCGTGGGGTACACTCGTGGAGAGCCCCCGAGGGGGTTCAGTCGCAGTGACATTGTGACTGTCCCAGGGCAGAGCCTCGAGGGAGCAGCAGGAGGACAGCAGGTGCCCGGGCTGAGACCAGAGGGCAGGTCGAGTGGCTGACACACTTGCTGGTGGTGTTACCTCCATGTTGTTGGTCCCTCTGTGAACTCAGGTCCTCGTCTGTAAGGGGGATCAGGCCCACCTTGCAGGACAGCTGGACGTGTTCATGGTCGAGCAGCAGGGCCCCCAGCTCAGAGCAGGTGCGCAGTCACATGGACACCACAAAGGTCCCCACAGCAGATAGCGCCCTGGGCTTTGGAAATTACCAACAGGGAGGTGATAATTGGAATCTCTGGTGTGAAGAGGCCCCCACAGGGAGTGTGGGGGAGAAGAGACAAAGAGAAAACAGCCCAGAGGGCTGCCTGAGCCCTGCCGCAGCCCCACCCTTCCCTCTCAAGTCAGAAAGGGGAGTGGAATGCTGGCTGTGGCAGTAGACACAGAGAAGAATTCGCTCACCATGAACAGACAGAGTGCGTAGTGGCGAAGAGAGCGAGCTCTCCTTCTTTCTTACCATATGGCTCCGATCAGGTTTCTTACCCTCTCTGTGCCTCAGCTTCTCCTTATGCAAAAATGGGGACAGAAAGTATTGCCCCTGCACCAGTTGTCAAGAAGGTTAAATGAGACACAGCGGTGTGAACTACTAAGAAAGTGTCTAATGTCGGCAGGGTGCTGCGCGCTGAAAATAGTGGTGATGGCGATAGGGGTCTGGGCGATCTCAGTGGCGTTGGCGACATAATGACACGGTGATCAGGAAGGGGACGCTAGTGGGGTGATGATGGCGGTGATCTCTACGGACTGAATTTCCCCACCCCCATTTGTAGGTCAAAGTCCTAACCCTCAAAGTAACTGTATTTGGAGCATTCAAAGAGGCGATTAAGGTTAAGGGAGTTCATCAGGGTGGAGCCTTAATCCAATAGGGCTCTTGACCTCTTAGTTAGAGACACCCAGAGGTGTACATGCTCAGAGAAAGGGCCATGTGGGGTCGCAGAGAGAAGACAGCCATCTTTGCACCAGAGAGAAAGGCCTGGGGCCACCCTGCCTGCCAGCTGACCTACCTCACCTTGAACTTCCAGCCTTCAGAGTTGAGAGAAAGCAGATGTGCGCTGTCTGAGCTCCCAGTCTGCTGTGTTCTGCTACGACAATCCAAGATGCCCTGGATGAATTGCTATTCAAGACAGGAATAGAGACAGGTCCTGTGGCCAGCTTCCTGCTGGCTGCCCATCTTGCCGGAGAGGCCTTCATGGTCCCTGCTTCCCATTGTTCCCTGGCCAGGGATTTATTGGATGAAGCTTAGTGTCCAATCTCTGTAGCATCAATATTTATTTAGTGGAAACTCTAGGCTGAGAGCTATAAATATTGAAAAATCAGGAAGCGTGAGGTTGGAAAGCACACAATTGTTTCTCAAATACTAAAATATGAAGGTCCGAGAAGCTCAAGAGAGGTGAGAACAAGACAGGCCTCCTTGGCTGTGAGGAGGAAAACACCTCATGGGGCCTGAGGGTCGATCCCTACAGGATTGCAAAAAGACCTCAGGAAGGTCAGAAGGCTGACCTGGCCAGCGAGCAGGACAGGAGTGAGGGTGAAGATCTTCCAAGGTCTTCTGCCCTTTGAAGTCAATGTCAAGAAAATGGTCAGGTGCTCGAAGTCACTCACAAATGTCCCAAGGAATGAGGTGGATATGAACTGCAAGACTGAGCTGCCATGCCCAGGTCACCCCCTCGGGCTGTCCTGCAGGCTGAAGGAAGGAAGAGGGGCCCACAGAAAGATTTTTCATCCTCTGAAATATCTCCCTCAAAGCCAGGATGGCATATGCTGAGAACACTTGGCAGTTTGGAGCTTCAGTCAGGAACCAAGGCTTCAGCAGATGTCCCTGTGCCCCTTCCCAGGCCCTGCCTCTGTGGCCAGCAGCTGGAAGCACAGCCAGACCCAAGGCTCCAGGAGCCTATGTCAGGATGGGGCAGAGGGGCTGGCCCACAACTGGCAGAGAAAACCCTCAAGGGAAGCAGGGAGGTTTTAAAACTGCCAGTGCCCTCCCATCCCCAGACCCTGATTTAATTGGAGTAGGAGGCCCAAACAACTGCAAGAGGTTTGGTGCTAGGCCATGGTGAGGACCACTGTTTCAGCGGGCACCTGGGAAGCTTGTTAACATGCAGATTCCAATCCACTGGATCTAATGCAGAGTTTGAGGTGACACTTTTCTAACAAGCTCAAGAGGCCATACTGCTTGGCAGCAGACCACCCTTTGAGGAGCAAGGGGGTCCCCAGCGCTCCATCCTATGCAACTGAGCTGTGCCTCTGCTCCTTTGTCTGCCTCTTTCTATCTGGTTCTCCTTTGCAGACTGTGCCTTGACTGACCTGGAAAGAAGAGGCTGGGATGTGGCCTCCTGCTCCTCCCACTTGGCTCCACCATAGCTGGGTCTGCAGAGCTGACTCATCCCTGGCAGTAGACAATGGAGGGGTGACCAGGTGGAAGGGGGAGCTGGCCCATGCGCCCTCGCCTTCCTGAGCTGCCCCTGCCCACCTGTAATGGTGGCCTCACTGGTGTCCCTCCTGTGGCCAATTAGACCTGCACCTCTTTCTTCACCGATGTCATGGTGTGAATTTTAAAATGCCACTCAGAACTTTCTGTGTTGCCAATGCAGCCGGGTTCAGAGGTGGGGGCTTGGCCTTAGGGACTCTATCTCCTTGGTCCCCCCACCTCTCTCTTCCCCCCTTCCTCCTGATGCCATGAGCTGAAAGTCTTTTCTTCTTCCACCATGCCCTGAGGCCCTACCACCCAGATGTCTTGGAGCTGACAAACCATGGACTGACCTCTAAAACCCCCAAATAAACAAACCTTTCTTTCTCTATGATGTGGTTGCCAAGTATTCTGGTCACAAGAACAAAAAATACGACTAAAATGGAAATTGGTACCAAGAGGTGGGGTCACTGCTGTGTCCATCACAGGCTCAAGAGTTCAATAGTGGAAAATTGTTTGAGTAATTTTGCTTTGAGAAGAAGCCCCGAGGACACTCTGTTTGCATGGAAAATACTTACAAAGTTGTTTCACTGCAGTCAGCACCAAGATACTGAGAGGCAGCAGAAGCCCTGGTCCTAGAGGGTCTGGCTAATGCTTGAGCTGTTAGCAGACCTTAACACAATCACTTGGTTTTGGATCTACTGGAATCCAGGATGCTAGAGTTACAGGGTCATAGAAGCATCCACCGAGATTTCAAAGAAAGTCCTGAGAGGACAGGCAACATATATCAGGGTCTGAGTCTGAGAGGGAAGACCCTGACAATACAATTTGTGGGGCTTTGAGGGTAAAGCTAAGCTGCAATGGAGACCCTAGGAATTATGGGATGCCAGGAACATGGAACATCTGCTAAGAAAGCCTGCAAGCTCTTTATTCTTTTATATAGATACACATTTTCATGTGGAACCATTTTCCTTCTTCTTAAAGGACTTCCTATATCATTTCTTATAGTGCTCTGTGATTAATCCTTCTATCTTTTGTATATCTGAAAATGTCCCTATTTTGCCAAGTACTTTTGCTAGATAAAGAAATCTAGTTGGCAGGTGTTTTTTTTTTTCAGCATTTTAAAAATGTTACTCCACTGTCTTCTAATTTGCATAGTTTAAGAGGAGTTGGCTGTTATCACAATCTTCATCCCTCTCTGGGTAGTGTCTTTACTCTCAAGCTGACTTTTGTATATTTTCTCCTTATTTTTTCCTTTCTTTCTTTTGCTCTTTCTTTTCTTGTTTGTTGTTGTTGTTGTTGTTGTTGTTGTTGTTGTTGTGTGTGGTACTGGGGATCAAAGACCCAGGAGCCTTCCACCTCTACGCTATGCCCCAGCTTTGTTTTATTTTTTATTTGAAAACAGGGTCTTGCTAAGTTGCTGAGAGCCTCACTAAGTTGCTGAGGATGGCTTTGAACCTGTGATCCTCCTGTCTCAGCCTCCCAAGTACTGGGATTACAGGCCTGAGCCACCACACCCAGCTTGGACATTTTCATCATCACTTGAGTGGAGGAAATTGATTATACCACATCTTAGTGACATTTCCTTCATACCTTCATATTACTGGTTCCTAGTTCTGTAAGTTAATGATTTTTATCAAATTTGGTGAGGAATATTTTGACCATTATGTCATTTTTCTGTAAACTTTCCCCTCCTTTGTGAACCCCAATTTTCTGTGTTTCATGTCTCTTAAAATTGCTTCAAATTATTAATGATCTTCATTCTTTTTAATTCTTTTTTCCTCTGTGTATCTCATTTTGAATAGGTTATATTCCTATGTCTTCATATTCAGTAAATTTTTATTCTTAATGTCTAGTCTGTTGCTAGTTTTATCCAGTGAATTTTACATCTCAGACATTATAAATTTCATCTCTAGAGTTCAATTTTGGATTTTTTATGCATTCTGCATCTCTGTTCTTTGAACATCTGGAATATAGTTTCATAACTATTTTCATGTTCTCATTCCAATGTTTATGTGGGTTTCTATGTTGGTTTCAACTGATTGACTACTCTCCTTGTTTTAGGTTATGAATTCCCTGTCTCTTTGTATGGCTAATAATCTTTATTTACTTACGTGTCAGGCATTATGACTTTATCCTGGTAGGTCTTGGGTACTTTTGTATCCATATATGTATTCTTGAGCTTTGTTCTAGGATACAATAAAATTACTTGGAAAAAAAAAAAAAAGATCCTTTGTGGGATCTTGCTTTTAACTCATCCTGTATTTAAAAAAAAAAATCTCTCAAGAATTCATGTCCACTTGAAACCTCAGAATTTGACCTGATTTCAAAATAGAGGGTTTACAGATGTGACTATCTGAGATCATACCGGATTAGGAGAGCCCAAGATCCAGTGACTGATGTTCTTACCAGAAAACCAGAAGTTACCCAAGAGAGCCCATCACCTGAAGACGGAGGCTGAGACTGGGGTGAGGTGACGCATCTACAAGCCAAGGAGCTTCAGGATTGCCGGCAGCCACCAGGAGCTGGGGGAGATGCTGGAGACGGATTTCCCTCAAAGATACACACTGCTAACACCTCAGTCTCGAGACTCTGACCTCCTGAACTGAGAGAGGACATTTCTATTGCGAAGGCTTGTAATGGTAGCACTGGGATACTAACACACGGGTGTTAAGCAGACTAGGGCAGCATCTAGTCTAGCACCAACTATTCCCCACAGTGAGGCCGGTCCCTTTGTGAGCACTCTACCTCATACCCATGAGTTCCAAGGAATTCAGTGTAGCTGGTGGGTGCAGGCGTGATTCCTGAGCCTGGATAGCTGCTGGCCACGGAGCACCCTGACCCTCTTGGGTCGCAGTCCAAAGGCACTGACCAGACCAGCACGCAGTCAAGTACCGGAAGGCAGCGCCCTACACACCTCTGGGCTTCCCTGTCCTTGTGTGGCTCCCTCCTCCTGGCTTCTCCTGGGTATTGGCTCCTCTCCTCAATTCCTGGGCCTGCCAGGCTCCACCTGGCTCCTCCCCCTGTGCTTTTATGTGAAAATTTCCCTAGGGTAGGAAGTCATGGCGATCCCAGGATGCACCTGCCTGTTTCCTTCTTCTCTGGGATCTGATGTCAGGTGTCTTATAAAGCTTTTCTTCATCTTCCTTCCTTCTTTCCTTTCTTCCTCCCTGTCTCAGTTGCTCAAGTAGGAGGATTGATTCCTTCCTTCTTAGTCCATCCTGGGCATGAGCACAAGTCCCCAGGGTCATCATAGCCTGAAGCCTTAGAATCTGAAGGAGCCTTATACTCTTGGGGTAATTGAATCATAAGATCTTAGTCATGGGTTTGCAAAACTACCACAATTCTTAGCTTGTTCAAGGATGGATACTTTCAGGTGGTGGCCATTTCTAATATTATTAAGTACCAAATGCACCAGGCACTGAGCTCAGCGCGTCACACATACTTCGCCCTGTTGTCTCCATGACAACCCTGGGAAGTAGGAACGACCATTTTGCCTGATTTTCCAAATGAAGAAATAGAGGGTCAGTGAGGTCAGGCACTCTGTAAGCAGCGGGGTCAGGACCTGCCCAGATCTCTCAGCCTCCAAAGCCTGCACTGTCAGCCTCTCTGCTGGTTTGCCTCCTGTGGAGCCTCCATCAAGGGCTCACCTGTCCTTTGTGCTCACCTAGAGTAATGGGGAACTCATTATTTCTCCCCGGAACGGCCATCCATCCCAACTTTGGTACATCTCTTCCTCTCAGCCACCTACCCACTGGCCCCAGAGCTGCTTTGGACACCCCAAATGAGATAGACCTTCACCCAGGGCCCCCGTAGGGAGAGGGAGCAGCCACGCAAGAGGGAGAGGTGATTGGCCTGGAGGAGAGTCTGGTTAGGAAGGCCCAGATGCAGCCGGTCCCCACGACAGATGGGGAAGTTTGTCCTGGGGGAGGGGATTCACCAGAGACATCAGGACCAGGCCCCTCAGGAACCAATAAGAACAAAGCCCAGAACATCGGGCGGTGGGGTGAGGAATAAATTCATAATTCAGAATACAAGTCCCACAGTCAGAGTTATGGGACCTAATGAGATTGGAATCGTAAGTGCTGTGTCTTTAATTTCTTGGCTCTCCTCCCTGCAAACTTATTTTACAGAATGTGCCGTGTGCCATCCATCCTCCCAGATGGCTTTTTAAGTGATGCTGTTTGTTGATGGGAGAAGAAAAGAGAAGGGGGGAGTGGATGAAGCCAGTGGTCCCACCCCCACCCTGCCCAGGGGGAGGAGAGGAAGAGGAACAGTAGGTGGAGGGTGGGCTGGGAGAGCCCCTGTTGTCCTGAAAGGCCCCGGGCATGGCCTTCTGGGACAGGACCCCAGGCACAGCAGAGTCCACGCGACCAGGCTCCCAGGGACATCGCCTAGAGTCACTGTGTGTCCAACACTGCTTGAACACTTTGGATTCACTGGCCTCACACATCTTCCCACCTCCCTGTGCAGCAGGTGCTGTGAGCATCCTCAGTTCCCAGAGGAGAAGCTCAGACAGGTGCAGGTACTGCCCAAGATCACACAGCAGGTGAAAGGCTGACTCGGGACTGAGAGCCCTGGCTCTGAATGTCACAAACCCCTCCCACCTTGTCAGCAGGAGGGCCTTAAAGATCAGCTCACCACAGCACCCAGGTCCCCAGGCTTCAATTTCTCCTCTGGCGGTGAGCTGGCTGGTGTAGCTCAGTGGCTCCCTGGGCTGACTCTGCATCAGAACCCCAGGGCCTTCTCACCAATGCTGGGCCTGGGCCCCACCGCAGGTCCAAGGTGTAAGCCACACCCTATTCTAGACCATCCTGCCTCCCAACCCACGTGCCCTGGGTGGGGGTCTAGAGGAATTCTCCAGGTCAGCCATTGCTGAATGGGGAAAAAGGAACAGAAGTAGCCAGCTGCGTACCTGTGGTCATCCAGCGGGAAGGCCACGAGGGGCTCCACTTCTCTCTTGCCCCTCCTCCCAAGCGCAGCCCGCCAGCCCTCCGCTCCCCCAGCCAGGCTGTGAGGGGCCCACAGATCAGGACTGTCCCGGGACATGGATGGTGCGTCCACCCTCCTGTGTGTCGTGACCGCCTGGATCCACAGCCACGGCCCAGTGGCTGGTCAGGAATGGGAAGGAGCACAGGACAGGGAGCAAGCCCCGCGGGGATCAAGCTGCAGACATGCCCAGCTCGCGGCCCTGTGGCCCTTTTTGTTCTGGTGTTAGGTTTCCCAGTTAGCGGATGCACTGGGCGTGCACACACACACACACACACACACACACACACACACACACACACACACCATTTCCTTTTCTTCCCTGAGGACATGTCAGCTTCCTCAGACACCTCCAGTGAAGGGGAAAGGCAGGATGACTGCGTGGTTCCAGGTGGCGATGCTGCGCTCACGCTTGTCCAAGGGGCTTCACCATCCAGCGGCTGCAGGCACCCCCTGGGCCTCACCAGTACGGGGTCCTCTGAAGCGGGCATCCTCACTCCCCTTCATGGGGCCTGCGTGCTCAGGGGCCATGGGCGGTTTGCCGGGGCCATGCTCAGTTTGCCGGGGGCGGGGGGGGGCAGCAAAGGGAAGACGTGGCCCCTGGGGAGCCAGGAGATTCTGATGGGACATCTGAGGAGCAAAGGTCCTGTCCTGAGACCCCCTGGTCCCCTGCAGGTGGCCTTCCAACCCAGCCTGCCCTCTAGTCCCCATCAAACTGGAACCTCCAGGACCAGGACAGGGTAACTGATCACCGGCATCTGCAGAAGCTGAGGCAGGCAGCAGAGGCCATGAGGGGGGTGGGCTTCGGTCCCAGCCATCTTCTCTCTGGCAGTAGTCCTGGTTCTACAGCTGGTGCGGGCTGTGGACAGGCATGTGGTTTGGGGGAAACTGACCACAGGTGGCAGATGAGAATCCAACCAGGCTTCTGATAACGCAGCTGCGATGTCAGTGACCAGCATGATAACTCCTCTCCTGTGCCACATTCTCTGTCTCTTGGAGTCCTCAGGAGCCACAGGAGGAAGGTCCATTTTAGATGAGGAGCCTGAGATAGAGACAGGATCCATCTCTCGCCTGTCCTCAGTTTGGGCCCCTCTTGGTTCTGGTGTTGCTGAAACCACCAAATTTTCTGGCAGAACCTCACTCTGCAGATAAATGTAAAATTTGTTTCCATCCACGTTTTGAGGAAGGCATGGAAATAAAGATTGACCCTTTTAGAGAAAGTCTGCAGAGAGGTGCCCAGTGGGGAGCAAGTATGGCCCAGCTCACACCGGCTCAGCAGGCACAGAGGAGACTGCTACAAGGACCCCAGAGGGACAAAGAACCCATCAACCCCTGCGGGCGGGGCTGCCCACAATCTCACAGCCTGGGTAGGAGCCGCCAGGTCACCCGCTTCCAGGTGACAGAGGTGAGAGGTGAGAGGTGAGAGGTCAGGGGTGGGGAAGATCGAGGCCCTCAGAGCTCTTTCTGAGATAAGAGGTACCGGGCTCAGAAGTTTCTCCTGACTCAGTCTTTGTCCCATGAGATCCAACTTCAGAATTTTGTTAGAACTGCTGGAAATAATTTCTTTCTTTCCTGTAAAGTTGAAGCAGGAGAGGTTGGGACAGATATCCAGGGGGCTCCTGGAAGAGAAGGGGCTGCCTTAGATTCAGCCCACCACAGAGAGAAGCAAAGGGACCCTGGATGGATGACGTTGTTTGAGAACCCAGATCCCTATGAGCCGGAAGCCATCCTTTTGTTATTGGGTTCTTACCTCTTGTGCCAGAAAGAGTCACGGCTAGCTTAGAATTTTTATAGGATAAAAATATTTGATAGACAGGAAGACTGAGGGTCAGAGAGGTCAGGAATCTGCCCAAGAGAACCCAGCTAGGAAACGAGAGCCAGGGCTTGAACCCGATCCAGCTCCGGAGCATGTAGGAAAAAGAAGGAATGGTGCTTTTTTCGGTCCAGGTGGCTCTTCTGTGCAGTCCCTGCGGAGACTCAGTGATGCCAGCCACCTTAATGTGACTTCACCATCCCCCACGGTCCCCAGGGCAGGGCCCTCAGGTCTCATGATGGCCACTGAATGCTTTAGAGAAAAGCAATGCTCAGCTCCTTTGTGAAATAATTACAGGATCCTCAAATAACTTCAAAGGAGAGAGCAAGTATAATCCTCAAGTGCCAGATGGCGAGGAGACCAGCACAGGGAGGTTCTAGAAGTCTCTGCCTTACGCCTACATCACGGGCCCCTGAGCCTCGCATCTGATTAGTATTGCCGTTATTGTTGTTATTAATTGTAGCAAGCACTTCTATCCCGAGTGCAAACGCCCGGGGCTGTTCTAAATACTTTACACATGCTTCTATGTATTCACCTGCTCTCTGAGGCCCTAAGGAGCAGTCATTATTACTTTAATTTTACAGACTGAGCGCTGGGGGCCCAGAGAGACATGCCCACATTTGCACAAAGTCCCAGAGCCAAGATTCCACCTGACCTGTCCGCTTCAGAATCTGGGTCCTTAACAGCCTTGATGTGCTGAACCTGCCCAAAGCCCAGTGAACAGAGACCAGACACATGGATGTGCAATGGAGCTCTAGTAAAGAGGTAAGCAAGAGAATTAAACAGCCGTGTGTGTGTGTGTGTGTGTGTGTGTGTGTGTGTGTGTGTTATTGGGGACTGAACCTTGGGGCATTCTGCCTCTGAGCTGCACACCCAGACCTTTTTATATTTTTTATTTTGAAACAGAGTCTTGCTAAGTCGCTACGGCTAGCCTCAAACCTATAAGCCCCCTGCCTCAGCCTCCCAAGCACTGAGAGTACAGGCAGGTACCACAATGTCCAGCTTTCACTTGTCTTTTTTAAAAAGCACTTGGTGATCCGGGTTCGATAGATATGTGCTCAACACCCACTGTGTGTCAGGCAGTGTTCTGAATGCTGGGGACAGCAGGAAGAGGTCGGCTTTGAAGACAACCAGAGACCGGGGGTAGGCGCATGCCTGCACCACTAGCACCTCAGGCTCCCAACCTAGGGCTGCTTCTCGTTCTTGTCAAGTGGCCTTCCGAAACCCCAGCAGCTGATGCTGTTATCAAATGGCTGGGAAATAGGAGCCCTGTGAATCTGAAAGGTGGCTCTTTGAGGCTTAGAGAATGTAAATTTATTCTGCGTTTCCAGTATCACACACTCACTTTATCTGCATGTCCCAGTTTCCAGGATAAATATTAGGAGATGACTGTTGGGAGATTTCCCATGTGTGCACAAGCTAATTCCTCCAGCAAGGCACGTCAGACCCTGGTCACCTTCCCCCACCCCGCGCGCTGCTGGCTGGGCCTCCGCGAGGGGCCTCCAGCTGCAGGGACCTAGCAGGGCTTCCGTGCGCAGGCTGAGGGGACAGGAGAGAGGAGGAGAGGCCACTGCAGCCTAGTGTGGCCCGCCTGGGCCTTCTCCACTGAGCTTCTGGGGGTCTCTACTGGAGCCTCCAAGAGGACAGGAGCCCCCAAAGTCAGACAGACGAGGCAGATCTCATCTCTCTCCTTGCTAGCTCAGCCACCTGACCGTGATGAAGCCACTTCACCTCTGGGACTCAGTTTCTTCAGTGCAACCTGTGATCCTACCTGGTGATCCTGGGATTGAAGGAAAGTGCCAGGCATCATGGGCACGGAATGACCAAGCCAGCAACTGCCCCGGGACGCCTGCTGGTGCCCGGCTTCTCTTAAAGTGCTTTATGTGGATTTGATACTCGCTCCAGCCCAGCGGGGGCCGGGGGGAGGCTGTCAAATCCTCATTTCACAGAGGAGGGAACTGAGACACAGAGAAGTTAAGTAACTCTCCCAGCATCACCAACAGGGAGAAAAATAGCAGTGGCAGGATTAGGCATCAAACCGCTGACTCCAACATCTGTGAACTTCAACATTGAAATGTTTGCATCAGCCCTGCAGGGCTGGCCCCTCAGGCACACCCAAGTGCTGCCACTTTGGGAACGGCTCCTCCACCTGGCTTCCCACACTTTGGTCTCTGGCGCACTGGACAGTGATGAAATGGGGGTTTCTTGAGAGGAAACCCGGCGAGTTCTTGCCTATGGTGAGCAAAGAATGACACCCACAGACTTCAGGAAGGGGAGTAAAAGGTTTATTGGAAGCAGCAGGGAATGGGGGAGAGTGGCTGAACACCCCCAAAGGGGCTGGAACTCTGGGTCCAGCAGCTGCCTTCAGGACAATACTTGAGAGTAGCCCAAGCTGAATTGCCTTCAGGTGTAGGCTGCTTTCTTCCAGAGTCCACGCGATCTGCCAGAAGGGAATAGAGAAAAGTGGCCGAACACCCCAAAGGGGCTGTTGGAACTCCGGGGTCCAATAGCTGCCTTCAGGGTCACTACCCAAGTGTCTCCCGAGCCAAGTGTCCATTAGTTGCAAACTACTTTCTCCCAAAGTCCACGTGATCTGCCAGAAAAGAGGTGTAGGTCACCCCTAGGGGCCTGGCCAGCCTTGATGTCCAGCAGAGGCCTTCAGGTCACTACTCGAGAGTTGCCCGAGCCACGTGCCCTCAGATGCACTCTGCCTTCTCTCAGGGCCAACAAGACCTGTGAGAGAGAGAATAGCTCCCCAAAAGGGGAGGGGGTCCCGAGAGGGAAAGTCCCCAATTTGTCATCTGGTCAGGCAAGGCCTGACCACTTGCAAGTCCGTTTTGGTTAGGGTGACTTTGGGAATTCCAGGAAGCAGCTCTCAGGATTTGCATAGGGTATTTGCAAGTCCTTTGAAGGGTCTCCTTTCAGGAATGCTAGACTTGCTCAATGAGGGGCTCCTGGGTTTGTTGATTAGTAAACAGATGGTTTTTGTGAAGCTCTGGCCTTCTTATCTCTGAGCCTTTGGCGTTTCAGGCATTTGTCGCCCCTCAGGAAACTCAGGAAATTAACTTTTTTTCTACCGAGGCCTTTTCCCTATCTGCCTATTTCCTTTCTGTCTCCTCAGTGAGATGCAGTTTGGGCCTCCAGACCTCTGTTCCTGCTGTGCCCTCCCCCTGGGACACCTGTGTCCTGCCTTATCCATTCAGGAAACTCCTACTCACACTTCAAGACCCAGGGGCATCTTGTTCTCTGGGTACAGCCCCCTTCCTGCACCCAGAGCATCCTCCTTCACAGCACTTAGCAGGAGGCAGGTGAGGCAGATGGGACTCCATCCTTGGTCCTGCACCCTCTGTGCTCATTACTCCCCCCACCACCAACATTCCAAGTTTGGCTCCATCCTAAGGAGGGAAGACCAGCCCATGGTGTTGTTAACTCTGTTTTGAACAATCTCCCACTCAGGCAGGGGTCCATAGCTTCTTAAGGCCACCGAACCCACTAGAAAGGAGTTTCCTGGTCATTCTGATTTGTCCCAGGGTGCCAAGGTCACCCTGGGGAGCTCAGGCAGGAGCCCTTGGAGGCTGTGGGGTGCCCTCCCCCACCCAGTCTCCTCCTACCTGCAGCTGTGAGCGGGAAACCTCCGCATGTCTCAGCCCACACCCCGGCCACTTCATCAGCAGCCCTGGTAATTAAATGTGACTTGATTGCAGGAACAGCACTCGAGATGGAGAAGTGACACGTCTGGGCTCCGGGTGATCAACTCAACACGACAGGCGACACGCGGGGACCGTGTTCCTGCAAGGACCGCAGATGTCCCTGCGCTCCTCTCACCCTCCTCTTTGAGACTCGCCGGTGGCCGCCCGGTTCTAATCATGAGCAAACCATGAAAAGCGTACGTGTGATAAGTTGAAGCCAGGTGCGGTGGCACACGCACGCCTGTGATCCTGGTACTCGGGAGACTGAGGCAGGAGGATCAAAGGTTTGAGGCTAGCCTCAGCAACTTAGTGAGATCCTGTCTCAAGATAAAAAATAAAAAGGGCTAGGGGCAAAGCTCAGTAGTAGTGCACCCCTGGGTTCAATTCCCTCTAACACACACACACACACACACACACACACACACACACACACACACCTTTGACATGTCCAACTTAACTGGACATGAGTTAAGTTGGCCGAGTGTGACCCTGCCACAGTCCTGGGGTCTGACTTAGGCGACACCACGATAAAGGACATCCTGGGAAGGAGGCATCTGCCAAAGAACCCCCTGGGGTTACCAACCTGCCAACGCCTCCCACAGGGCTTCTTCCCCAGCAGGTGGTAGGATGGCTCCTGTTGCCCCCAGGGGCAAACCTAGCTAGAAACATTCTAGCCCTGTCTGGCTCAGCATTCAAGGCCCTGCCTCCTACCTCTACCTCTCAGGCCACATCAGGGCGACTAGAGCCCAGGGTGCTTGTCTCCTGGTTCAGATGATGTCCCAGGTCCATGGCCAGGTACATCTGAGGCCACAGAGAAACCAGCTGTCTCCACCAGTCCTTCAGGGACTTGGGCCGGCCTGGGGGACCAAGGGGATCCCTTAGACCTGATACTTATTTTCTCCTTCCCCTACTCTGCCCCCAAATGATCCACCACTGCCCACACCCACGTGGTCTGTGTGTGACCAGCAAGCCCCGCAGCGCCAGGTGAGAGCAGGTCTGGGCTCCCACACTGAAGCACAAGAATGGCATTCAAAGGGCCCTGGCATGGAAGTCAGGACCTGGGGGTCAGCGTCAGATCCACTGCCGAGGACACGCCCCTTCCTCTCTGTGGGTCTCAGCATTTTCCACAGCTGAGCAAAGGGCACCAAACCCTTCTTTAAAGTCTCCAAATCCAGGTGTGGTGGCACATGCTGTAATCCCAGTACTTGGGAGGCCGAGACAGGAGACCTGCAAATCTGATGCCAACCTTAGCAACATAGCAAGGCTCTCATCAACTTAGTGAGACCTCTGTTTCAAAATATAAAATAGAAGTCGGGGTAGCTCAGATGTAGAATGGCCCTGGGTTCAGTCCCCAGTGCCATACACACATATACACATACATATGTACACACACACACACACACACACACACACACACACACACACATAGAGTCATTGATTCTTAAAAGTCTGTGAGTCTCTGAGGCTAGTGATACCTAATAATAATGTTACTGTTCTAATGCTGAGTACTCAACAACAGCAATGATAATGACAATGATGATGGTCATTTTGATGAGGGGAAGATAATAATGGAGAGGAGAGAGTGCTGATAGTGGTGATGATGGTGATGATGGTGAAGGTGATGGTGGTGCTGATGGTGCTGATGATGATATGATAGTGCTGATGATGGTGATGATGATGGGTATGATGACAATGATGGTGATGATGGTGCTGATGATGGTGGTGATCATGGTGATGATGATGATGATTATGATGGTGCTGATGATGGTGATGATGATGGTGGTGATGGTTATGGTGATGATAGTGATGAAGATGATGGTGATGGCAATGATGATGGAGGAGAGGAGAAAAATGAAGAGAGAATAGAGAGGAGGATAAGGAGGAAAAGGGAAGGACAGAAAGGAGAGGGAAAAGGAGGATGGAGAGGAGAAGATAGTGATGACAGCATCAATAATGATGATGTAGAGGAAGAGGAGGAAGAAGAAAAAAGTAAGAGGAGGGAGAGGAGAATGAGAAGAAGGTGGAGAGAGGAGGAGGAGGGAGAGGACAATGACACGGGGGGGGGGGCTGAACACCTCCATACACACCCTCTCTCACCACACGTCAACCTGTGCAAGAAGTTCCCTTACGCTCCTTTTCCATAGGAGAAAACCAAGACACAAAACTCCAGTGTCCTGGAAGCTCACACAGTCCCACCAGTGAACATTCTAGAGGCCTCGGGCCATGGAGCCCCAGCTAGGGTTATCCTGACACTGTCGGAGCCCTCCTCCCTGCACCTATCTGGGCAGAGAGCAGGCTGACCATCGAGTTTCCCAAAAACCATCCTCTCTCCACAGCGTGGACTGCTGGCTGCCCCAGGCCCATCTTTCTCTTAGCCTCAAATGCCTTTCACATAACATCCATTCTCATTCATAAGATTCACCACATTTAAACCCCCAAACCACAGACCCAGACAGCTGGTCCAGGAGGCCATCCCAGTACCTTCCCTCAGCTGCAGCTCTGAGTCAGGGTGGCCCAAAATGCAAAGGTCTGGGCCCATGCAGGCCCAGGCTAGAGCCTGGGAAGCCCAAAAGTGGCTCACTGGAGCCCCCAGTTGGTAGGTGCTGTGGACAGAGTTGCACACACACCCAATTCCAGGCTGAGGACAGAGGGTTCAGACTTCAGCCTTGGTCACTGAACACAAAACCTCAGAGACGGAACAAGACCCATCCCTCCCGACTCCATGACCAGCCTTGCCCCCACAGACATATCAAAGGGTCCCTGCTGCCCTCTGCCTTTGACGTGAGTCTGCTCAACAGGGAGCCCCAGCAGACCAAAGAGGGAACAGAGGAAAATTAGCTGGGTCCCACCCTGGAAAGCCTATACTAGTTCCTTCTCCAGACAGTGGGTTTCAGCTGCTATCAGAAAGCCCCTCCTGACACTGTCGCCACTAGCCAACAGCCTCCCCACATGGCCTCCCCGCCCAGCCTCTCCACCCAGCTCTCTTCATCTCTGGGTTTCAGTAACTGCTGCTGCACTGGCCCTCGCTGGCCTAACCCTGGTGACAGAGCTCCTCTGTTGCTAGGTGCCTTTCCCCTGCCTGCATCTCCCCACAGCCTCCTTTCTAAATTCTTCTCAAATGACATGAGTTGATGGTGGTGTTTTATCTGTCCCCACTGGGTCCCCATCATCTGTTCCCACTGGGTTCCCAGCAGAAACACAACCCGCCCTCCTCACTTCCGTCTCATCGCCCTGTTCCATTCCCCCAACGGACCTCAGTCCCTGGAATCATTGCTTATTATCTGCACCCCCTGCCAGAATACAAGCTCCGTCAGAGTCAGGGTGATCCATGACGTCCGACAGCAGATGTCAGCGGAATCGAGCAGACACAACGCTCACACCTTCTAACTCTGTGCTCAGGCTCACAAGAAAGCCTAGCCAATTCTGAGAAAGTTCATCCATAAATCACACTGACTTTTAAATGCCTGAAGGCGGCATTTCCCCAAGCGGGATCAGGCCACACTCATTTAGGAGGTGTTAGCAGTTGGCAGCGTCATGCAGACAGACGATATCAGCCTGATTTTCCTCATTTTGCTGAGTGCCTGTGACAACTTCATCCCAGGCTGTCATCATATCAGACCCTGGCCAGGACCATGAACTGCATTCAGTGGCCATTTTGAGCCAGGAGTTCCAGCTCAGGCTGTCTTGCATGGACCAACCTCACCTCTCTCTCTCTCTCTCTCTCTCTCTCTCTCTCTCTCTCTCTCTCTCTCTCTGCAAGCTCCGCCTCCCACCCCACCCAGCCCCAGCCCAGCCTCGGCCCAGCCCCGCCTCCTGCCCAACTAGACCCAGGACAGGGTCCCTATGAGCTAAGGCAGAAGAAATCCAGAAAGCATCAGCCAATGGGGCAGGAAATCAAATACTGATCTCTATCCTGTCACCCAACTCACCATGTAACTTATAGCAGGTTGCATCCCCACTCTGTCTCAGTTTCCCAAATGCCCCTACTGTCCTTTCTACCCAGAATTTCCTTCCCTGTGACCAGGTTGGATGTATGCTTCTCTAGCCCCTGCCTGCATTAGTGCAGGCTGAGATTTTCAAATTAAATTGGCATCAATACTACAAATAGTCACCTCTCTCTGGGTGAGAAGTGTTGTAGTCTCACTACAACACACAGTTACTATAGGCCTCTGCTGGCCTGGCCTGGGGACCTTTCAGGGCCCAGTGGGACTAAACTGCCTCCTGGGTCAGATGACGCCTGACATAGCAGAGACATACCCCTTCTCTGTTTTGTGAGGTTCAGGATTAACTGAACCAATGGAGGAATGAAGGTCCCAATGGCAGAGCCACAGGGCAGAGGGACGGGTGAGGAGGGTGATGGTCAGAGAAGATGCGGGGTGGGGGTGGCACCAGCATGTCATCCTTGTCTTCATGGCAATGAGCATCCACCCGAGGATTCTGCAGTGACACCTGAGCCTCCCAGCTACCCCTGGTGAGCGCAGGGTTACCACCTCCTGGGTTCTAGGTGAGGCTCTTCATGAAGAAGCTTTGTGACGTGGCCCACAGCCAGCAAGCCCGTCAGCAACTATAGAAAGACCAGAACAGGCCCCGGTGCCAGTCCAGAGCGGGCTCTGCCCGTGCTGAGGATATATTGGCACCAGGCATAGCCCTCGCTGTCCCCTTCAGAGCAAATGACTGAGGATGAGGGCCCAGTGGCCTGGAGGATCAGGGTGGCATTATTGGCATTGCACCTGTTGCCTGGCCCAGCCTGTGAGGCCCAGAGCTCCAGGACTGCAGGTGGGACTGGGGCCGTGCATCCTCTCCTGTTTACCAGGTGAGTTGCCCTGAGCTCTGTTTTCTTCCCCCTTGCTGGCCAGCCTAGTGCTCAGATGTGAACTTGCTCTGCCTGCAGGTTGGGCTAGGCACAGGGGATAGCCATGTTCTCTTGTCCTAGGCCTGCTTGAAGCAAGAGACTTGGATTCCAAATAATTCACAGAAACAGATACAAAAGGACAAGGTAGTAGGTGAGTGGGGCGACCACAGAACTGAAGGAAAAGGGGACCACTTAAACTCAAGGCCCAGTGGCCAGGGCCCCCCCAGTCTAGAGAGAGGAACCGGCACCCAGTACTCAGGGTCTGAGCAGGGATGGGCCTGCCCCACCACCACCAGCAGCCACTGCCCATCGGGCCACAGAGAGCATCTTACCAAGTCAGGGCTGAACCCTGGCTGTGGACAGCAGGGCCTCTTGTTCCCTCCCCACTTTCCCTGCCTGGGTCAGGAGCCGGCCCGATGCACAGGCTGCTCTGCCCAGAAACCCCTAGGCCTGGGTGAGAGGCCCTGGGAGTGAGGGGCCACCTGTGCAGAGGGACTTTGAAGCTGCCCAGAAAGCTTTCCCTTAGGGAAAAAAGAAGTTAGGAAATCATCTTATAATTGAGCCCCAAATTCTGATAGTGACGAAAGAGATGGAGGAGAGAGGAGGAGGAGGAGGAGGAGGAGGAGAAGAAGAAAGAGGAGGAGGAAGAAGAGGAGGAAGAGAAGGAGGAAAAGGAGGAGGAAGAGGAAGAGGAGGAAGAGAAGGAGGAAAAGGAGGAGGAAGAGGAAGAGGAGGAAGAGGAGGAAGAAGGGGAGGAGGAGGCAGAGGAGGAAGAGAAGGAGGAAGAGGAGGCAGAGGAGGAGGAGTAGGAAGAGAAAGAGAGAAGGAGGAAGAGGAGGAAGAGGAGGAGGAGGAGGAAGAGAAGGAGAGGAGGAGAGGAGGAGGATAGAGGAAAAGGAAGAAGAAGAAGAGGAGGAGGAAGAGAAGGAGGAAGAGAAAGAGGAGGAGGAGGAGGAGGAGGAGGAGGAGGAGGAGGAGGAGGAGGAGGAGGAGGAGAAGGAGGAGAGGAGAGGAGGAGGAGGAGCAGAAGAAGGAGGAGGAGGAGGACAAAGAAATTCTCTGATGCTTGACAATCTGAAAGTGTCTTGTCTTCAAAACTGTCCTCTGGCCCTCACAACCCCCTCTGAACATCATGAGGCAGAGTCTTTAGAGGAGACTGCGGCCCCTGGAATCAAGTGGACCCCATGCCCAGGGTCGCATAGTTAGTCAGAAGCACAGCTGGAACTTGAACCGAGGCCTGCTGGCCCCGTTGAAGGCTCCTTCTCTTGAGCAAGAGGCCCAGGAACCAGCTGGCTCAGGGGGAGGAGCAAAGTTACTAAGCACATCCCAGCAGAGACAGGCCACATCCTTGAGGTCTGAGAGGGGGTCCGGGAGAGGGCAAATGGGCAGCAGTACTTGGAGGGAAGCAGGGAAGGAGAAGGGGGCTCCTGTCCTCCATCCACCCTACATGGTGCAGGGCCTGGCAGGTGCTGGGAGAGGGGTGGCTATTAAATGGGAGCTGTCAGAAGCCCTGGGAGCCAGCGCCAAGCAGGGACAGGGGCTGAGGGGAGTGGGTGGGCAGTGGCCATCATGACACCAGGTTCAGCTTGCCCACTAGAGACATGCCAGAGCCCAGCCGTGTGTCTCTGCCCGTCTCAGGACCTGCCAGCGACAATTGCTGTTTCTATTCAGGTCACACTATTATAATGAGAGTTTTAAATAGTTCCTTTGCCGCCATTAAATGTATGTTCTGGTGTTCTGGCCTGGCCAGTCCTGTTTCATGAGCCTCATCTCGGGGGAAGCCTCAGCTGGTGCAAAGAGGGGAGACTGAGTCAGCCTTCTGCCCTCAGGTGGGGTGGGGCAGGTACAGGCAAGGATCTCAGCAGCCACCCTAGGTCTCAGTCCCCAACACCCCACCCTCTACAGTAACCAGGATTAAGAGCTCTCCTGCCCAAGGCCTCTCTGCTGGAATTCCGCCTGCCTGTGTCCAGAGCAAGGACTCATCTCTGGACCCCATCCCTCTGTTGATGAGCCAGGAGAGAGATTGGTGATGGCCTGAAGTCCCCATGAGCTACTGAGGAGTGGTGGGCAGGGGGCAGGGGAGAGCTGGACGGAGAGGGCTGGAGACTAAAAATCACAAAGATAGAGAAGCTGAGCAACCTATGGTGGTGGTTCTTGGCCACAGAGCCCACCTGGAATGGAGGCAGAGCCTGCGCAGGGTTGGGAGCGAGGTCTCTGGGATCAAGGGCATGGAGATCTCTAAGCACCAAGCCTGACTTAGGCCATCCAGCACAAAGGGATGGCTGCACACTGGGGGGCTCCCAGCATCTGTGGGCTGGCAAGGCTGCATGCAGGAGGCGCTAGGATTTGCCCAGGTAGCTGAGGTTGCAGAGATCTGTCCAGGACCCCTCAAACCCTGTGGTGTGGGTAGCCTCTATCGGCCATTTTGGACAAGGTTTCTCAATAAGCAACAATTCTATGAGGCCAGCGGCTGTGTGAGGTTCACCTCACTTCCCAGGTGAGGCTCGGCGAGGGTAAGGGACGGGCACCCTCTCGAGGGGCCATGCATGGCAGTCGTGATTCAAACCCAGGACTCTGGGTATCTAAGCACAGAGCAGATGCTCGGTGCTGGATAGATTGGTTAATCCAGTGGCCATCCACAGGGTCTGTTTGATTCTGAAGAACAACACCTCCTCTCAGATCTGCAGGCCAGCTCTCAGCGAGCTTCTAAAAATGAGATTAGAGAAGAAAGGGATGAGACATCCCTGTAACCATGGCCTTGATGGAAGCCTGCCTGCTGAGAGGCTGCCCTCCGCACTGCCAAGGTCACAGTGTGTCTTCACATCCACATGTGGCTGTAACACAGGCATCTCTGAAAAGCCTGGAATAAATCCTCCCTGCATGGCCCTGTCCTCCTGAGCATCTCTGAGGCCGCAGTGGTGATAACTGCTTTGTGTCTGCCTCGAAGGCCCAGCTGTCCTTACGGGGACTGAGACACATGCACTGTGAGCACAGACTCAGGGGAGGCCCAAGACCAGTGGCTGCTGGACAGTGACCACTTGCTGCCCTCTGGGTGGCAGTTTCCAGTGACTCAGCAGGTGTCGCCGCAGAGTCCGGGTCATGTGCAGGACTCAGCACAGAGAAAAACGATCCTGTGCTCAAGGAGGTCACGGTCAGATGGGGAAAGCAGACCCACCAGAAACACGCACCGCCCACCCACGAAGGGTGAGACCAGGTCCTAGCCAAGACTGCATCTCATGAGCGCCTGCTGAATGCGACTCTACTCACTTAGCGCCTACTGTGTGCTGGGCACTAGATCAAGTTATTTATATGTTCTATCATTAGCTTTCAGGACAACTTTTGTTGGAAGGTAATTTATTTTAAGCAGTTTTATTGATGCATAATTTATATATACAGTGCATATCTGTTTGCGGGTCTGGGGATAGAATCCAGGGGCATTTGACCTCCGAGGTACACCCTATCCATGTTTTTTATTCTTTATTCTGAAACAGGGTCTCACTAAGTTGCAGAGGGCCTCACTAAGTAGCTGAGGCTGTCCTCGCACCACGATCCTCCCGCCTCAGCCTCTCGAATGCTGGGATTACAAGGGTCCGCCACCATGCCCTTCTCCTTTGTGATATATTACTTGTCACTAGTCCAGTTCTTTTGAGGAGCAGTATCCCACTGGATGAACACACCACAATTATGGATACAAATCCATTCACCTGTTGGCGGACACCTGGATTATGTCCAATTTGAGGTTCTTACAAATAAAACTTCTACAAACATTCATGTGGAGCTCTGTTTTCACTTGTGTTGGTAAATTCCTAGAAGTGGAATTGCTATACTATCGATTCAGTCTATTTTTAACTTTTAAAGAAAGTGCCAAACTGTGTCGGAAGGTGGCTGTACCAACTTCCAGCCCACCCGCCCAGGTGTGTTAGAGAGCTCCGTTTCCTCTGCATTCTTGCCGACACCTGGCACATTCGGGCTCCGTAACTTTTGCCATCCTGATAGGTACGCAGTGGTTGTTCACTGTGGTTTTAATTTATATCCCCTAAGGGCTGAGGAAGCAGAGCATCTTTTCATTTGTTTGTCATCTACCCATCTTCTTTGATGAAATGTCTGCTCCAATCTTTTATCCTCGTCTCTTGAGTTATTTCTTACTGAGTTTTGAGAACTCTTTTATATAGTCTGGATGAAAGTCCTTTACTAAATAGATATGTGGCAAATATTACCCCCCCCTGAGTCTGTGTCATAAAGTCATTTATACTGTTCACTTAACTACATTTCTAATATCTGTGAATCTGCAGCGACATCACCTCTTGCCTTCCCGATAGCAGTCATTTTGTCTTCACTTTTTTCCTAAATCAGTCTGAATGGGGTTGATCAGTCTTATTGTCTCTAAAATCTGTCACTGACCAGGGAAGGATTTGAGGAGCTCTATAATTACCAGCTTCATGTGACAGAAAATAGAAGATACAGAAAGTGATTCGACCTTTCCAGAGCAGCCCACGAGTTAGGAGAGTGAACCTGCCCTCAAGCCAGGTAAGCGGGGCCCACATGTAGATGCCCCACCTGGCCCCAGCCATGGCACTGGGTCCATGGGGTGAGGAGGAACCCGGCAGGACTGCAGCCCTCTGAGACCCTGCAATTCCCACACCCAGGAGCCTGCCCAGCCTTCTCACCCAAGTCCAGGCTGATGACAAGGCCCAAGGACGCACACTGACCCCAGAGCCCAGGGGCACAGAGGGTCCACACCCAGCCAGTCACCTCCATACAGCAGCACCTACTGAAAGGGGTGGTGACCTGTGGGTCGCCCTCAGGGATGCTGGGTGAGGAGGAGGCTTGCCTGATGCTGAGCTGAGTCAGAAGTCCTCCCGACCAGGAAGCACTGCCGCTTCTAGATGGGCTCTGAGGATGTGTGAAGGCTGCAGAAGTGCCCCTGTGCTCCATGCTGGTCCTCTCCGCAAGCATAGAGCCATGACTGCCATGGCTGCGGCTGTGATGTGGTGGTGGTGCTGTCGTGGTTTGGTTGTGGTGTGCTTGTGGGGTGTGTTTGTGGGTGTGGCGCGGTGGTAGTGGCGGTATGGCTGTGGTGTGCTGTGGTGTGTGGTGGTGGTACGGTGTGGTATGGCAGGATGCAGTATGGTGTGGTGGCGGCACTATGGTTGTGGTGTGGTGTGGCGTGGTGGTGGTGTAGCCGTGGTAGGATATAGCAGTGGGAGTGTGATACCCTGTGGTACGCTGTGGTGGTTGTAGCGTGGCAGTGGTGGTGCTGTGGTTGAGGTGTGGTCTGGTCGACTGTCATCAGAAGCTGGCCTGGCTTGATTCCTCGGGACATCCGCACACTCACACAGAGCGGCCTTGGGTAAGAGCATCAAGACCTCCCCTAAAATCCCGGTTTTGCTCGTCTCTGAGACCCTGGCTTGGCCCTGTCTGGGCCTCACAGGCCCCTTCCACCCTTGAGTCGGGACCAGAGGAGGCTCCTGCAGCTGCTCTGCGCCTGGCTGTCCAGAAGTGAGCTTTCAGACACTGTCTCAGAAGATCTGGCTGTGGGCCACATTGAATCACTCTAAATACCCAAGGAAGGAGCAGTGGTTACAGAGAGACACGGACTGAAGCACTGTCCCTCTTGAGCTCTGGCTCCTTCCCATCTCTACAGCAGGAGTGTCAGCAGCTGCGGCCTGGGCCGGGCGGGACTCCCCTCGCTCAGATCCTGTGTGGTTTGTCTCTGCTCAGACTGATGCGAGGACCTTCTTCGCAGCGCCGTAGGAAGGGATGATGAAGCCTCATTCACTTTTAGCAAGAGGCTCCCAGACATGTCATCCTGCGAATATTTGCAATTCCTATCTTGAACTAGAAAACCTATTTATTCATATTGCAGGATATGCAGCGAGTTGGAACTTGACTTTGTATTTCTTTCTGTAAGAGAAACTATTGAACCACAGGCTTAAAGAATGGTAGGTTTGGGAGTAATTTGCCTGTGTGGCCCAGGGCCTTCCAGGAGAGAACAAATCAGCAATCGATTCCTATTCTCTGGGTTTTGAGACTCTTAAAACAATTGGAAAGGTCCAGGTCTCTGTGGCTGAGGACCAGAAATAGGAGGGACCATGAGTCCTCTGAAACAAGGAGACTCCCCACTGGCAGGAAGAGGGAGGAGCACAGGGCCGTCACCCAGGCAGGCCACGTGGCTCAGAATGCTGAGAATGGCGGGTGTTGGGAGGAGTTGGGGGACACGCTTTACCCACCATGGCTAACCCTGACCCTCACAACAAGACTACACGTCTATTATCAGCCTCATCTCACAGACTAAGGAACTGAGGCACAGAGAGATAGGGTAACCTGCCCAAAGTCACAGGATCAGCAACTAAGCTGGGATCAATTCCTGAAGGTGTGCTCCAGAGCACACTCTTAATTCCTTTCCCATGCGCCCTTCCAGAGCTAACCCGTTGATTCTCCTACACAAAAACCTTCTGAAACATTTTCTAAAAGTCCACATCCTGGCTGCTGCATTGACTGCAGTCCTACCTGGACCCTGGAACTCTCTGCCCTAAATTCCCACAAGGATGGATCTTTCCAACATCCAGGTCTGGTCTCAAATGCAGACTCCTCCTATTAACCCTTGCTATCCCCCACCCCATCTCACCACCCACCCACAGCCACAGGCTCTCTTTTTATACCTCATCTTTCTTTACCTCCTCAGGCATATCCTGTCGGAAAGCCACCTATTGCTGTTGACTTGCTTATTAGCTTCCTCTTCTTCTAGAATCACCCAGAAGGGCAAAATCCTTACCTGTGTTTTGCCAGACTGTATTCTTAGGGCTTCCAACAGTTCTTGAAACAGCCCAAGTACAGGATATCTACTGACGTGATGAATACATGCATGAAAGAATAGACGAATGAATTCCTGTATCGCCAACCCTGGCCTGTTTCTTGCCCAGGTGGTTCCTTTCCATGGAGGAAGCACAGAGACCTCAGCAGGTGTCACAAATTAGGTAAGAAGTTAATCTTGGATCTGTCCATGAAATAAGTTTTCCTGACTATTTGGAAGAGTCGGTGAATGGTTAAGGGGGTGTATGTCCTCTGTGTAGATCGCACTGTTTTCTGAGCATTTCTGTTCGTCAACTATGTGATATTGGGCAGTATCCGTTGTTATGTGTGGCCATGTTCTCCTTTAACAGATGAGAAAACAGAGGCTCAGAGTAAGGAGAAAAGACTCATGCAGAATCAGACCTTGAGTCACAAATGGTTCTGAGGCAAGAAACCAGCTGTCCTGCTCCTTCGTATTTACTTCTAGAGCAGCCAGGAGATATACATCTATTTATGGAAACAAATTTATGGACACAAATCAATATTACTTTATTTTTCTAGTTAAAGTGATAATTGCAATTTTGAAAACAATTATAGTAGCTGCCAATGTAGTACATAAATACTTTAAGTCCTTCTAACAACCCTGGGAGGTGAGCGCTATTATCTCCCTTGTACAGATGAGGAAACTGAGGCCCAAAGAGATGAAGTATTTTACCCACAATCACATAGCAAATAGATGGTAAAGACAAGATTTTAACTCAGGTGGTTTGGCACGTGCATCAATAGCATTCAGTTTGACAGAACAACTTGTGGGAAGTCCCCTGAAGAAAAGGATTATGATGTAGGTGACAACACACTTAAAATAAATGACACTGTGTCTAAGAAGACAGACCTGTTCTTCTGACGCATACAAGCATGATCTCTCTCCACCAGCCAATGGGTATCTGTCTGTTCCTGGTCCCCAGCGTGGGCCTAGTGTAGTGCCTTGCCTCTTTCTTTGAGAACGAGCATTTTAAGACCCTGAGCATCTTTCTTCTCTCGGGATCTGAAGACCGCCCTCACCCTCTGGCTCCCAGAGCAGACAGTCCCTAGTCCCCGTCCTCGGCTTCAGGGTGATGTGACATCCTGTCTACCAGCTGAGTGGTTAGTGACTGTTGAAACGCACCTGTTCAACTCTAGGCTAACATCACCCCACATCACCTATTCATGACACATGTCTGACTACCTATTGGACAAATGAGATGCAGGCACTCAAAGGTGGATGGAAGGGTAGTGGGAGGAGGCACTTTTCTTCAGCATAAAAGGATCTGCTTTGCAGACAGGAGAAGGGTGGCCAAGAAACAAGACATCAGGACTAAAGTGACAAAAAGGTGTATAAATGGACTTGGCCACCTCTATGCTGCTGGGGGGTGCCAGTGGGGAGGACAGAAGCATGTAACTCCCATTCCCCAACCCCGTTGGAACACAGATGCTTGAAAACCCTGCCTGGCAGGAGGTCCGGGTGCTCTCACTTTCTCTCCTCACCTGGTGTCATCGTTACCAGCTCCTCATACAAGTTTCCTGGGATTTTGACATCCTAGTTTCCACAACATTATGTATCTCGTAGTTTCTCCCTGTTCTACAGTCTTAAATGTCAAGTGTTTCATTTCTAGGTGCACTGAACTAAGATAAAGCGGATTAGGGGCATATTTTTATCCTGTTGAATGATCACCTGGAGAGACTGGATTAGGTAGATCCCCTTGGAGTCTACCATGTCCTCCCTCTTTGCCCTCTTGTCCCTTCCTGTTCCCTCTTCCTGTCTCCTCAGAGGATGCCCTGGCAGCTCCAGATACAGGGGGATTAAGACATTTCCACCAAGGGCTGTCTGGCAAAAATTACTTCCCAACTTGACCCTAATGTGAGGCAAATTGCCCATGAAAGGCTCTGATTGGATGGAAAATTGAAAGGAGCGGTTTGGTGGGAAGAAGGTGGAGGCCCCTTCTGTTGTGGGACAAGACTCTTCAGTGGTGCCATCTTGAAAATCACCCACAGGCCCCCGGGGCCGCCTGAGATGATACCTAGTACTGAGTGAGTCAGCAGTGGTGTGTTAAAATGAGCTCACAGGAGCTCAGTAAAATCTTATTAACTTTTAATACAGAGCAGCCAAGGCTACTTAAATATTTTGAAGTTCAACTGATCACTTGAAAAGCCAGTTCAGGCTGCAGAGATACCAGTCTTCTGGGAGCTTCACAATTAATATTTTTGCAATTGTAGCATCGTGAAAAAGCTTGGGAACCATGTAATTATTAACACTTTTTTATTGAACACCTAATATGTGGCAGGACCTATGTGGTGAATTTATATGCAAGTTATTTCATCCCCAAAATAACGGAAGAGTAAACGATGCTAGCCATTGTACATATAAGAAATTTAAAGGTTCAATAAGCTAGGTGATATGCTCAAGGTCACACAACTAGCGACTGGCAGAGTCAAAATCTAAGCTTAAGTGCATTAGACTCTAACACCCATACTTTGACTTTTTCTTTTTTTATAGTAGGGTAACTGGTACTGTATGCGCCCCATCTCTATCCTAGCAACAAATGAACCTCTGACTCATAAAATAGCCAGTTCAGACATGGAGCAGTATGAAGCAAAGACGAGTGATTATTGAGAAAAGGGAAATAAACTAGGTGAGTCCTGTAGTCGCACTAGCATTCAACCTGGAAGCCCTTTCAGACCACAAAAGACGTTCAGAAAGGAGGGACAGAAGGAGAATGTGGTAGTTGCCCTGAGTTGGGGATGCAAATGAGTTTAGGGGGACAGAGGTGCCTTGAATCTGCAGAGATTTACAGAAAAGAAGGGGCAGCTATACCCAGAAGAACTCCAGAAATCTGCCCAGAAACTTCACAAAGCTAGACAAAGAAAAACAGACAGGCAAAAATCTCAGAATGCAACACTTGATTTCTGACCTTTGGATTGGAGAGTTATCACTGAATACTGGATACCTGTGATACTGTATAGGAACTTCCAAGGATCATGCCTTAGCCCTAGAATTAAGGCTAGTTTACATTCCTCATAGCAATGGCAGAAAGCAAGCTCCAAGTAATTACACTGATCTCTAAGTAACCTAACTACTTGTCAAGACAAACTTCAATAATCCTTAAAGGAAAACAACAAAATCCAGAAACTCAAAAATTAAATATACAAAATGACCAGCATACGATCATAAATAACTAGACAGAACAATGGGAACTAAACCAGGCATCGAGATTCAAGAGCCTGTGGTACAATATCAAGTTGTCAAATATATATATATATATATATATATATATATATATATATATATATATATGTAAAATTAAAGTCTCCAAAGGAGGAAAGGGATGCAGAAAAACTATTTGAATGTCCTTTTCTTCCAAATTTTATGAAAATTGTAAAAGCAGAGGCCTAACAAACTCAACAAATTCCAAGTAGGACAATATTTTTTTAAGAATCATGCTAAAACACATTTATCAATAAATAGATCTTAAAAGATAGTGATGCAGCCGGGCATGGTGGCTCATGCTTGGCCCAGCACTCAGGAGGCTGAGACAGGAGGATCGCACAGGTTCAAAGCCAGCCTCAGCTACTTAGTGAGGCTCTCAGCAACTTAGTGAGACCCTGTTTCCAAATAAAGTATAAAATAGGTCTGGGAGTATAGCTCAGAGAAAAGCCCCTGGGTTCCACCCTCAGTATCACAAAAAAAAAAAAAAAAGACAGTGATAGAGAGAAAAATGTCAATCAGACAGAGCAAAAAGACATATTACATACAAGGGAACAAACATAAGAATGACTATGGACCTCCCCTTAGGAACAGCACAACAAATATAGAATAACATCTTTGAGATGCCAAAAGGGGGTCAGAGGAAGGAAAGTTCATTGCCTTCCAACATTAAGGCAAAATAAAAATCCTTTCAGGCAAGCAAACACTACACAAGCCTCACTTCCAGACTTGTACTATAGGAAGTGCTGAGCAAAGTTCTGAGTTGAAGGAAAGTAGTGACTTAGCAAATGAATGGGCAGCACTGTCAGTGATCACTATGTGAATAAATAAATATGCAAATAAAGTTGACTTTTTTCTCATTTTCTTTAAAATTTCTTTAAGGCCAAAACAATAACGATGTGTCACATGGTGTGGAGCATCGTAGAAATGAAAGCGAGCGCTCAGTAGCGCAGAGGATGAGAGGAATGAAAGACACAGGAGGGAGGCTCTCACGTGTGCTACGCCATGTTATTTGGATGTATGTTTGCTGTATTAAAGTTGTATTTTATATTCCTTAGAGGAACCTTAAAAATAAACTTAAAGTGAAGTATAACTAATAATATAATAGAGAATAAAGAATACTAAAAAATGCACAGGCTATTTGAGAAGTGGCAAGAGAAAAATGGAATGAATAAAGAATAAATATCACTTAATAGACTTTAAATCTAACCATATTGTTGTTTAAATTAAGTAAAAATAGTCTAGCTGGGCGTTGTGGGTCACGCTAGTAATCCCAGCATTCGGGAGGCTGAGACCAGAGGATCGCGGTTCGCGGACAGCCTCAGCTACTTAGTGAGGACCTCTTCAACTCAGTGAGACCCTGTTTCAAAAATAAAGAATAAAAAATAGGTGTAGCTCGGAGGTCGAATGCCCCTGGGTTCTATCCCCAGGACCCCCCCCCAAAAAAAGTCTAAACACTAAAATTTGAAAATCAGATTAACATATAGAATAAAAATTAAAAATACTTAACTCACTGAGCATGGTGGAACACACCCGTAATCCCAGGACTTGGGAGGCTGAAACAGGAGGATTGCAGGTTTGAGACCAGTCTCAGCAACTTAGTGATACCATGTTTCAAAAAAATAAAAGATGAAATGGGGCTGGGAGTATAGCTCAAAGTTAAAATGCCCATGGCTTCAATTCCCAGTACAAGAAAAAAAAAACTTAACTCTGTGCTGCCTATAAGAAAACTACTCATTTATAATATGAAAGATTCAGATTAGTTATAAGAAAAGGATGGAAAATATGTACGTGCAAACATTAATCACAAGGAAGCTGGAACACTTACATTTATGTCAGTAAAGTAGACTTCAGGACAAGCATATTAAAAGAGATGGAAAGGGACATTTCATGATAAATGACCATTTCAGCTATAATATATAACATTTCTAAGGGTATATATGCATCAAATTACCAAGTAATGGAGTTTCAAAATGCATGAAGCAAGAACTAGGGAAACCAAAAGAAGAAATAGACAAGCAGGTGATTAAGTCAATAAGAACATAGACTTAAGCAACACTATCTTGAGCTAATTGGTATTTATAGAACACTTGACCCATCCACAGGAAGATACTCATTCTTTGTAAGTACTCAGGGAATATATACTAGGTCAGATCGTGTGCTGAACCACAAGATGTCTCAAGACATTGTCTGAAGGATTAAAGTCCTACAGAGGATAAACTTTAATCACAGCATAATTAAACAAAAAAATAACAATCATATGTCTGTATAACTCCTAAATATTTAGCAACAAAACAACCCATGGACTAAAGAAGAAATGACAGGCAAAATGTTTAACTTTTTTGAAGTAAATGGCAATGAAAACACAACATATCAAAATTTCTCAATTTTCTTGTTTGTTTTTATTTCTGAGTGTTTTAAGCAATAAAACACTAGTTAAAGAGAAATTTAATCTTTAACTATTTAGAAAGATGAAAGGAATAAAATTAAGGATCTAAGTTTTTTTCTTCTTCTTTTTGAGGAAAGGGGTAAGCTAAACCCCAAATAAGAAGGATAAACATAATCTTTGAGAGTAGAAATTATTTTCTGATAAAAGACAATTAATAGAGAAAAAACTACACAACTAAAATCTGATTCTTTGAAAAAAACTATTAAAATTGATACATCTTCAGCAGAACTGATCAAGAAAAAAGGAGAGGTATCTTAAATCACAAGTTCCAAGAATTTTTTAAAAGAATGGGGCGGGAACTGGGTAAGGGCCCATCAGGTGATGTGTATATGTATGTCTCCACCATCGTTTATCTTATTAAGTTGTATGAATACAATGTACCAATAAAATTTTTAAAAAGAATACTACCATAGATCCTTTCAAAGTTAAAAGAATAAAAAGAAAATATTATTAATAATAATATGCCAATAAATTAGATGAATTGGTCAAGGCCTTTTTAAGACACAAATTATCAAAACAGAGGAAACAGAAAATCTTAACCCTATATCTAGTGGGGGGGGAGTTGAATTTCTTTTTTAAAATTTTAATTGGTGCATTGTAGTCATATATCTTAATGGAGTACAAGATGGTGGAGGCATACATGCACACATCGCCCAATCGGCCCTTACCCAATTCCCTCCCCATTCCTTCCCTCTCCCTCCTTCTCATGTTTGGCTTAGTGGTTGACTTTGATATGTTTGTTAATGTACATCATGAACATTAGAGAACTTTTTCACAAAGAAAACTCCAGCCCAGATCAATTCACTGGCAAATTCTTACCAACATTTGGATAAGAGATGGTAGCAATCTTACACACATTGTTTTAGAAAATAGAAAAACAATTTCTCTATAGCATGACCTTGATGACAAAATCAAAAAAATCTCTAGGAAAGTAAACTACAGAATAACACTCACCAGAAATGTAGATGGGAAAATCTTTTCTTTAAAAATGTACCATTAGCAAGTCGAATCCAGCAATAGGTAAATAGACATCATGACCCGGTGAGGTTTCCCACAGAAGCACAAATTTGCTGGAACATTCGACCAGCTCCCTCAGCAGTCTGAGCTCAAGGTCGCCTTGACTCATTGCTCCTGAAGTCCTCCTCCTTAACTCCCTCTTCTTCCCTCCTTCATCCCGCAGGTGCTTTGGAACTTACAGCAGGCCCAGCACTCACAGGCAGCAGATGCCCAGGCTCAATAGACATTGTGGATGTCCGTGGGTACCCATCCTTCAGAGTGGACGCGTGACACATTAGAAAACAGACAACATAAAAATGAGAACAAAGCGCTTTGGAAGAACAGAGGAAGACACTATGCACTCCACGTTAGAGAGGCCAAGGGCAGGAGGCCCCTGACCAGGTCGCGGAAAGTCAAGTGGGTTCAGGGAGCCCCATCACATGTGCGTGGGATTTCTGTGCCTTTGAGGACACATTTAGCGTCATTTAAGAGAGGAGAGACCATGCAGCAGGAGTGGTGCTCTGGGTGCCCCTGCCTGAGCTTGTGCTCTGAAAGGGTCCCTCTGTGGGTCCCTGTTTCTGCTGGGTCTTGGCTGCAGATGACAAGTTCAGCACCTGATCCTCAGGAAGATGATCCTGAGTGTGGACTTGCAGGTGGGAGAGAGAGGAGTGGGGTTGGGGCACAGGGGTCAGTCTGCACAGGAACAGCACAGGCAAAGCACAGAGGTACAGAGTGGAGGGGAGAGGAAGGAAGAGCTCTGTGGGGTGGGGCAAAAGCTTGGGGAGGAAGAGAAAGGGAAGGGCAGGCTTGGAGGAGGTAGGTCGCAAGACACATTTAAACTCCAGACATGGTGGCACATTCCTGTAATCTGTACTTGGGAGACTGAGACAGGTGGATCACAGGCTCAAGGCCAATCTCAACAATTTAGTGAGGCCTCAGCAACCTAGTGAAACCCTCAGCAACTGAAGGAGACCCTGTTTCAAAATAAAAAATGAAAAGGGCTGAGGTTGTAGCTCAGAAGCATAATGTTCCTGGGTTTAATCCCCAGTACCACAAAAGAAATAAAAAGAAGAAAATAACCCACAAAACTCAAGGATACAGAGTTTCTGATGCATTCCAATAGCCAGTGACTTTCACCTGCCCTGATGCCTAAGGAGCCAGAGCAGGGGGCGGGGGGCTGGCCAGGGTGGCCCTCCCCACTTCAATCTGAGAAGTTCTGCTGCTATCCAGTTTAGACTTGGGAGACCCATGTCAGATTCCATTTGAGAAAAGGAGAATGATCCTTAATAATAACATTAAAAATGCATATAAAACCAATTACATCTATAGTCCTTTCCAGCAAGGGCAGCCCAGGGGAGACCGGTGTCCTTTACCCAATCTCCTAGGCTCAGAGCTGTGTCCCCTGGGTGGAGAGCTCTGGGGGTCAGGAGGAAGAGCCAGCACCTACAGGATAGACTTGATGGGGATTGAGCTTGCATTAATTGCTAATAAAAGCAAGTTTCATACTTAGGCAAAACAATAAAGTCCTTTTCTCTGTCTCTAAGCTGTCAGCCAAGGGCTGCAGCCAGGTTGACCTTGTTCAGATCAAAGTTGGCTGTTTTCTCAGCTGAACACCGAATGTTCAAACAGAAACACCTACATTTAGAAAAAGAATTATATTGACTCTCACAACAGTTTAGCCTAAAGTTAAAAGATGATAAAGCAAGCTATATTACCCCAATATTAATTACTAATAACATAATAATTATAGCCCAAAACTTCCATACTTTAAAGACTATATTCTTGTGTCTTTCTCTTATTATAAAACAAGTTTTAACATAGTAACTTCTAGCAGAGAGAGATAAGGAAAAGCTGAGAACTCATCAAGGACACAGGTGGCCAATGCATGCTTTAAACTTTAAGAATAAAAATAGGCTAAAAGAGTGATGTGTGCATGTATGCCTCCACCATCTTGTACCCCATTAGCATGCATGACAACAATACACCAATAAAAAATTAAAATTAAAAAAAATAAAAATAAAACCCAAAACAAAGTGGGCTTCTACCATGTAGCCCCCTGACCTTGCTAACCAAGTAACACATTTTGATCAGTGATGTCAGACCTGTCTGTCTCTGTGAAGATGAACAAAGAGGGTTAACAGAGAAGACACAGCAGCGATAACTGGTGGGCCTGCACCTGCTTTTGGGGGGTAAAGAGAACTATGGCTAAGCAGGATGGGAGGAAGGAGATAATGAATTGTCATAAAAGAATGTTCTGTGTTCAGAGACCTCCGTGTCTTACTCTCCAGGCATTCTGACATAGTGCTTCGAGTGCTCTGTCCCTTCTTCCTGCCTTTGTAATAATAAAACTTTGTTTAAGCTTGCACTGGTGCAGTGCTGGCTATTTTTTCTAAACTAGCTAAGAACAAGAACCCACAACAACATCTCAAATCATTACAGACTGACCTCTGATTTAATCCCACCACCTTTATTCTGATGTCTTGAGAAACAAGGGACAGGGCACTGTGGAACAGCCAGCCTGGAGCTCATTCAGAAGCCAGCACTATGCTGGAAAAGAGCAGGTCCCATAGGGATACAGACCTGCCTGTGTCACCTGTGTGGGACTCTGGGGGGGCTTCAGCACACCCCTGCCTGGCACTTAGTTTCCAAGCTGGGCCCAGAATCCAGGAGCCAGTTAAGAACAATGTCTTCCCTCTCTGAGGTCCCCACCATTCCCTACTGCCTCCTTAGCCACTGACACCAGGCAGAGTGCCTGAGAAGGGGGACACTGGATCAGCCTCCCACAGATAATCCTCTGCAAGAAGCCACAGGCCTCCTCACAGGGAACCTAACCAGAAGTAGGAACGTCTCTAACACACTATGACGGCCTTTGCCCTCTGGCTCTGAGCCAAAAATGGAATAAAGGCATGGATCTCCCAGGGCTGACCTGGCCGTGGTCAAGGCAGGACTGGTGGGTGCGGGGGCAAGAGGGTGGATTTCACCATGAAATCATGGCTCTTATCTCCCAGTGGCACTTCTCTGCTGGATGTCTCTGAGCAACACATTAAACAGAAGATTGGTGATGCCTCTCAGAGTTTCTGTGCCAACCATCCGGGGCAATGACCCTGGTGAGAAGCCCACAGGATTCAGCTTGGAATTGGGCGGCTGGGAACATATGCTGGATGGGCCAGCCTAATGCATCGATTTCCAAAGCAAGGCTGATCTGAAAGACTTTGCTTGGCCCATTTGCTCTTTAAAATGAAGAAGCTTTGGTAACAGAGTAGTTTCCTCTGGGGAAATGGAGCTATTTGAGGGCACGTTCAGAATTTGCTAGGGTGTGGGGAGGGGTTGGTCATCGGTGATGGAATACTCTGGATGCTCCTGGTGGTCTGGCCATTAGTCTGCAGATCTGGAATCCCTGAGGAAATACAAAGTGCTCACCCCCGGCTCCTGATAGGCTAAGTGTCATTCTCGTGGCCACCTATGTAAAGGTGGGAGAGTGACAGCTCACCAGGGGCTGATTCTGAGGATCTGGTTGTCTAGTTGGGGTACAGGAGGCTGTCATCCTCATCCTCTCTGCTGGCAAACACTGTACTGTGCACCTGGCACCTCTCACCTGCCTCCCATACCTCATTCCATTTACTTTTCGGGCCACATGAGTTTAAGCTCATGGACAAATCGTGAGGAGATGGCAGGTCCGGGTTTCAAGCCCAAGGCCTGTCTATACTACCTGTTCCCTTTGTGCTCATCAAAGTGTGTTCCCTGGACCAATAGCATCGACATCTCCTGGGACCTTGTTAGAAATGCAGGCTTGAGCCCGGTGCGGTGGCACACACCTGAAATCCCAGTACTCAAGAAGCTGAGACAGGAGGATGGCAAATTCAAAGCCAGCCTCAGTAACTTATGAAGACCCTGTTTCAAAACTTTTTAAAAAACTTAAAGGACCCAGAGGAAGAATGGTCAACAACTTAATCCATGACAAAAATCCAGGAAGCACCCTCTTTCCATGATACTGGAATACACTGCAAAGCTACATGGCAAAAGGCACAGAAACCAGGGAGGGTGTATCAGCTCATGATCCATGACTACAGAGAAATGCTCCAGGCTGGGTATTTTATAAAGAAGTTTATTTAGCTCAAAGCTCTGGAGGTTCAAAGGCAAGGCATCAGCATCGGCTCAGCTCTGAAAAGGACCTGGTCACACCACAGCATGGCCAATGACATCACAATGGGGGTATTTGTGACATGGGACGTCTCACCTGCCTGGCAGAAAACCAGAAACCCCTCTTGAAAGTCCCTCTGTTTCCAACACATGAAACTTTGGGGGGCACAAACTACATTGGGGAGGGGAGAATCAGATCCAATAACTAGAGGTATTCCATGAGGATATGGAGACCCAGAATTGGTCAAAAGAAACTAGGAAGGAAGGGGTCCCACTGGCCTAGCAGCCTCTCTGGCTGTCTGGGGGCTGGGAGTGTAAACTTGTCCCACTTGGTCCAGAACTTGAAGAGTGACTGAAGGAGCCAGGTTCCTTGAGTCCAACATCCCTGTACATCAGCCCCCTTGTTTCCAACCCTGCTCCCCCCCCCATTCTGTCTCCCCTGCAGCCACACAGTATTTGACATACCACAGAGGATTGGGGGCAGTCTTTGAGGTTCTAACTCCATGAATTCAGAGAGGGGGAAATGGTGTGAACTGCACCTAAATAAATCAACTACTCTCATCCTGGCCTTCCACCAGGCAGATTAACTGCTTCAGGTCAAACTCTATGACTATAAATGGCACCTGAAGTCTCAGATTCCTCCCTCCACAGGAACAATCTTATGAGACAGTTAAAAGGCAGGGCCCTATGTCTTAATTTTTTTTTCTTACTGGGATGTAGTAGCACATGCCTGAAATCCCAGTACAAATTTGAGGCCACTTAGGGGAGACTATTTCAAAAATAAAATTACACAAAAGGGTTGGAGGCGTAGCTCAGAGCTAGAATACCCCTGGAGTCAGTACCCAGTACCAACAACAAAAAGTTAAATGCAATGTTAAATCCAATAGCCTGCTGAAAGATTCCAAGCCTAAAGTCTCAGCGTCTTATCAGCAATGAGCAATAATTTCACTAATTTACAGTAACAGCCGCAAGCTCCTGGCGGTAGACACAAAGACAGTCGCAAAGCTTTTATAGTAATCATTTTTATGGCCTTACAGATTTTGGTGACTCAAAATGAAAACAATCTCCACTCCCCATCCCGCCCTTTTTCTCTCAAGGTGAAATCTTCTGTCATAAGAGTCTGTATTTCTCAAGCCCCGTGTCTGTAAACCCGCTCTTTCACACGATCCGGCTCTTCTCCGTCGCTTCCGCCTCGTCCGCAGCACTCCCGCAGATCTGGCGTGGGTCTTCATCCACCCCGACTGAGGGTCCTCAGATGCCCTTCACCCTCAGAGTTGTCGCCGTCGTCGGGGCACCAGACACGGGGCTAAAGGAGCAGACGGGATGAAGACCTGCTCTTCCCCTACGCGGACTGATCTTCTAAAGATGGGCTGGAGAAATGGAGATGTTCCTGGGCCTGAGCTTAACAGCAGAGATGAAGGAGAAAGGAGAGAGACAAGATGAGGACGCCGATGGAGGACTGAAGGACGCTGACCGAAGATGTCTCTGCGGGCCCCGAGGGAGTTGTCGCCGCCTGCGAAGTAGCCGCCGCCCCTCCTCCAGCAGGTGTGGTGCCTTGAGCATCCAGTTGCGGGGGTAGCAGCAGTGCCAGGAGCAGCAGCCCCAGCCCCACCCTGACCACCAGGCTTCCGCCCATGTCTGCAGTGCCGCCGCGCGTCTGGCTTCTGGCTCTGCTAGGCAGGGGCCGCGTGTGAACAGAAGGCAGGTGCAAGCGAAATAGCAGGCGCCGCAGCCAGGACCCGCCTTATATACCAGGGAAGCGTCACAATGGCGTGACGTCACAGCCCGCCCCGCCCACCTGTGCAGATGCTCCACCCACCTGCCACCTTGGGGTCCTCTCTGGGCTCTTTCACATAGCGGTGGCCAGTCTGGGGATGGAACCCAGGGGCATTCGACCTCCGAGCTACACCCCCAGCCCTATTTTTTATTCTTTATTTTGAAACAGGGTTTCACTAAGTTACAAAGGGATAACTAAGTAGCTGAGGCTGTCCGCAAACCATGATCCTCTGGTCTCAAACTCCAGAATGCTGGGATTACAAGCATGTGCCACCACGCCGCTAATACTTCCCTTTTGAAACAAACTATTTAAAGCTTTTAGTATTAAAGAGTGCCTAGACCAGACCTCTTAGAAATCCAGGATTTCAATTCTCTTGTATTCCAAATTACTATATTCCCCCTGATCCTTAAAAAAGATGCATTTATGTAGACTCTTAAGAGGCTTGAAAACCCCACTGTAACCCCAGTACTTGGGAAGCTAAGACAACTAAGACTGTAGATTCGAAGCCAGCCTCAGCAATTTAGGGAGGTCTCCCTCCCGCTTAACTTAGTGTGATCCTGTTTCAAAATAAAATAAATAGGGGTGGGACTGTAGAGGTAGAATGACCCAGGGTTCAGTCCGCAGTAACACACACACACACACACACACACACACACACACACACACACACGACTCAGTCCCACTACTTGTATTGGATTCATTTTTCTACTGCACAGAGAGGCATTTTTTATACCATGGGGATTCATTTGGGACTTAACACTCTTTTCAGAAATAGCAATTCTGCAAAAGGTTGCATGTGGAACTGTATGTACCTTGTTTCTCCTTCAACTGGTGTCTGTAAAGATCCACGGGTTTAGGGTCTAATTTACCATGCCACCCTTGAACCTGTGATCCTCCTGTCTTCAGCCTCCCAAGTACCTCCCAAGGCACTCTAAATTATGTTAATTTTTCGAGTTTTGTGCATGCTTTGGATAGTGAGATTAACAGAGAAACGTGCGTGCATCGGGAGCCACCTTTTATATTTTTATTAAAACAGGGTCTTGCTAAGTTGTTGAGGCTGACCGTTGTTGGGGTCTGCTCAACCGCCTGACAAAACTTCCGATGAATCAGCTACATGTAGCGCCGAGCAGATATGGAGGGCATAATTACTCTCCTGGCCCCCGCTAGCCCAATTTGGTAATGTTGAGCCTTATTGGCTCAAATAATGCTTCCGTGCTCGTGAACCCCTCGTTCATTGGATAATGATTGGCTACAAGTTATGTGCTTTGCACATGCAAGAGTGACCTTTAGCTTGATAGGTTAGAATAGTTTCCTGTTGGAAATCCCCCTTGCGGGTTTTGCTTTAAATTGGGTTGCCTGAGAGAAATAAACGAGATCCTGCTTGACACGTCTCCCGGCTCGTCGTGTGCTTCTGCTTGGGCCGTCAGCATTCTCCTTCCTGCTCAGCCCCACCGCTGATGGGCTGGACCCGTCCGACCATGAACCTATGATCCTCCCAAATCACCCCAAGTAATGTCTCTACAAACTCCCTACTACAACTTTTTTTAACCTAGAATTCTTAGCCATTTTTCAGGTAGGAAAAAACAAAAAAACAAAAAAAAACAAAAAAAAAACCCAGCAACGTGTTCTTCTTGGTTGTTTCTGTGTAATGAGTTATACTTTTTTCCAGCTGTTCCAGCTGGAAGTAGTTTGTGGACCGTTTTTGTTTTTGATTATTTGGTGGAATTTCCAGCTGAAATAAAGTAAAAATTGCTTTAAAAAAACCATACAAAGTTTAAGTGTTTGCTTTTGTTTGTTTGGGCACTGAACCAGGTCCTTTCTGCCTCTGAGCTATACCCCTTGCCCTTTTTTTCTTTTTTAGAAACAGGGTCTCGCCATGTTGCTGAGGTTGGTCTTGAACTTACGGTCCTCTGCTCTCAGCTCCCCAAGCACTGGGATTATAGGTGTGTGCCACTGCAACTGACTCTGGTAGTTGATAGTGAAAATTAAAGAATATGACATTATCCATAATTATAAATGAGCGTTTTGAGCCTCAGTGGGAAGTAACCCTGTTTGAAAGACTGAAATGGGAGAAGAAAGAAAAGAAAGGGAAAGAAAAAGAAAAGGAGGCAAGGAGGACTCACTCACTGATGTTTGAAATTTGGGATATGTCTTTAATAAGAAACTTAATAGAAGTTTTTAAAATTTTTTCCTTGGCTTCTCTCAGAGCCACACTTCAAAGTTCCTCAATATCTTGTCATTTACTTTCCAGTATGTAAATATTTTCTTTGTATTCCAGAAAATGAAAACCTCCCTTTTCTTTGCTTAGTTCTAATTGGATTTCCTCTGCAGGAATCTGCTTCCCTTTTTCTGAGTCTTTGGGGGACTGCCTGAGAGTTCTCCAATTCCTCTTTTCCGTTTGGGAGTTGGTCCCACACATACTTGGTTCCTCCTGTTTACGTATCTCTGCAGAAAGCGGCACAGAGGTAGCGGCAGATGTGACAGGCGGCGGACGCTTTCCTGCAGGGCTCAGAGGCCACCACGTTCCTGCAGGCGCCTGCACCATCAACAGGAGGCGGTGAGAGCAAAGAGCTGGCTTTCAAGGCCACAGATCCTTCTACATGTATCTTTTCTCTCAAGTTTTCCCTTCTGACTGTGTGTGTGTGTGTGTGTGTGTGTGTGTGTGTGTGTGTGTTTACTGGAGATTGAACCCAGGGCCATTCTCCTTCCAAGCTACACCTCCATGCATGTCCCCACTGTTGGTGGACGCCCAGCAACAGAAACCCCGACCTACCAGAATGGAATCCCCGTCCCAATGGCAGAGCCTGAACCAGCCAGAGGTTTCCCTTCCAAGTCTCCTTTGGGGCTTGGCTACAGTCACGTGACCAGCTCCTCCAATGAGACGCACCATTAGCCCCTACTTTGGAAAAGACGTTCTTGACAACTCGTCAGCTTAAATTGACTAGAGACAGTTTGTGTGATTGAAATCACTGAATCACATGCTACCGTTTTGTGTGCTCAAAAATTCCCCATCTTTTAGGATGCAGTGTACATACTGCCTCCTCCAGGAAGCCTTCTCTGTCCCCTACCTCCAGAATTTGTCTCTAAGCTCATCCAGGTCACCCTGGGTTTTACTTGACAGCCTTGCAGCAACTCCAGGGCCCTGAAAACATCATGAGCTAAGTACAACCAGGAGCATGGGCTCAGCAGCCAGTGCCTGGGTCCCCGCTTTGCAGTAGCCACCTGTGTTACCTTGGTCACGTTACTAAACCTCTCTGAGCCTCTGCTCATGGATAAAATAGGCATGATAACAGGGTGGTAAGGGCTATTCTGTGTGGCCATGTGCAGCCCCAAGGACAATGCCTAGCCCGTCACAAACCCACACTCTATGACTTCATCCCCTACAGAGCGGCTGTTCAGCAAGGCGTTGGCCCATCCTGAGGGTGGCTGCCACCACGCTACGGCGACAAGCCCTCTGGCCATGACCCTGACACCTGCAGCTGCTCCTGTCCCCGCCGTGGCTGCCCTGCTGGCACCTGTCACTGACCACCAGAGGCTTTCCACTGCTCACCTGTACCTGGCACCCTCCTGTGGAAACAGGGCAGCATGAATTCTGTAGCCTGGGGTTAAAATGCCAACTGCACCGACATTCCAGGCCCCTCCCCTGCCTCCTGTAGACTGGACACTGGGTCCTGCCTCCCGGACACCAAGGCCTCAGGGTTAGTCAAGCAGGACTTACTTCAAAGGCATAAAACCTGATATTCCCAAGTCCCAGCCCAGCCCATGAACTCCTTTCCCCCTACACCCCTCTCCTCCTCGGACCATGTCCCCATAAATGACACCTCCACCCCTGCACAGAGCAGCCTAACCAGGAGCCATCTTCCTATCTTTCTGGAACATTCTCCCCTTGCCACCTGCTCTCCTCTCTCACAGCCCAGCATCTAGGCCCGTCCCCCAGTGCCTTGACCTGTCCTCCCTCTCCAGCTCTGGCCACCTCTGGCCTGGCCATTGCCGTGGCCCCCACCTGGTCCTGCCCTCCGTCTATTCCCACATGGAATGGGGACAGTGTGGAGCCACCTGGCCGCACCCCTGTGCTGTCCACGCTCTGGACACAAGGCGGAAGTCCCGCATGGCCAGACCTACACCTTGCATGCCCCGGCCCTCTGCTGTCCACCACCAAGGGCCCTTCCCAGGCTGGGGGGGTCAAGGGCTCCACATGGCTGGAATTTGCTTTCTCTACCTCCGATACCTAATTAAATTTTACTTGTCCCTCAGACCCCATCTCACCACCTCTTCCGGGAGCCCTCCCTGACCGTGACCCCCACACCAGCAAGGACTTCCTTTAGGCCCCCCTCTCCTTAAAAGCCAGCCTCCGTTTATGATTCGTATTCAACCCTGTGATTCGTAACCAATTCTTCCTTCCTCCTACAAAAGGCTAAGATGTCTGAGAACAAACATTGCATCTCTGAGTTCTGTTTCCAGTCTAGCAGATGGTAGGTGCTCACTAAATATCCGTGGATGGCATGGATTAACAACAGCTCTCTTTAATGAGCAGCTACTGTGTGCCAGGCACATTATCTTTCTTCCTCCCAACATCCCCATGGTGTAGGTATAGCGTGTAAAGATAAGAAGATTTAGGCTTCTACAGAGAGGTAGTAACTGGGCCAGAGCCCCACAGCCCGTCATCAACAGAGCCCAGCCCCTGAGCCTTAACCACCTCCCTGGTGCTTCTAAAACTGCTGGTAAAAATCCTCCACTCATCACCAGCCCAGAGTGTCCGTCCTGGGGCACCTCTGTCCATTTTCACAGTCTGGTGGCTTCTGTCATCAGACTGTGAGCCCCTGAGAGTGGACACCTCCACTTGCATCCCATATCCCCCCACCCAGGGCCCAAGCACTCCCCAACCCATCCACTGCTGAATAAAGGAGAGGGGAGGGGGGATGGGCACAGGGTTCCAGCTCCTCGTGCTTGACTGTGCCTGGATCCCAACAGGCTCTGAGCTGTTGCTGCACAAAGGCGGTGGAAACACCAGGAAGGACTGGCAGCTCGGCTCTTGTTGGTGGACCGCCGTTGCCCCTCAGTGAACTGAACTCAGGCCCACCTCCAGCATGTGCTAGATGCTCCTAAAGGCCCAGGAAAGGGCAAGTGTGACCCACCCGCTGTGCCATCTCCTCCTGAACCAGCCCTGTTATCTGGTTAAGGAGCCCGCAAGTGTCTACCCAGCCTCAGGCTGCCCCAAACAATGTGGCAATGAATTGCTGAGCCCCCTCAAAGGCTCCCGCGTCTCTGCACACACAGTGGAGAGAGCCTGCCTGCACGCCTCCCCCGGCCCCACCCTACACCTAGAGATGTGCAGAATAGGGGAGGAGCATACAATCAGGGTGAGGCGGAGTGTGGAGTCCATACCATGAGAGTGAATGGAGTGAGTGTGGGGCCCCGATGTCCTAGACAAGACCCCTGTGGCACACGGGTCCTCAGCACTCTGGACTGGGCAGCACTTGACCTGCAGGGAGCAGCAGGGACCACCAGACACAGATGGGGGAAAAGAACGCCCTTGCCAGCCGCTAAAAGGCCACAGGATGGGCACCTGACCCAGGAGACCTGTGGGGCCGGCTACACCCAGGGTTTGAATCTGGCTCTGCCACCTGCAGTGGGAGTGGCCTGATCCCGGTTTCCACAATTGAGTAGGTGCAGTGGGGCTACAGGGGTGGGACAGAAGCCGGACTCACAGCCCTAAGCTGCTCTCAGGCAGGACTCTGATTAGCAGCAGTGGGAGCCCCGGTGGGCTGCAAGCAGCTGGGGACAGGAGGGCGTGCATTTCAGAAGGTCACTCAGCACCTGCATCTCAGCCTTGCTGTGGGCTGTGAATACAGAAGGGGAGGATGCTGCTGAGATTAGACCTGTGACAGCTCAGAGTCAGAATGCAGCAGCAAACACCTCAGGGTGAAGGTAGACAAAGTGAATCATGGACCCGAGGCTCTGGACAGATGCCCTGGCCCCGCCTCTTGGTCTGTTACAGCAGCAGCCACGCCCACTGGGGAATTAAGCCCCGGCCATAATGGCAGCAGCCACGCCCATCGTCACAGCTGCCGCTCCTGCTTGCCAGGGCTGAGCCACTGTGTCATCCTGGCACCTGGTGAAGCGGGTATTATTATCATCAGTTCTACGCAAAAAGCTGAAGCTCAGGGGGGTTACTGACTTGTTAGACCCCTGAATCTCAGAATGGGGACACACAATTGGAAACCTACCTCTGTGCTCACCTGTGTTTAACAGAGGGAAACTGAGGCCCTGGCATGTACTCAAAAGCAGACCTCCCCTCTGCCCCTGGCCCCTCCACGGCCGCGCACACCCAGCTCTGGCTGGCAGAGTCCCTCCAGCACCAGGACATCATTGAATAGGTCATGGTTGAACTGCATAGTCACTCCTCCCAGGTCACTGCGACCCCCCATCTGGCCAGGGCACACTCTGCCTAGGGTGTGAGCGGAGCCTTCTGCTGATTTCCAGTCCACCATCCATCCGTTCATTCTCAACACCTGCTGGAGTGTCTCCTGAGGTCGTTAAGGGGCTGGAGAACTCTGTCCCAAGGGCTGGCCTCAGCTGTGCGCAGTGGGCCACGTGGCCTGGAGGGAAGAGGACTACCTGTTCCCAGGTTGCACGGGGAACTGGGAATCCCCCCTTTCCACAGGGGAACCCAGGGAAGGAAACCCAGGTGGCCAGAGGCCTTGGAGCCACGTCCAGATTGGATAAACTGTGGGATGCAGATATTAAGGAAGGACTTCAAGGAGCTGCCCAGGCAGGCCCCAGGCACCAGCCAGAACTGCAGCAAGAACTCAGACCGGCTCATAGCACTAAGAGCCCTAGAGCGTTGGAGAAGGTGTCTGCCGTGCCATGCTCTGGGAGGTTAGAGCCAAAGTTTCTGGGCAATGCAGGTCGCTTGCCCTCCTGTCTTAATCTGTGTGCACACCGCTACAACAAAATACTCTATACACAACAGCAATGTATTTCTCCAAGTTCTGGAGGCTGGGAAGCCCAGGATCAAGGCGTTAGCAGATTCAGTATCTGGGGGAAGGGTAGTCTTCCTGCTTCCAAGATGGCCCCTTATTGCTGTATCTCCATCTGGTGGGAGGCAGAGGGCAAAGGGGACAAACTCCCTCCTTCATGCCCTTTTATAAGGACTTTCAATCCACTCACCCAGGAAGACTCTCCTGACCACAGGTCCTGCCTCTTAATACCACTGCATTTGCTATATGTTTCAACATGACTTTTGGAAGGACACAGACATTCAAACCCTAGCACCTCTCCACCACACATGTTCAAAGAGGCCTGCCTCTGACCTCACAGTGCCTTGAGATTAGGGGGCACAGGCCTGCTGCTCTTCTGTGACGCTGGTGACAGCTGACCTCCACTTGTCTGGCGGGCCCACAGCCCGGAGCTCCACGTTTTCTGGAATGAGGAAGCAAGACCAGGCCCTAAAGGCTTCACCCAGAGATTGGATAGGGCTCCACTGAGGCAATCCTCCATTAAACCAAATTTGGCCTGAGACAGCCTCCATACTTGCACATGCCAGGCCTTCACAGGGTGCCGCCACCTAACTCCAAATGCACGCAAACTGCAAACCTAATTGAGGAATGTGCCTTTGTCACAGAGAGATAAGTCTCAGACAATCACAGACAGCCAACTACTCAAACTTGCCTGCATTAAGGCCCCACTTAAGCAGATCCAGCAGTCCCTGCACCTCTCTTCTGTGTTCTACACACTCTCCCTTTTCTATATATAAATGCTAGCCAGCCACGTGGCAGATGAGGGTTCTTGTGAACCTGTTCTAGTTCTGGGGCTGCCCAATTTGCAAATCATTCCTTGCTCAATCTTAAATGTAATGTGTCCATTTTTTTTTTACATTCCTTAGAATCTACCCCCTTGTGCTTCTTGGATCCCATTTTACCTATTTCAGATGCAGACCTCAAAAGTGGTCTCCCCTAAAAGGATTCTAAGACTACCTGCATCAGAGAAAGTCCTGGGTCCAGCCCTCCTAGAAGCAAACTGGGCCTGAGTCTCAGGGCAGGAACCCTTAGAAACCATCTGGTCTACCTTTCACCCCCATCTCCAGGTGGAGACAGGCCCAAGGGGCAGTGGTTTTCTCCTGGTCCCCCCACCCTAAGAGAAGACATCTCACTTCCTTTCCTCCTCTCCTCTCTCACTACCCTTTTCCTCAATTCCCCACATTTTTTTTTTCTTGGTATCATTCAGTGTATCTCGCTCCAAGGTACACAGGGGTAATCACCAGACTTTGGGAGTTGAACACACCTGGGTTCAAATCCCAGCCCTGTCACTTCCTGGCTACTTGTTTGCCTCATCCTACAGTAGTGCCTGGACTTCACGGAGCCTTGACTCCTTGCAGGGAAGTGGAGCTAATCCGAGAGCCGGGCCCACAAGATTCTGGGAGGATCAAAGGCGGTAAGGTATTAGAAGGGCTATCATGATGCTTGATCTACATGTGCCTTGACAGAGAGAGATGGGGATGTGGAGAGGTGGGGAGACAGACAGAAACAGACACACAGCCTTGAGCACCGAGCAGAGCCTGGTCTCCTGACCCCTAACCTCGACCGCTGTGTGCTTGGCCTGTACTAGGTTGTCCTTAAATAACAAGGGGCGGGGGTATCTGGGTCAGTTTTCTTTAGCTCAGGGAAGTGACATATGGGCCCAGTGATTGCCCATCAGTGTCAGTGGTTCTCAATGCTTGTGGAGAGGCAGGAATCGGCCTCCTGAGTTCTCCTCTGTGCCGTGAGGCTGCAAAGGCCTCTCTGCTACAGGTGGCTCTGAGGAGCGAGGGCAAGGACAGGCCCCCACTGGCTCCCGCAAAGCCACCCTGGCTGTCTCCTGTGGAGTGCAGGGACAAAGAGGGGAGGGGACTACTTTGTCTCAGGCTGTCAAGGAAGGCCCCTGAGGAGGTAACATCTGAGCTGAGATGATGGGGCCGAACTGGTCCTAATGTTAGAGCATCCTGTTCAGGGCGGCCACCTAGAATCCTCCAGGGGCTCAGGGACCACTGGGTGGGCAGAAGAGCTCAGCAGGGCAGACATGATGTGCTGGGCCCAGTCTCAGAGCTGGCTGGGCTGCAGAGTGAGGGTTGGGGAGTTCATCTCTAGAAATCCTGAAGCCCCCCGTGGAGCAGAAGCTGTCCCAGGATCCAGCAACTGTCCAGGCTACACCCAGTGCGGCCAGACCTCGTGATTTTCAAGAAAATAAATCCTATTTTTAAGTGTAAAACTCCAATTTTTAAACATGGGTCTCCCTCCCACTCCTCCTTTCTCTCCTTTCTTCTCTTCTGCACAGAATGTTTGTTTTCAGAATCCTTCCCAAGCCTCTGACATTTGCGTTTTAGAATTCGAGTACTTCCTGCTTCTCTTCCCCAGAGTGAGCCTGCTGGGTGAGATTTCCTTGGGGTTCGTGCCTGCCCCTCTAGAAGGGAAAAACCAGCCGCAGTCCTGGCTTTCACAAACCAGCGATCACAGCCAGGAACGCCAGGGCCCTTCAGACCTAGGTGATAGTGTCACTATTTGCGGGAACCGGATGAACAAATAGAAGCTTGAAGCAGCTTAGAACCGAGTGCATAGCCACACAGCACAGGGTGGAGTAGGCACAGGGGCAGGGAGGAGGCCGTGGGAGATCCTGAGCAGGACACTCTGGGCCACTGGGCCTGTGCTATAAGAGTGTGTGGTTGGTCCAGGCCGGATTGTGGATGGCTGACCACTAGCTTCGCAGATGCCTCTGCTTCCCTTCATTTCTGGCTCATCTTCCTCCCTCCAGACAGGAGACCTGACCTGTAAGCCATCCATCTCCCGCTGCAGTAGAGGTGGCCCAGACACAAGGCCTGGCATTGTGGGCTGGGGGCAGTCGCCATTCTTGGCCCTGGCAGGCTCAACCATCATCCTTCCTCATTGCCGTCCACCAGGAATTCTGTTTCCAAGAACTTCTGAAGGCTTAGATCCTTGGGGATCACTGCAGGCCACTGGCCAATGATGTCACTTTCCTCAGTCTTAGAGGGGCTCCACTGGCCACCAACTTCCTATGTGACCCCAGGGGAGGTCACTTAAGGACTCCAGGCTCCTGCTTCCCCACCCACCTCCAGCAGCCGCAGCATTCAGCTGCCCTCACAGGACCAAAAGGCAGAAGGCCACAGGGCTGGGAGGGGAAGGAGACTTGGGGACTAAAGGCGCTGTGAGGACTGGGAGGAGGGCAGTGTCTCTTTCCACAGCCATAGGCACCTTTGCTGCAGCCCTGCTGACAGCCGCACAAGGTAAGGCCAGGGGAGCCTGCTGACCTCAGGCAGCGTCCTCCATGCAGGGACTCGGGGACCCAGGACTGAGGCCCCTTCCTTTCCTTTCCCTTCCCTTCCCTTCCCGCCTCTCAGGGACTGTGGGTCCACGCATGCACCTGGAGAATGACTGAGGTGACTCCCAGCTCAGGAGGAATCTCCATCCCGTTTCTTCACATGTGACAGCTCATCCGCCCCACAGCACACCACACTGTCCCTGCTGTGCAGACCAGGAAACTGAGGCTGGGGGTTATTTTTTTTTTTTTTTGGTGGTACTAGGGGTGGAACCCAGAGGCTTTCTACCTCTGGGCTATACTCCCAGACCTATTTTTATTATATTTTATTTGGAAACAGGGTCTCACTAAGTTGCTGAGAGCCTCACTAAGTAACTGAGGCTGGCTTCGAACCTGCGCAATCCTCCTGTCTCAGCCTCCCAAGCGCGGGGATTACAAGCATGCGCCACCACGCCTGGCTGAGGCTGGGGGTTAAAGGACATGCCTGAAGGCACAAGGTAGGGTGTGTGGGAGAGGTGGAGCCAGGACTCAAACCCAGACCTCCCGGCTTGCAGCCAGTGCCTGTTCAACCTCACACCGGAGCTGCCTCCCTACGAGTGGGAGCCACTCTCGGCCTGTGGGGCACCTCCCTGGCAGCAGCTGTGCCCCATGAAACCCTGTGCCTGTTGCAGTAGTTCCCAAACTCCACGCCAAGGAATCCCTGCATCAGCCACCCCTGGGAGCTCACTAAAAATGCAGGTTCCCAGCCTCCCTGCAGCTCCTACATCAGCATCTCTGGGGTGGAGGCTGTCAGGAAATAAATTTCTATGGGTTGTAAGAAGACACATATTTGAAAGCAGTTGCAAGGCAAATTTTACTTTTTGCAAAAAGGGATCATTCCACCAGTAAGTCAGGCATGCAGGAACAGCATAGCAGGAAACTGCCGGGCGTTTTATTTTCAGTGCAGGGTTTCTCTACTGTGTTCCTATTGATGGGAACGTAGTCTCACAATCTTTATGCCATTGGCTGAAAGGGATGCAGAGGGAGGGTCCAGCACTCACAGTTTCCACTAAATGCTATCTTTACAAAAATACAGGAGGACTTCCGGGAAGATGGCGATGGAGAAAAGCGGAGCTTACGAGCCCCGCTAACCACCAATCTCTATTACCACAAAATCAGCGCCTTTCATAGCCAGAAAACACCATCAGCAGAGAAACAAAAAATGTAAATATAAGGGACAGAGAAAAAGAGGGCTGGAAAACTTGACACCAGAAAGAAACCAGACCTCAGTGCTGCGGCTGGAGCCGTGGTGCGGAGAGGCGCGGGCGCCATCTTTCCTTGCAGCACCAGGCTCCAGAGAGGAGAGGGACTCAGAAAGGAGGAGCTTAGAGCCACAGAGGAGATACGCTGGCCTCACGGCCGAGGACGCACAACAGCAACACCTTACTGCTGACAGCAGCAGCGAGTTCACCGAACAGCACCAGACCAACAAACTCAACAGCCCACGAGGCTTCAGAGAGGAGCGATGGACAGCGAGCCGAGATGAGCCGCTGCAGATCAGCCGGGCGGAATTTGGCAGATTTTTTGGCGCAGGGAGCGTCTAAAGCTCCCAGGGGCTGGGCTCAGCACACCCTGCAGGGACTCAGAGCGGAGCTCAAAAACAGAAAAGAAATACGCCAGCCTCACGGCTGAGGGCATGACAGGGGTGCCATATTGCCACCGGCAGCAGCAGCAGCGAATTCACCGAGTCCACGACAGCTCCATCAGCGCACTCAACAACCGGGAGTCAAATTGCGGCCCCTAGAGGAGAAATCCCAGTACTGCACTCCCAGGGACTTGACCCAGTGGGGGAGTGGCAGTGGCAGAGATATCACACCATAGTCACAACTCCCCACAGGAGAACGCCCAACCTGGCACCCCCCCCCCATAGTCTAAAGCAGCCTCAATTGACTCCCTGGGTCTGAGACTTTGCGATACAATCCAGTAAAGGAGTAGTGGTGACTGAGATACCTCAGACTCAAGATCCAGAGCACCTTAAGTGAAGTCGTAGTGACCCAGAGAAGAACCCAGAGAAGGCACAAACTTCCAAAATCATGGAAAAGAGGAATAACAATGGAGCAATGAATGCCCACACCCCACAACTTCAGAACCTGATAAAACAGAAATTCAGAGATTTATAGAAGATCAAATCAGGAAAATAACTGTAGAAATAATAGAGATGTTTCTAAAAGAATTCAGAGAGAGCAAAAAAAGAGATAAAGGATGCAATTAATGAAGTAAAGGCCTCAATTCAAAGTACAAACAACTGATTAGACCACATGGAGAATAGAATCTCGCTCCTAGAAGATGATCACTCCAAAAATGAACGCATAGTTTCTAATTTAGAAAAAAAAAAATCCGACAGCAGGAATCTGACATTGAAGAAATATGGGCCCATTTTAAGAGAGCTAACCTAAAAATAATTGGAATAGAGGAGGGAAAAGAAGGTGAAACCAAAGGGATCAACAATCTCTTCAAGGAAGTAATAGCAGAAAATTTTCCAAACATATAGCAAGAGGTCAATACACAGGTCCAGGAAACTTATAGAACTCCCTTTAGACAGGATCGGAAAAGAGGATCCCCACGCCACATAATTGTCAAAATGACCAAGGTGGAAGCCAAGCAGAGAATCTTAAAGGCAACAAAAACAAAGGGCCAAGTGACATTCAGAGGCAAACCAATTAGAATCACTCCAGACTTCCCAAACCAAGTCATGAGAGCCAGAAAGGCTTGGAGTAACATATTCCAAACTCTGAAAGAAAACAACTTCCAGCCAAAAATTTCCTACCCAGCAAAACTTTCTTTCAAATTAGATGGGGAAAGAAGAAGCTTCCATGAAAAACAGAAACTGAAGTAATTTATGTCTTCAAAACCAGCGCTAGAGAAAATACTCAAAGAGATTAACTACAAAGAAGAATTAGGTAACACACCAGAACCAGAGAAACAAGATTTTCCATCCAACAGACAACTAAGATTGGTTATCTTTGGAGATTCATAATTTATGTTAGTCTTTTACCTATTTCTAAATTGTATTGTTTGCTTTTATTGTTGCTAATTTTTAGGATTTCTAGTTGGAATATTAATATACCTTCAGATATAGCATTTGGAAATATTTTATCCATTCTTTTTTTTTTTTTTTTGGTGGTACTGGGGTTCCTGGAAGCCCTTCTATCTCCGGGCTACACTCCCAGACCTATTTTTACATTTTTATTTGGAAACAGGGTCTCCTAAACCAGTGCACGCAGCTGGCTTCGAACCTGCTCGATCCTCCTGTCTCTGCCTCCCAAGCGCGGGGATTACAAGCGTGCGCCACCACGCCTGGCCTATTTTATCCCATTCTATCAGTAACTTTTAACTCTGTTTACATTGTCTTTGGATATACAATATTTTTTTTAGGGAGTTTGTTTACCCTTCTGTTGCCTGTGCCATTAAAATCATATCTAAGAAATCACTCCCAATTTCAATGTTGTGAGGTTTTATGACCCAGATTTTCTTCTAAAAGTTTATAGTCTTAAGATTTATATTTAGGTCTTTTATCTATTTTGAGTTAATGTTTGTATATGGTGTTAGGTAAGGGTCCAATTTTATTCTTTTTCATGTAATTATTATTTTTCAACAATATTTAGTTAAAAGATTAGTATTTCCTCCACCAAATGTTCGTGGAAACCTTGTCAAAAATAACTTAACAATATGTGGAAGAATTTATCTCTAGGCTTTTATTTAACTCCAATGGTTTATGTATCTGCCTTTATAACAGTACTGCACTGTTTCAATTATTGTAGCTTTATAAGGTTTGAAATCAGAAAATATACATCTTCTAGCTTTGTTCTTTTTCGAGATCGTTTTGAGTATCTAGAGTTCATATTCCATATTAGGATAGATTTTTTTCTGAAAAATAAATAAATAAATGTATGATAGTTTCACCTAAAAAAAGAAAAGAAAAAATATTCTCTGGTAAGAAAGAAAACAAAAAGAAATATTGAAATGTTATCTTTAAGTCATCAAAAGTTTGGTATCAGACAAATGAAATTGTTATGTGAGATTATCATTTTTAATTTTGGATAAATTGCTATAATACTAGATGTCAACCACTAAGCCAAGCATGGGAAGGAAGGATAGGGAGGGAACGGTGTGGGTATCAGGTAGGGACTAACTGGGCAATGTGTGTGTGCATGTATGTCTACAAAAGGTTTTTTCTTTATCCCATTATGATGTATGAATACAGTGCACCAATAAAAAAAATTTTTTTTAATACAAGCACACATAAGGTTACACGGTGGCAGTTTCACAAAATGGAGCCTAAATCAAGCTATTCCTTTGATAGAAAAGATCTAATTCTATTCTCACAAAGCCCAGCATCTGCTGGTTAGAGGCACCAACTCTGGAGCCAGATGGCCCATGTCTAGATCCCAGCTCATTAATAGGTGACTCTGGGTAAATTACACAGTCAGCCTGGACCTCAGCTGTCCCATGTGTAAATGAGGACATCAGAATAATTCAATAGTAGACATATATGTGCAAAATTCCAGCTGTGTCAAGTATTATGAAACCGAGGCCCATGGTGCTGCGTAAGAAAATCAGGAATCATTCACTGAGCAAAGAACAACGAGAACGTACCAAGCACCTAGCGTGGTGATAAGATGGACAGAGGGTTAAGTGCAGAGGAACCTTCTCCACACCTGGGCAGGGCCTGAGCATTGAAAGTGTGAGGCTGAAGAAGGCCTGGATGTGCTGACCCTGATTGCAGAACTGCCAGAGGCTGCAAATCTTGAACGTGTCCTCAGAAGACCACATGGCTTCCCGCCTTCCAGCCCGGCTCTGTGGAACAAGCCTACACAGAGGGCAAGGGGTCTCCGCTCATTCAAATGTAACCCATGAGAGCAAGTGGGAACCAGGGGAGCTAGGACACCTGGCAGTGTGCTTATTGGGCCAAGGTTGAGCCCTAGGGTGTCTGTGGAGGTAACAAAGAAATGAATCTGTGTCTGGTGCCAACTCTGCCCATTCACCCCCTGCATTGCCAGGGCTGTGGATAGTGATGGGCACAGGGGCAGATCTGTTGGAGCAGCAAGTCAGGATCCCTGAGCAGAAATCTCTCAGGAAGGCAGAAAGGATATATCAATACAGCAGACGGCCTTGTGAAATAAAAATGGCACAGTGGCACGCCACCCAGGGGGGCTTGAACACACGGGACCTGCACTGGGTTCCCGAGTGAACCAGGCCCTCGGGGAGGCAGTTTCTTGGCCCAACAACTAGTTGTCCTCTCTAACATATGGACCACTCCAGAATGGCTGGCTGGTCTATCAGAAGCAGGCTGAGAGCTGAGAGACATAAGACAAAGACCCTAAAGGACTGTGGCTCCAAGGGACAGGGAGGAAGAAGGTAGAAACTGCTGGGAAGCCCTGGGGCCTCAGTGAGCCTCAGTGTCCTCATCTGCACAGCTGGGTAATAAGAGCGGCCACCTTCTAGGTTTCCAGTCAGCGAGGCGATCTGAGTGAACACCTCTGTGTGTCGGTGAGCGCTCAGTAAATGTCAACTACAGGTGCTGTTGACACTGTCGATGTTAGTGCTTCCACTTGGTCCACGAAGGAATGAGAAAGGGATTTCAGAATCATTACTGGAGATGATGAAACTCCATCCATGTGAACCCGGCGCCCTCATTAACTAAACTCTCTAAACGTGTAGCTCGAAGCACCTCTGAGCTAAAGGCTTACAAGGAGAGGCAAAGACAGGAAATTAATTAAGCCAATGTCAAGGCAGACAAAGTGCACAGGAGCTGAAAGATGGCCCGGAAGGAAAGGCAAAGTAAATGAGGCAAAATGGACTCCCTCCTCTCCTCCCACTATCCTACCCCTGCTCCCAGAAACACTCCCCCATCTCCACACCTGACCACGTGGAATACCTCCAATGTATTCATTTTACTTTAGTAACAGAACTTCAAATTTCATGGCTCCAAATGATAAAGAACTACATTTCCCAGCACCCCCTGCTGCAAGGTGAGGTCATGTGACTGCTGCAATAGGATATGAGAAGACACAAGAGTGTGTGTACATGCTATGTGTGTTAAATTCCCAGGTGACCTTGAAGGGCAGGACCCTCTGTGTCTATGCATTCTCTCTTCCTCCTGGCTGAAATGTGGCTGTGGAAGTGAGGCACATCCCATCGAGTGGAAGGGATCAGCTCCTTGGGACCGGCAGAGTGGCAAAATGGAAAGACCTGGTCTCTCACCCAGCAGAGTCCTCCTGTGAACCTGGAATCTCCTTTAAGCCATCGATACAATGCATATGATTAATATGTTGATAATATATTGAACAAGGCATATGGCAGCTATCTTCTCTCAAGAAAAATTATGTGAAGGTCCTATGTATCAGCTACCTAATGCTGCATAACAAAGCACCCCAAACTTATAGACATAAATAACAATCTTTTATTTAGTTTGCGTTTCTGAGAGCCTGTCATTCCCAGCTGGGCTCCACTGGGCAGTTCTGGCTGAGTTCCTCCATCTGCCATAAGTCAGTGGGCTTGGCTCTCTTTCTGCAAGTTGCCTGGGGGTCACCTGGCTGTGGGCCGGGACAGCCGGGCCCCTGTTGCATGCTCCAACAAGTGAGCCTGGGCTTATCCTCCAGGTGGAGGCAGGGTCCAGGCAAGGGCACATACGCCTGAGGCACTGGGACACCGACACATCATTAGCTCCTCTGTGGTCCTGGCCACAGAAAGTCAGGTTGGAGGTGGGGAGAGGTGCCACCTCTTGATGGAGGAGCCACGTGCCTCCTTGGGGCAGCCTCCAGGAGCCACCGCAGGCCCCTGCCTATGTTCTCAGAGCTCCTGTGCAGCTCTCTCCTGAAACTATCATCTTATACAATCACTTCTACATCAATCTGTCTTCCTTGCTTGATACAGAGCGTCCCGAGGATGAGTCCTAGTTTTCTTTCTCTTGGTCCCTTCTCTGCTTTGCCCAGGGCCAGACTTATTACAGACACTCCAAACAGGCTTGTGAATGAATGAGGGAATGAAGGGATGAAGTACGCAGAGGCTGCTGTAGGCCCCCACCTCGCTCTGGCTTCCTGGACTGAAGGTCAGGATCTTCCTCCCATGCATTGTTCTTCCAAGATCCTGTAGTCATCTACTGAACACCTGTTGTGTACTGGCCCCTGTGCCAGGTGCTGGGGGAGTGCAGGGAGAAGACAGATGTGGTCCATGCTGCACAGCACAGTCAGGTGGGCGTGTGGCTACTCAGGGATGGCTACTTCACCAGCCCCGGCTCAGCGAGTCCACAGAGGGTCCGTGACAGTCAACCCCAGTCCTGTAGGGCCTCGCTGTGGGGCACCGGGGACTACTGATGACACTTGAAGAGATGTGTGGAGCCCTGGGCCTGAGCTGGAACTCCACCAACCACTTCTTATCTGTACCTTTGGGCAAGGCGCTATTCCTCCCTGTGCCTCCGCTCCTCTGCAGAGTGGTGCTCAGGAGGTGAGCCGGGGCTCGGTGAGCAGGAGCACCAGCCCTGATGGTTTTCACAGGTGTCGACAAGGACTCAGAGCCCCATGTGTCTCTGTCCAGCCAGGAGTCTTCACCAGGCAACTGTGAAATATTCACTTCTCAAGAATCAGGGTCTCCTTTGCAGATGTCCCTCCCACATAGCACCCCAAGGTGTGCCCTGCCTGATCCTGACCACAGTGGCCTCGGGTTCAGGTACATCCAGCTCAGAGCGGACAGGGGGCTGGAAGCGGTGGATGATAGGGTGACAGTTCTGACCGGCAGGGGCCCTCAGGGACCTGTTCCCTTCCTGCAGGACACGCTCTGGCCTCATGAGCAGGCCATCACATGAATCCCATATTCAGATAAGAAGAGCCACAGAAGACACTTTCCTCAGATTCAGTGGGAGTAAAAGAGAAAAATGCATCCACTCACTGCAGACAGCCCCCAGGGAAGGGACTGCGCCGCTGCTGTCCTGGGCCGGGAGGCAGGTGGCAGAGCCGCCTGGCCGGGCCATCCCTCAGCGCAGATGTGTGGACTGCCCAGAGCCGCCTGCGCATGCTCTCCATCTGGGTTACTCCTGACACCTCTATTTAGATTCTGTCAAGATCGCTGCTTCCTGCTACCATCCCTAAGCAGGAAGGCAGGCACCGCCCTGGGGGGCACAGTGGAACACTGACTTGCTCACAGGACCCAGAGTGAACCAGCTGCCCACGTGCCCGGGGCCTGGGCTTCCCTGTGAGGTGCTGGTGAGGGCTTCTATTGTCACAGCAAGGAACAAGGAGCCCGCTGCACATCCCAGGGAATAAGACGGTGTTGTACAGAAAACGCCTTGATTTCCTTATCTTTAAATGGGAGTAAGGGGGTGGAATGGTGGGTGTTCTTACTCTACACTCTGACATTGTTAAAAGAGCATATGTTGTGTTTTGTGCTGAGAAAATGAAGCACTATACAAAGGTAAATAAACCCAAGATAAGAGTAATGGTGGGATCGTAGGGAGGCGTCAGAGGTGATCCGATGCACAGCACAAGGCCAGGCTCATGCTGGGCACGCAACGTCTGTGGCTGCCAATTATTGTGGCTGGTGATGATTTGATTGTCGCTGTTGGAAATCAGCTTTCTTGGCAGAATGTTGATTTCATGACTTTTGCCATGGAAGCCAACCTCTGACTCATCTATACAATTAGGAGGGCACATCTGAATCTGCCCGGGTAGGCTGTAAAAGCCCCACAGGAGAACTCAACCAAGAAGAATAAGTAGGAGGTGGTTGAGTGCACATGGAGGGAAGGGTGCTCCCGGAGGGAGGACAGCATGTGCAAAGGCCCAGGGGCTTGGGAGCTCTGGCCCATCCAAGGAAGCGCCAGATTATGCTAGAGAATAGTGTGTGGTTTAAGGTGAGAGGTGAGGCTGGGGAGGTGGGGGCTCAGGCCACTTCTCCCTGTTTCCCCCTGAGTGATTTTTTCAGGATGCCTTTCTGCATCTGAGATCAAATTCCAGCTCATCTCTTGATCTATGTGACTCTGACCAAGTGGCTTTACTTCTCAAGCTTCAGTCTCTTCCAGGATAAGATGAACACAAGATGTACCTGATACTCAGTATCTCATCACTAATTCATTCTGAAGGCATTTGAGTGGCTGCTCTACATCCAGCTGTATGATGGACAGGGGCCCACGGCAGAGGACGGCCTGGCCTTGTGTAACTAACAGTCCTCTAAGAGAGGCCGTGGCTCCATAACCACTAGTAAATACATGGTTATGGTCCTGCCGAGAAAGCCGGAGGGAAACTGAAAAATGCGGTAAGCAGGAAAGACAGCTACAAAGACATAACTGAGGGCCAGGCATGGGCCGCTCCAGGCGTGTGCGAGGCCCTGAGGGAGGAGGGCAAAGTGTGTCTAAGGAACGTCAACTAGGTCAGCGTGGCCGGAACCAGCGAATGAGCTTCTGAATATATAAAGCATACGTTGACAGGACTGAAGGGAGAAATTGACAGCAGCACAGTGATGGTAGAAGACCTCGGTGCCCCCGTTTTCAGGAACAGAACATCCAGACAGAAGGCCAGTAAGGCAACAGGTGACTTGAACAACACTACAGACCAATTGAGTCCAACAGACATAGACATCCCACCACCAACTACAGAACACGCACACGGGACCATTCTCTAGGGTACTAGGATAGCCCACGCGTCAGGCCACAAAGCAAAGGCAATCTTAATAGAGTTTTAAAAGATGAGACTCACACAAAGTAGTTTTTTTCAACCATAATAGAATATATCTAGAAATCAATATTAGAGGAAAAACTGGAATGTTCACGAATAGGTAGAAATTAAGCAATACATTCTTAAATGACCACTGGGTTATAGAATAACGAGAGAAAATGGAAAATATCTTGAGGCGAGTTAAGATGAAAATACAGCATACCAAAACTTAAAGAATATAGAGAAAGTAGTCCTAGGAAGGAATTTTATAGCAATACATACTTACTCGCATTGAAAAATAAAGATTTCAAATTAAAAACCAAACTTTATACCCCATGGAAAAAGGTAAGAACAAACTAAACCCAAAGTTGGCAGTAAAAAAAAGGAAATAATACAGATTAGAGCAGAGATCAATGAAATAGAGAATGGGAAAGCAATAGAGAAAAATCAATGAACCCAAGAGTTGTTTAAAGAAAAAAAAAAAGATCAGCAGAATTGTCACCCTCAGCTAGATTAGGAGAAAAGAACCAAATAGCTAAAATCAGAAATGAACGCAAAGACATAGTAAAACTGATGGCACAGACAAAAAGGGGTTATAAGAGAATACGGCGGCAATTTTATGTCAACACACTGAATGACATAAAAGAAGTGGATAGATTCCAAGAAACACGAAACTTACCAAGACCGAATCACAAAGAAACAAAAATATGAACAGACCTATAACCAGTAAGGAGGTTGAATCCATAGTAAATAACCTAGCAACAAAGAAGTTCAGGCCCAGATAGCTTCACTACAGAACTCTACCAAACATTTAAAGAAGACTTAACATCGATCCTCCTCAATCCATTCCTAAAAAATTGAAGAGGAGTGTGGACATGGTGGCACAAGCCTATAATTCCAGTACTTGGGAGGCTGAGACAAGAGCGTTGCAGGTTCAAAATTAGCCTCAGCAACTTCATGAGGCTCTCAGCAACTTAGCAAGACCTCGTTTCAAATAAAAACCTTTTAAAATGAGGCTAGAGGTGTAGCCCAGAGGTAGAATGCCCCTGGGTTCCATCCCCAATACCACTAAGAAAAATAAATTGAGGAGGAAAAACATTTTCAAATTCATTCAGTGAGGCAAGTATTATTCTGATACCAAAGCCAGAAAAGTCATTACAGGAATAGAAAACTACAAATCAACATCCCCGATGAATATTGCTGCAAAAATGCACAACAAAATCCTTGCAAGCTGAATTCAACACATTAAAAGGATTACACACTGCCACTAAGTGGGATTTGTTGCTGGAATGCAAATGTTTTAACATACAAAAAAATAAATTGATGTAATGCACTACATTAAGAGACAAAAGCATATAATCATCCCAAGTGATACAGAAAAGCATTTGACAAGAATTCAAAGCCCATTCGTGTTGTTTTAAAAAATCACTCAACATATTAGAAGGAAACTGCCTCACCATAACAAGGCCATATATGAAAAGCCCACAGCCCTCAAAAGTAAGACTGAACATTTTCCCTCTAAGGTCGGGGAAAAAGCAAAGATGCCCATGCTTACCATACTCATCCAGCACGGTGCTAGAAGGAGTAGCAAGAGCAATTCTACAAGAAGAATAAATAAAAGGTACCCCGATTAGAAAGGAAGAGGTAAAATGATCTCTGTTCATAGGTAACATGATTTTATGCCGAAACCCCTAAGGATTCCACACAAACACCCAAAGATTGTCAGACTGATAAATGAATTCAGCAAAGTGGCAGGACACAAAATCAACTTGTGAAAGCCAGTTACAGTTCTACACAATCTAAAAAATAAACAAAGTAAGCAAGTAATCCCACTTATAATAGCATTGAGAAGGATAAAATACTTAGGAATAAACTTAACTAAGGTGGTGAAAGACCTGCACACTGAAAACCACAAAACATTTCTGAAAGAAACTAAGATAGCAGACAATGTAGCAAACACCTATAATTCCAGTACTTGAGACAAGAGGATGGCAGGTTCAAGACCAGCCTCAACAACATAGTGAGACTCTCAACAACCCGGTAAGACCTTGTTTTAAAACAAGAAAGAGAGAGAGAGAGAGAGAGAGAGAGAGAGAGAGAGAGAGAGAGAGAGAGAGAGAGAGAAAGAAAGAAGAAAGAAAGAAAGGCGGCATAGCTCAGAGATAGAATGCCCCGGGTTCAATCATACCACAAAAATTTGGAGGAAAAAAAAAAAGAACAGTCTTTGCAACAAATGGTGCTGGGAAAATTAGATATCCACTTGCAAAATAATGAACCTGGAATTTGTACCCTTACTTTGTACCATTTTATAAAAAATTAACTTGAAATGGATTAAAGAGCTAAACATAAAGCTATAAAACTCCTAGAAGAAGAACATAGTGGGAAAACTTCATGACATTAGCTTTGGCAATGATTTCTTGGATCTGACACCAAAAGTGCAAGAAACAAAAGTAAAAATAGACAAATGGGGCTATATAAAGTTTCCAACTTCTACATATCAAAGGAAGCAATCAACAGAGCAAAAGCAACCTATAGAATGGGAGAGAATACTTGCAAATCATATATCTGACAAGGAGTTATGATCCAGAATATAAAGAACTCCTGCAATGCAGAAAATATTAGTGGGGAAAGGACTTGAATAGACATTTCTCAAAGAAGATATACAAACCAATGTCCAAAACACATGTAAAGATGTTTGACATCTTTTCATTAAGACAGGAAAATTAAAACCACAATGAGATGCCAAATCAGACTCATTAAGATGCCACAGGAAGGAAGGAAGGAAGGAAGGAAGGAAGGAAGGAAGGAAGGAAGGAAGGAAGGAAGGAAGGAAGGAAATGTGGAGAAATTGGAACCCTTGTGCACTGTTGTAAAAGGGTACAGCTGCTGTAGAAAAGTTTGGTGGCTCCTTAAAATGTTAAAAATAGAATTACCATTGGATCCAGCAATCCCACTTCTGGATAGGTATCCAGAAGAATTGAAAGCACAATCTCGAAGAAATATTTTCACACCGTGTTCATTTGCAGCATTTTTCACAATAGCCCAGAAGTGGAAGCAATCCTAATAAATGTCCATTGATAGATGAATGGATGCATAAAATGTGCTCTAGACACACAGTGGATACTATTGTGTGGTCTAGACAATGTACCATTATTTTGTCTTTAAAAGGAAGGACATCCTATCACGTGCTACAACATGGATGAACTTTGAGTACATTATGCCGAGTAAAATAAGCCAGTCACAGAAAGTCAACACTGTATAAGTCCACTTACATGAGTTGTCAAAAGAAATCAAATCATAAAGGCAGAGACTACAATGGTGATTATCAGAGAAAGTTTTTGTGGGGGGGGGGATACTGGGAATGAAACCCAGGACCTTCTACACTCCCAACCCTATTTTATTTTTTTTATTTGGAAAAAGAGTCTTGCTAAGTTACTAAGAGCCTCATTAAGTAGCTGAGGCTGGCTGTGAACCTATGACCCTCCAGTCTCAGCCTCCCAAGTACTGGGATTACAGGCGTGTACCACCAAGCCTCAGGTGGATTGCAGTCTAATGGGCATTCCAGTGAGAAAGATTAAACAGCCCTGGAGCTAGATGGTTATGATGTTTTCCCAACAACGTGAATATGCTTAATGCCACTTAACTGCACACATAAAAATGGCTGAAAAGGTGACTGTTACGTTGGGTACCATAATAAAAAAAAATCCCCAAATATTAAAGTTTCAATCAATGGAATACACCATATTAACAGTCTAGAAAAAATCATATGATCATCTCAATAGATGCAGAAAGTATTTGAGAAAAATTAAACATCCATTCATAATGAAAACTCTCTACAAATTAGGGAGTAGAAGGGAACTTCCTGCTCCTGATAAGTGATATCTGCAAAGGACCCTGCCATCATATTTAAGGATAAAAGATTGTTTTCTCCGAGAGTAGGAACAAGGTACATTCCTCTCCCATCAGGTTGTCCTCACACCCTCACCTCCATCCACCTCAGCTGTATTCAAGGCTCACAGACCTAAACCCACTCTTCTGCAGAAAAAAAAAAAAAAAAACAGATTCAAAGAAATGGCTACAACCTGTCCCCAGGGAGCCACAACCCCAACATCAGAAATCTAGGCAGGTGTAAACATAAGTATAAAAAAGCAAAACCTTGGAAGTGGGATGCATTACGTGTGGATGACCTTGGGTATCAGGGACTGTTTGTGGTGAGTAACCAAAGAACTCTATAGTGCACCATTCTTTGCCTGCCTTCTCTGGGTATCCCAAGAAATTGCCATCAACAGCTCTTTGTGGTTGTTTCAAGAGCCATCATATCGACACACTGTCCTGTAATTTGGACATTTTTGTTTGGAGAAAAAAAAAAAAGCATGCACCAAGCATGGTAGCACATGCCGGCAGTGCCAGTACTTGGGAGACTGAGACAGGAGAATTGCAGGTTGGAGGCCAGATTCAGCAACTTAGAGAGACCTTCAGCAATTACTAAGACCCTGTTTCAAATGAATAAATTTTACTTTTTTTGTGTGGTACTGGGGGTGGAACCCAGGGGCTTTTCTACCTCTGGGCTATACTCTCAGACCTATTTTATATTTTATTTGGAAACAGGGTCTCACTAAGTTGCTGAGAGCCTCACTCAGTAGCTGAGGCTGGCTTCGAACCTGTGCGATCCTCCTGTCTCAGCCTCTCAAGCGCGGGGATTACAAGCATGAAACACCACATCGGGCATGAATAAATTTTAAATGCATGGAACGTGAGCGGCACTGGATTGGAGGAGCTGTTGTTCCCACCTTCTGCTGGCTGCAGACCCGTGGGGTCTCCCCTCCAGCCCGGGAGCACACGGGGGCCTCTCTGCTCACCTGCAGGTTGGACTTGCAAACAACGCTGAGAGTTTTGCAGAGACACCCTTGAGGACAGCATCCCAGGCGCATTCTTCTTTAAGAGCATCCTCTGCAACAGCATGTGCAGTGTCCACTTCCCTCTGAACACGGATCTTCTTCATCTTTGCACCTCCCCACACACGGTGCAAAGCAGATAGTCTATAGCACCTAGGAGGAGCTGGCTGGGGCAGCGCTGGTTGAATTGAACAGAACTTGACACAGAAATTGAACCTGCTTCTCAGGTTGCATCGGAGTGAGGAAACAAGATGTGGAAAATGAAAAGCCTTCCTTGTTGAGCCCTGGAGAGCGCAGCACTTCAAGGAAGGCTTGGCAAACCCTGTCGTGAAGTGCGAAAGTGTGGGATTCCTCTATACGATAAATACCCCTCACTCTGGCGACACAGTGGTTGCCTACGTGTGCGTGCATACACTTATACAATGAGTGTTGAGTATGTAATATTGATGTATAAATATTAATTTGAATAGTTAGGCCAGGCATGGTGGTGCATGCCTGTAATTCCAGTACTTGGGAGGCTGAGATAGGAGGATCACATGTTTGAGGCCACTTGGTGAGCTCCATAGCAACTTAGTGAGACCCTGTTTCAAAATTTAAAAAACGAGCTGGGCATGGTAACGCACACTTGTAATCCCAGTACGTGGGAGGCTGAGGCAGGAGGATCTGGGTTCGCAGCCAGCCTCAGCTACTGAGTGAGGCCCTCTGCAACTCAGTGAGACCCTGTTTCAAAAATAAAAGAATAAAAAATAGGGCTGGGGATATAGCTCAGAGATAGAATGTCTTTGGGTTCAATCCCTAGTACTGCAAAAGAAAGAAAGAAAGAAAGAAAGAAAGAAAGAAAGAAAGAAAGAAAGAAAGAAAGAAAGGAAGGAAGGAGAGAGGGAGGGAGGGAAGGAAGGAAGGAAGGAAGGAAGGAAGGAAGGAAGGAAGGAAGGAAGGAAGGAGAGAGAGAAAGGGCTGGGGATGTAGCTCAGAAATTGACTGTCCTTGGGTTAAATTCCTAGTACCACAATAAAAATTTTAAAAAGACCTGAATGGTTAAATAGTAAGTAAAATATATAGCAATATATAGCACTTTTTAAACTTTTTAACAGATCCCTGACACTCCTTCCAAAAGAAGTGACTTCCTTGTTCCTCCTCCTGAACTCAGGTTGCCTCTGGAAACTGCTTGACCAGTAGGCAACTCCTCCCAAGGGCAAAACCTCCTCACCTTCTAACCAGACAACCCCAAAAGGCTCCTGGGGTGTGCTGTAGGCTCAAGACCCCAGATCTTGTTAGCTAAGCCAGACCACCAGCAGGGGACAGGCAGGGACTGGAGGTCAGAGCATCACGTCACCCCCCCCCAGCTCAGCATGTCTTCTGTGTCCCCAAATCAAGAGGCAGCCACTGGCTGGTCCAGCCCCTGGCATGAGCCAGGCACCTGCTGCCAGCTCCCCCGGACCCTCCCTGGGACCCTCAGGGCCACCTTGTCACAGGGGCTCATCAGCTCTGCCTTCCAACTGAGGAACTGAGAGGTAGTCACCCCCAAAGTCACCCAGAGGAGCTCTGAGGCCCCTGGAGGACAACAAGAGGACACATATGTCTCCCATTGCCCTGTCTGCAGGTGTGGTTTCCTGTGGCCTCCTCTTGGTCACTGTTCACCTGCAGCCATCCTGCCAATCCTGCCAAATAAACATCAGAGACCATCTCTTGGAACCAGGGCCCATGGCCATCCGGCCACAGACACCATGCGGGACCCCAGCCCTGCTTCCCAGGGGACTCATTGGCCCACAGTCAGCATGCTATGTCTGCAGACCTGCTCCATTTCCAGCTTTGCAGCAATAACAAGACAGCCTGTTACCAACAGTGAGCTGCGCAGGCTGAATAGCCCTGGATATGGGTCTTAGAGATGGTCCCGCTGCACTCCCACGAGTGTGGTCACCCTCAGACAGGCAACCAGATGGGGAAATTCAAATTTCACTCTTATTTATGCTGAACATTTGAGCAGGGGATTAAATGGCACTGGTGGCCCAGGCACGCCTCTGGCAGGAAGCCAGGCCATGCCTACTTCTGGAGGAAGTACCAGCATCTTGGGCCACCTCCAGCCCTTCTGGATCACCTCCTGCACCTGCCCCAGGGCCAGCACAACCCAAACCCTAACCCTGGGAGTCTCAGCCTCCCCTCCCCAACCTGCCTCCTCCACCTGTATTCGTCAGCTTGCCTTCATCTCCTCTTGCCCCTGAATATAAACCACCCAGGATTTATAGGTGGCACATGCCTGTAATCCCAGCACATGGGAGGCTGAGACAGGATGATGGCAGGTTCAAGGTCAGCCTCAGCAACTTAGCAAAACTCTTCAACAACCTAGTGAGACCCTGATTTAAAACAAATAAAAAGGGCTGGAGATATAGTTCAGAGGAAAAATGCCTCTGGCTTCAATCCCCAATCCAAAAAAAAAAAATCTAGTATATTATATTATATATATAATGTTTTATATCACATATTGTTTCATATATGTATTTTATCATATATGTATATGTGTTTACATATAATACAAAAAAAAACCCTCTGAAACCTCCAAGGCTTCCAGGAAGCCCTCTCTGGTCTGCTTTTGCCCACCCTTCGGCCTGACTTCTACTTGCCCCTTCACTTGCTGCCCCAGAACCGCCCGTGGACTGCCTGGCAGAGCCAGAGGAGCCAGGCAGGGCCACTCCCACATCTGCCGTGGCCAGTCTGACTCCAGTGGCCTGGGTGGAGGCCGGCCAGAGCTCAGGGAGGAGCAGGGGTGAGTCCTGAAAGCCACAGCACTGATATTTGGGGCATAACTGGGTGTGAGGAGCATCCTGGAGGGTGGCTGCTCAGTTAGTTTTCTGAGAAATGCCTTCCTCCCAACACAGCAGGCTGCCTTCACACGCGGAGGGGGTGAGCCACGAGTTAACACGGAGTTGGGGGTCTTAATAGTCAGTGCCTCCTGCTCCCTCCAGGATTGCACACCCATGAGCTAAATGCACACACACAGTGCCCACTGTCAGCCAGGCATGGGCCCAGCCCGGGCCACAACTCTCAGAGGGACAGAAGAATCCCAGACATTAACAGACAGGGCTAGAAACTAGAGTCAGGTGTTGACACGCTGAGGGGACAGGAGCAGGTGTCCCCTGAGGAGCCCACATGACCCCGCTGTGCGTGACGGGGGGCAGGGTTTGTCCTTCTTGACTCTTCAGTCCTGGCACAGAGCCTGGCACAGGCTGGCCCTGGCAGATGCTGGCTGACCGAGCGTGCTAGTCAGATTTTGGTCATGTGACACAAACGCCTTAGCAGACGAAAGGTTATTTGGCTCATGGATTCAGAGGCTCAGCCCATGGCAGGCTGGCTCCATTGCGTGGGCCCAGGGGAGGCAGAACTTCATGGCAGAAGGTGGTGGTGGAGAAGCCGCCCAGCCCAGGGCAGCCAAGAGGGAGGCAAAACACTGTCCCCAAGGGCATACCCCCAGTGAACTTCCTCCTCCAACTGGGCCCACCTGCCTGCAGCCCATCACCTTCCATAGTCCACTCAGCTCTCAATGGATTAATCACTGCTGAGGTCAGAGCCTTTGAGAGGAATTCACTTCTCAAAGCCCCCCACATACACACACACAAGCATCGTTGCCCTGGGGACCAAGCTTTCAGCACATGAGCTTGAAGTAAGAGGCAATCCAGACCCGAGCAACAGAGCCCCCTGCTAGAGCCTCTGTCCTCCCGTCTCTGATGAGACACCACCACATAGCCACATTCCCTGGCCACTGGGACCCTGTGCCTCCTTTTACCTAGTGTCTCCAGAGCTCGTTCCTGAGCAGATTAGGGTGGTGAGGGATGGGGGAAGAGTGGGACTTCTCCCCCACCTCCATCACCCCAGAGAGGAGAGTGACTCAGACACTCCCCTCCCAGAGAGATGCAGAGTTGGGCTGGGGACAGGACCAGGAGACCCAGTTCACACAGCAGAGTGTACCCAGGCAGCAGCATCCCCAGGTGAGCAGGAGGCTGGAGGAAGGAAGGAATCCAGCCCCTCCCCATCCTCTGTCTCCCCGGTTGCCCGTGTTCCAAGCATGATGTTTTTCTCCGCTTGATAAGGTGTGATTCATTTAGGGCTCTCTTATGGTTATTTCGTGTCTCCAAAGCATACTTTTCACGGGAAGATCAATTCCAAGGAAACACTTAAAGTCTGTGAAACTTAGATCCATTAACAAGTGCTAAGTGGCCCATCGCTCACCAGAGGGGGGCTTTGGCTGAGACCCGAAAATGATAAAACTCTGCCTGGCCACTCCACGGGGAGCCCTGGAACAGCATTTACAAGGATTTACAAATCTTAATTATTTTTCCTCCAACTGAAGTTAAACTTCTTCACTTCTGAGTCTAGAAAGGACAATGAAAGGAAGCTCATCAGAGCTCAAATCAGCCTGGCGCAGTGGATGGAGAGAGGATCTCTGTTCCCCAAACCAGGCAGGGTTGAGATTCTAATCAACAAAACCATTTTAAGAGTCTCAGAGAAGGCTGGAGAGGGAGGACCAAGAAGAGGACTGCTTCCTGATTCTGATACATTCATATAGAAATGTTTTCTAAAGACTCTGAGTGTCAAAAGTGGACCTGAGACCTCATCCAATGGCAGAATACCCTTAATAAATGAATGCAATGTGGACAGTAGTGGTCAGCCTCAGTGGTCAGCCCTGGAAGCTAATACGTGTCCAGTCCTCTGCTAAGGCTTTGCGTGTGTTATCTTATTTAAACCTCACAATAACCCAAGGCAAACAGTGATCTTATTATCCCTGTTTTGCAGGTGAGAAAACTGTGGTTGACAGAGTTGGAGTCGTTCACCCTGAATTGCTGATGCAAATTCAAGCCAGGTGTGTGTGCCACCAAAGTGGAAGCACTGCGTTTCACGATTATGACTCCTTCTCATTCCTCCTTGCTCCCCTCCAAGGACAGAGAATGCCTTACCTATCAAGGTAACACATTCTGCCTCTGGGCAGATTTGTTACCAAATTCTTCCCTTGGGACCCACAGAAGGCATTTCCTCTCTCTTCCAGGAGACGAGACAGCCTTTTTGTATTCAAAGGCAACTCTCTCTTCCTCCAAAGATGCTCAGTCCTGGCTTCTAGAACCCCAGCCCTGCCTTGCTGACCGTCACTGGAGAGCGCTCATGCCCAGACCCAGGGTGGTCACTGATAGCTAGGTGAACTTTCTGATCTTCTTAGAAATCTTCCTCCACAAGAGAAGCTAAAGCACAGAAGGATGAGATTTTTTTTTTTTTTTTTTTTGGTGGTACTGGGGTTCCTGGAAGCCCTTCTATCTCCGGGCTACACTCCCAGACCTATTTTTACATTTTTATTTGGAAACAGGGTCTCCTAAGCCAGCGCGCACGGCTGGCTTCGAACCTGCGCGATCCTCCTGTCTCTGCCTCCCAAGCGCGGGGATGATAAGCGTGCGCCACCACGCCCGGCAAGGATGAGATTTTAAACCACTTACGGTAGACCGATGGTAACTGGCCGCAGTTCCCGCCCCTTCCCTGTGCCCGTGCCCTCTGCAGCTCTTCCCATGAAGAGGTAAGATCCAGTTCCCAGACTTAATCTGAGCTGCCCGTAACCCGCTTTGGCCAATCAATACAGCAGAAGTGCAGCAAAAGTGACCATGCCGTTTCCAAGCAGAAGCCTCCAGAGACCCTCTGTGGCTCCGATCTGTTTGTGACCCATCTTCACCATGAGGACAAGAGAACACAGGTAGAAGAGAAGCATCCGGCTGTGGCCATCCTCGAGTAGCTAACCGCCAGCCACCAGCCAACACACCAGCCATCCCAAGGCTCAGTCCAGCCCAGAGCAGCAGAACCACCCAACAGACCCACAGACTCCTGGTAAGCCTAGTATCTCATACCGCTGTTTTTATATGGCTTGTCACGCGGCAGTAGCTAACCAATACACTTTGCATCTCTGATTCCACAGCAGTTATACTCAGTCATCGCTCAATGCTGCATCTAGCACCTTATGTCTTTCCTTTACCAACATCTTTACTCCAAGAAAAGGTAATCTCTTCCATGACCAGAGAGACCATAAAGTGACACACTGTGTCCTGAACTCATTCTGTCATTTGGCCACTTAACAAATATTTATTGTGAGCTTGCCATGGTCTCTGCCTTCATAGGACATAAGAGGATACTGGCACTAAACAAAGAATTGCAGAAGTCATAACACTGGGATTAAACAACATTTCACTGGGAGTTGATGTGAAGTACCCCAGCCAGAGGTCAAGTCGCACTTCAGTGCACAGAGCCACTGGACTAAAGAACAGACGCTCACAGGGGAGGGAGCTCACACCCAGGAGGCAGCGGTGGGCTTGCCTGTGGGGTAGGGTCACCCTGTCATTGCGGAGGCACCCACGAGCCTCCAGAGCCATGTCAGCCTGTGTCAGGGCCTCTCCAACAATACAGAGGGTTCCATGAGTCCCCGTGTCTCCCCCTGGACACATCCTGCCTTGGAGCCAATCCAGGCAGGAAGAAGAGCCGGTGGCCAGAGGTCCAGCAGGAGCTATAACATGAGAGACACTGAGACAAGTGGTGAAGTGACAAGTGGCCACTAGCACCTGACACAGGGAGACAGGACACAGCTCTGCCATCGTGAGTGGGCAGTCACTCAACGACTGTGGGCCTCCGTTGTTTACTGGACATATGAAGATACTAATCACTAGTCCTCAGAGGTTTTGTGATTATTTGGATTTTTTTAATGAGAATCAAATAAGATCATGCATGTAGAGAAGCAGACACAGGTTCTGATACAGACTTAACAAAAGTCCCCTCCCTCATTAACTCATAGAGGACAGAGCCTGTAAGCACCAAGGTAGGACAGGGCATTAGAGTCAACCAATCTGGATTTCAATTTTTTCTTACTGTACCTTGGGCCGGTCTCTAGCTGTCCAGGCCCTCTGACAGGCTGCTCTGCTCCTTGCCCAGTGCTCATGTAGAAGGTACCCCCGAGATGCCTCCCAAATTCTATCCCAGCCCATTTCCCATGGTTTTACCTTTGTACCCAGAACCATGTCTCTCTTCCCTGTCCACCCCTGGGCCTGATTTCTCTCTGGTGCTATTTATCTCCTACACTCAGCTGTGAGCACTTAAGAGTGAGTGTCACAGTCATCTCCATTTCTTGTGGCACCTGAGTCAGGGCAGGCCCTTGGGGAGTGTGTGCAGACTAGAGGGTTTGCAGTTGGATGTCAAGAAAGGCATCTCTGCTCCTCTGTATGTCATCTGACAGATGATGGGTTGCTCCATCGAGGACCAGACCCTGACTGCATGGACCAGGAGCCCAGTGCAGAGCAGCGAGGACCTGCACATGCTAAACTAGTGCCCACTGTGTGTCAGAAACATGGCTTTACATGTTCATTTCCTCCTCGCGATGAGAAGCATCCATTCCCACTTTGTTGTAAGGACACTGAGGATCAGAGCATCTTGGCCGAGGACTCATAATGGATTATGAGTTCCTGAGCCAGAGTCTGTGCCCAGGTCAAGTTGTCCCCAAGTGCACGTCACTTCTTCTGCACCTTCTTTCTTCTTGGGGGGTCATGTGGAGACTGCTCATCATCCAGGCACACTTGGGGCTCTAAGGGTGGGAGGGGCTTGTAAGTCAGCTGGGCCCAGGAAAAGGGGTCCCTGGGGGCCAGGAGGAGGCCTCTCCACTCAGTCAGACCGACCTGGGTTCAAAGCTCAGTCATTCTACTTGCAAAAGTGACTTTGAGTGCTTCATGTCAGTGGGACTCAGTTTCCTCATACAATTTGGGGCAATAATACCTAGGTGGATTTCCATGAGGCTTCCATGAGAGGACATGGGCTGGACCCAGTGGAAGCCATTGCATCTGGATCAAGAGGTTCAAGCCCCAACCCTGCCTGCTCTCAGTCTTGATCTGCAGGCAAAACCCAGCTGCCCTCCTCTCAGAAGCAACGTGGTGCAAGGACAACTGACCCTTACTCAAGTGGCCAAAGATGCCTGAATTAATCTGGGAACATCCTTCACATAGCTGCCAAGGCTCCAGGCACAGTTCTGCTTCCTCTTTCCTCTGTCTCCCCTAGTCTCCCCCCGCCCCCGCTCCATCCCAATACTACAGTGGCTGAGTGGCTGAGCGCTTTGCCGGGAGCTCCTAATGGCTGGTGGGGTCCCTCTGAGGACTATTGCGCCTTCCCTATAATGACATTCATTAGTCTGGCCGACATCAAGACTGCTCTCAGGTTAATATGTTTAACTTAATGAGGCATTTATTTTCTGCTAGAAAACTCCTGAAGAAGCACGTTTACTCCCCCTGAGCTGCGCTGATGAATAGATTAATCCTAGAATAAGAAAATGAAGCTAACTGGCTCCTTTTTATTCTTCAGTTGTGGCTGGCCTTGAATTAATTTGTGTTAACCTGGTTATTTCTTATGGGAATGAACAAGAAGTTCCCTGCTTGGCTCACGGTTTGGCCTCTGTTCATCCATTTTTCTCCCTTTCCTACTAGCTCTGAGGAAATGTTTTTTTAAAAAACTTATGTCAATGTATGAAAAGGAGAGAAAGAGTGCCTGGGACTGGGCTGCAAAGGAGGCCGGAGCATAGGCTGGAAGCTCTCACATGGCAGCAGAGGCAGCAACCACACCAAATGAGGGGGGAGTCCTCAGTCCGTCTCTGTGGTTACCAGCTCCGTGGAGTTCACTGTCGTAGTCCCCTGCCCGGCCTCTAGTGGGCGCTCCTAGGTGTTTGTGAAGCAGGTGAAGCAGATGTTCAAGGAGGGCGACTTCTGTTACTCATCTCATCTCGTGATGCCCAAGGGAGAAGATGCCTAATGTTCCAGACACATCTGGTGGGGAGTTCGTGGCCAGTGACTCCTGGACTAAGGGCCAAAAAATGACCCAAATCCAGTTTCCTCTGACGACTTGGCAAATGACTACACCCATGTCTCTCTCCCTACAGCCTCTGAGAGCCACTCTTAGCGCTGAACCATGCCAGCCATCATGTGTCGCCCAGAAACAGGCTGCCAGGCCATGTCAATTTAATGCCTGCCCCTGCCCAGACAGCACAGAGGGTCTTGGCACAGTCTGCATCCACCACGCTGGAAAACGACCAAGCACCTGTTTGGAGCCGAGGCCAGCCCTTTTCCTACTGCACTCCTAGGTAGGAGGGTAGGGTGGGGTTCCTGAGCATGAGATTTATAGGTAGAGACTGTTGGTTTCAAATCTCAGCTCTGCTATTCACCAGCTGAGAGGCTTTGGACAGATCCCTTCACCTTGACAACTCTATACTTTAATTTTATAATGGTTTTCTTTCTTACATTGCTGAAATGATTAAATGAAACCACACACATGAAAGGGCTAAGGCAGCGGGTGCTGGGTGACCATGTCACTGCATTTAGTGGAACTAAAAGGATGTGTTGACATCATCAAACCCATCTAATATTTTGCATCCCAGCCTCTTCAACCCTTCTCCCCTCTGCTGGTCTGTTCTCTGGCTTGTTCAGATTTCACATGGAGAATCTGGTTCATTGGGTTCTCTTGTCCTGCCTGACCTGGATTCCCCATCTTCCAGGCCGGCCATTGTGGTCCTGATGACTCATCTAGGCTCCTGGGTCACTGCCTCACTGTGACTCCTGGTCCATCCAGCACCAACCAAGTGAATGGACACCCCCCTGGACAGCCTTTCCTCCCCTCCCCAAGGATAATTCAGGTAAAGATCTTCAGACAGGTGGAAGAGAGCTCATCTCTGGTATCCCTGATGCTGGATTACCCCCATCCTAGAGCTGACCCAACCGCTGAACCTTGGTCAAGAAAAAAAAAAAAAACAGCCCATGAAGCTGCTCCGTCCACCGCATGGGGATTCCAGTATATCATGGGGCTTCTGTCCTATTTCCAAAGGCTCTGGTAGTCTGGTAGGTGGATCAGGAAAGGGGAGTGATTTTAGGGTGAAGGAAGTGCCTCCTCTCCTTGGCCTCAGATGCCCTGTGGCAAGGCCTGTCCTTTTGTCTCCTTCAGCACCACGGACAGCAGCCACAGGCCTGGGAATCAGCCACTTCCCTTGTTCTGGGTCTTAATGACTTCAGCTATAGGAGACTTAGACTAGCAGAAAGGGATCTCAGAGACTACAATAGTAGAAAGGGATCTCAAAGTCCCTCTTAGTTCAACAGTATTTCCCCTCATTTTGTAAGTAGACAAGCCCTTGGAGGGTTGAGTTGAGCAGGAATATAATTTGAGCAAAAGGTCACAGGACTACAGAGCCCAAGCCTGGGTCGACCGTGGGACCTTGAGCAAAATATATCCTATCCATGAACCACAGCACCTCTAAATCCCATGATCCTAGGATGCCTGCTTTGAGGCATCGACAATAAAGTGACAGTGTTTAGAATGTTTTATTCATGGAGAGAATCGCTTCTGTCTCTTCTGCCTAAGTCCCTAGAAGAACAATCTCTCTGCCTTTCAAGGTATCCAATCCCTAGAGGTTTAGTTGAGTGTGTCTCTACTGTTAGCTCAGCCTTTACCTCTGTTCTGAACTAAGCCCAGCTGAGAATATGGACCCTAAACCTGGCCCCATCCCTGGCCAGGCGAGGAATCCTGCCTTGACCCTTGGCACTGATCCTAAGCTCTTGGCCAGTGGCTCCTCACACTACAGAGCCTAAGAACTAGACTCTGGCATTAGACATATTTGGATTTGCTGCTGCTCCTCAATATCACCTCACTAAGTCTCCATTTTTTTTTATTTTATTACCAGACTCAGGTTCTGAAGTTCATCCCACAGAAAAGCTAAAGTCTGAGAATCGGGTGTCAGGGAGAAAGAAAGGCTTTATTCAGTGGCCAAAGAATGGAGAAGAAGGAGCTTTGCTCACAAATCGGCTTCTCAGCCCCAGGGGTTGAGGGGTTACAGACGGAGGGCAGAAATAATGAGGGAGAGGGACAGGCTAAGCAAGGGGAGGAAAGTTCAAGTCTTTTCTGGGACTAGGTGGGATCTTCCAGGAACTGGGTGCCACTAGTCAATTCCTTCATGGTCTGGTGTTTCTGATCTGCACTGCTGTCTTTAGCCTTGGAGGGGGTAGGGGCGATAGGCAAGTCTGGATCAGGTTAACCCTATATTATAGTTGGACAGACGCACTATGAAGAACGAAAAGCCAAGCCTTGTCACCCCATTCCAGTCACCATCAGACATCTACAGGCCCAAGGGAAGAGCCAGTGCTTTCAGTAAAAGCATCCTTCAGGTCCCCAAACAGTAACCTAGGGACCATCATCGTTACAACTTACACAGCAAAGGTGTGATCTACTGCAAAGGTATGAGGGGCTATGAATGGCCTGCTCAGCCATGCAACCTCAAAATTAGTGACTTATATAGGTCAGTCAAGAGCAAGGGAAGCTAGAAGGTTTATTTAGTTTTTTTTCCTTGGTTTATTTGGGTTTTTCAAATGGTGATAGCAACCTATCTTGTAGAAGCAGGTTAAAATATCACAATGATAACTCTAATGAGACTCTGCTCACTGTGTTTAAGGCAAGGCCTGACACATGGTGAGGGGCTCAGTGATTTTTCCCCTTTTTTAATTTTGTTTTTAGTTGACAAATAATAATACAGATATATATGTGTGGGGTACAATGTTACGTTTTGATACATGTATACATTATAGAAAATGAAACTAATTAACATATCCATCACCCCACATACTTTTGTGTGATGCAAGTATTAAAAATCTATTCCTCTAGCAATGTGGAAATATACATGACATTATTATTAATTAAGGTCACTGTCCTCTGCAGTAGATCTCAAAAATGTATCCTACCAGCTCTGCGTCTGACTGTCTGCATAGCCTTGGCTCCTCACTCAGCTTTCGCCCTTCGGTTTCCAAATGTATAATGAAGTGCCTGGACCAGAGACTCTCTTAGACTCTTTCTGCTCTGACTTTCAGGAGACCTTACTTGGCACAGACTCCGGGGCCTGGTCTCATCCATTTGTAGGGCTTCAGGGTCTTCCCCTACAGAGTCTCACTTTGGTTTTATTTGCAGCCAGTGGTTTTCCCAGAATAGGCTCCTGGGAGAACCATAGCCCTGTACCTCTGAGCCTGTGGTTGCAGAGGCCAGGGCTCCTGGGCTTCTACCTTCTGGGACAGTGCATGGAAGATTCAAGCCCAAACCCTTGTATCCTGGCTCACAGCGTGATCTTGAGTACACCCACGTCCTGTCCTGCCTGGGTCTCAGGTCCAGGTTGAACTCCCACACCCAGAGAGCCTTTAACGCACACATGCGGCAGTGCCCCCCCCATCTTAAGGCCACCTGCAGAGACCCTGCTGTGCTCTCAACCCTGTGGCAGGTGCTGGGGGTTTGAGATGGATGGATGAGGCCCTGTTTAGTCCCTGAGTAGCTCTCGGCCCCCTGGGGAGGGAGTTGCATGGAGTAAGAACCACACAGTGGGCAGAAGGCCTGGGCGAGTCAGCACAGGGCATCACAGGGCCCAGGTCTCTACTTCAGGGCTCAGGAGAGCCCCCAGGAGTCTAGTACGCCTGCACTGTAGCCTGAAGATCCCTCCCCAGCTTGCCTCCTAGTGCCAAGCCTTGGGCAAGTCACTCACTCCCCAGGCCTGGTACCTTAGAATCCAGCCCTCAGCCCAAGGCCATCTCCCCAAAGAGGCTTTTCCAGGGCCCCAACCTGAGTGGCCCTGGTCATTCTCCTCTACCCACTCCACAGATTCCACCTGTGCTGTCTGACGGCCCTGGCCACACACTCCCCGAGTGAGAGGCTTTGATTCACTCTCTGCATCTGTGTCAGGCACTCTCTTAGGAGTGGGGGCTTGCTCATGAGCAAAATCACACAGCCCCTCTGCCACAGCCTACCCTGCCACTGGGGAGACAAATGACAAGCACTCTCCCGCCCCTGGGCCCTGTGCCCATGGCTCCTGCAACCTGGGAAGGCTCCCTGACCACAGGTGCTTCTCACCCTGCCCTCCAGGGGGTCCAGGGGAGGCAAGGCTTTGGGGGCTGACACCTGGGCAGTTGGTTGCCAGGAGAATCCCTGGGAACAGGGGCCACAAGAGAGGGGCCTGGACCTGCCCATATAAGGTGGACCGCAGTCCACAGGCCAGGGGGAGCAGGGAACAGGGGGACACACACCACCTCAGGCCAATTTCCAGACCACCACGTTGACCCATTTTAGATTGGCCCACTGTCCTTAACTGTCACCCAGTAAGTGCTCAGTGGGAGCAGAAGCAGCTCTGTGAGGCAGTGAGGTTCAACTTGGCCAAATGTTTCAGGAGTCCAAAGCCCACTTCAGAGTGAAGCAGGGCCCAGAGTGTGGCTCAGTGGTAGAGCACTGGCTCAGCATGCAGTCGTGCTGGCTCAGCATTCTGTACCCAGCAGGGAAAGAAAACCAGAACATCAGGTATCCATAGGCCGGTTGGTGTTCAAGACTAAATCATTTCTCCTTGGGCTTCACCATTTCCTTTCTCTTTTTTTTTTTTTCTTTTCTTTTGTGGTGCTGGAGGTTGAACCCAGGGGTATCCTACCTCCAAGCTACATCTCCAGCATTTTGTTTTGTTTTGAAATAGGGTACCATTAGGTTGCTGAGAGTCTAAGTTGCTCAGGCTGGCCTCAAACCTACAACCCTCCTGTCTCAACCTCCCAAGTACTAGGATTGCAGATGTGTGCCACCATGCCTAGCTAAGCTTTATTTCTTGCTTATAGCCAAGGCAGGGAGAGAGGAACAGAGAGAGATGGAAATTGCAGCAAAGTGCCCGCTGCAGGCCATTGTTCCCAGAGAGAGGCGAGCCTCAGCCCAGGCCTTCAGCACCAAACCCAGGCCTCTTCCACGGGCCAGATGGCTTCCGGGGGAGTGCTGTTACCTCACACACAACCTGTCCCAGAATGAATCTTCTCTCCACACCAACTTGCTTCTCATGGTCTCCAGCTGGAACAGTACTCCTAGATCCCCAGGCTGAGGACCTCAGTACCATCCCATTACACTGTGACACAAACACACAGCAACAAAAATGACTTAAGACAAGAGCCCAGGAGAATTTTCTGAGGAGCCCGGAAATTGCTGGAGGGATGAACAAGGCTTGGTTATATTAGACCAGACCCCCAGCAGCCTTCCTTAAGGAACAGAAAACACATGTTCGGTGTGAATAAATAAATGAATGCATGAATGAATCCATGCATGAACAAAAGAATAATGGATTAGCTAAGTCATGCATGAAAGAGTACCTTCGTAAGGAATGCTAAGTAAGCATTAAAGGAGGCCGTTGCTTTGGACAGGGATCCCTGCACTAGGACCCCACGGACCAGACATGGAATCGCTCGTGCTAAAGCTCCACTCAACAAACCAAAAGTAAGCTGTTTATCTGACCTTCCCCAAAACCAGGAGACACGAGAAATAGCAGCCAAATTTCCCAAACAGGCTAGTTTCTGTCTGAATGATGGTGAAGCTCCCTCTGCCTTTAATCCTTACATCCTGTGTGTGTGTGTGTGTGTGTGTGTGTGTGTGTGTGTGTGTGTGTGTTTTGCTGGGGATGGAACCCAGGGGCATTCTACCTCCAAGCTCCACCCCCAGCCCTATTTTTTATTCTTTATTTTGAAACAGGATCTCACTAAGTTGTGGAGGGCCTAAGTAGCTAAGGCTGGCCACAAACCCAGATCTTCCTGTCTCAGCCTCCCAAGTACTGAGATTACAAATGCTCACCACTGTGCCTGGCTCCATCCTTTAATTCTTACAAAAAGTAACCTGACGTAAGCTGAGGTGCCCCGATCCGTTATTAGTCCTTTGTTCCACCCCTGCCTTACATGAAAGCAATTTTGACCTGGCCAGTCCTCTAGCTGTTCTTTTAATCCTCTCCCTTCAGCTCTTCTGTCTGTAAAGCCAGCCTCCCCGCTCAGGCTACAGGGACACTCACTCTCTTGTTCCTGGAGTGAAGTGCTGCCCAGGTTCTAGAATCACAGAATAAATCCAATTAAACCCCTTGAACTAAATTGAGAACGTGTTGTCCTTTCAAGTGAATAGCCAGGCCCTATAGTGCAGTCCTATAATCCCAGTACTTGGGAGGCTGAGACAGGAGGGTGGCAGTTCAAGGCCAGTCTCAGCAACTTAGCAAGACCCTGTTTCAGAAAAAAAAAGAAAAGGGGTGGGGGGTGTAGCTTGGAGAAAGAATGCCCCTGGGTTCAACCATCAGTACAAAAAGAAATGAAAAAATTGAAACTGAACAAACGAGCCAATTAGAGAACAGAATGTATGTATAATAAGAAAAGAATGGATAACTAGAAATACACAGGAAAATTTGAGCGGAAAAATGCATGAACAAAGTACCAGTGAATGGGAGAGGACATGAGTGAGCTAACGGTGTAGAAACGGAGTAAATTCACACACCAATAATACAAGAACTAATTTTTAAGTGAATTTTCACACCAGTTGAAAAGGTAAATGAATGAATGGAAGCAAACGTGTAAGGATGAACCCGTGAACGAGTAGCTGAAGGAACACCCAGTGAACACACAGCGAAGGTGGTCCAGACGGATTCGAGGCGGGTGGGGTGCACGCAGACCCCAAGGGAATCCGTGGGGACACCCTGGGGCTCAGGTCTTGGAGACTGGACTCGCCCCTTCTGAGATTCCAAAGGTGGCTTCTGTTTCCGTTTCATAGAATGTTTCTAAACAAACGTCAGCGGAAGCGGCTGCTCCCCGGGATGAGCTCTGAGCTGGGGGGACAGAGCTGAGCGAACTGACTGTACTGTTGTTCTGTTGCGGATAATTACCCCATTATGCAGCAGACGCCCAGCATGATCTTAATAATCGCTATTAAAATAACTACTTCGCCGTCTCTTTGCACAATAACCTCCTGAATGTGTAAGTAATGACAGTGTGGGAGGGTTTGCTGCGTGGCCCGGGCACAAGGAGCGCAGTTGAAGCTGCAATCGCCCTGTGAGACTCAGTGGGTAGAGCTTGGGGGAACAGTGAGAAGCACGGGGATGGAGACTGGGGTGTTCAAAGTCCTGGGTCCCCGGCCCCATCCACTGCCGTGTTATATGAAACAAGTCACAGGCCCATCTGGACCTCAGTCCCCTGACCTATATAACAAGGATGGCTCCCCTAACTCCCAGCCTTCCTGGGATCTTGTTTCATATCCTGTGCCCCAGAACGTGGGCACATCCCTCATTTCTGACCAATAGGGTCTTCTCTTGGCCTGTGTTCTCAGTCTACCCCACCCGTGGCCGAGACCAGCACAGCATCTGGCCCTCAGGCCGCCCTCAGCGCCCCTGTAGCACCTGGCATACAGCAGTTGCTCAGGAAGCGCAGGTAGAGGAAGGAACATCTCGGAGCTACCCCAAGTCCCTGAGAACCGCCATGGTCTGGCAGACAGGAGCCGCTCAGTGTCTTCTGTCCTTGTCACTGAGCCCGTCCTCCTCACCCCCCAGGCTGTCAGTGTCTCTTTGCTCTGTCATCACCACCTGTCTGGACCAGGCATATCTCTGGGGGCTGCAATGCTCATCTCTGGGGGCTGGAGAAGCAGGACAGGTGCCAGCACATGAACAGCATCAGTGGGCTCCAGGGAAACCCGGCTCTGCACCAGGTGAGACCGTGAGCAGAGGACGCGTCTGGGGTCTGCATACTGACCCTGACGTCGGGCACCTGCCTGTGCCAGGTCCTGGGAGCAGAAAGGCAGATGCAGGCACTCTGCGTGCGTCATGTCACACCCTCTCAATGATAGCATGGGAACCAGTGCTCATCTTGAGCTTTTGGCAAATGTGCCACCAGGGCCTGCTTGTGCCTGCGAGCAGCCCACCGCCTGGGAAAAGCATCCATAAACAATCCCCAGCCCGCATAGAGGGCCCCAGTGGAAAGCACACCATGCTGGAGGGCGCAGACTGAGGCACTGAGCTCAGAGGATCAGAGCAGGCAAGAGCCGGCTGCAGACATGGGTTGCCCAGCCTACCTGGCAGGCAGGGGGAAGACGGCACGCTGGGAAGAGATGCTGTTTTGGGAGTGTGGGAGCTGGGTGAGCAACCGGGGGCTCAGAGGCTCATACGCACACATGGACCTAGCTGCTGGGGAAGGAGAGACACAGGGGAACCCAGGTCAGTCCCGAAGGGCCTCGTTGCCCGCACTGAGGAGCAAGGACTTCACCCTTGTAGGCACGAGTGGGGCAGGTTATGAAGAAAAACGGGCACTGTGGGCTCTGCACAGCCAGGCCGTGCTCTGTGGGCACCGGTGACCCTCTACAGCACCCAGGAGCCTCGAGCTCTGGCAGTGACCCCAGGGACTGTGGCCACAAGTTACCACGGGGCCTCCCACCAGGTCTAAGGTGCTGGCTCCTGGCCACAGCCAGCTCTTCAATAATCCAATGACGGGGGCTTCTGGGAATTTAAAGAGCAAAAGAGCTACAGACTTCACCAGGTGAAGTCCCAGCACCTGGGAGACTGAGACAGGAGAATCATGGGTTCGAGGCCAGCCTCAGCAATTTAGTGACACTCTCAGCAATTTAATGAGCCTCGTTTCACAACAAAAATTAAAATAGGGCTGGGGATGTATCTCAGAGATAGAATGCCCCTGGGTTCTGTTATGGTGGCACAGCAAAAGTGTCCTCGTGTGAGATGTAGCCGTGGGTTCTTGTTCTTATCTATTTGTAGAAAAGAATAGCCAGAACTCTTTTGCTATGAGCTTTAAGCAACTTTATTATTACAAAGGCAGAAAGCACTACATCAGAGGGATGTAGTGGAGTAACTTGAAAATAAGTTACTGAAGTTTTTGGATACAGAACAGTTTTTATAAAGATACATTATCCTTCATCTTGCCCAACCAATAATCTCTGACCTATGTGTGAGCATGCCTAGTAACTCTGTGCAGGCCCCTTTTTTATGATTATGGGGATTATGATTATGGAGATTTCTTGCTCAGCCAAAAGCCTTCCTGCCTTGATGCAGGTGTGGGCCTAGGTCTCTGTTGGGACCAGAAAGATTAACAAAGTTAGGGGTCACGCGGTATCTGCCCCTCCTTGGCAGAGGCATGTACCATCCTCCAGCATTCTGGGGGAATTTTAAGTATTAGAAGTTATTTATTATGTCAACCTGTCTTTAAAGTATAAAGACCCTAGGTCCCAACTCTTCTATGCACTTACTAATTACTATTAGTGAGGGAACTCTGCATTATAACAAGCTGTCTGAGTGCCTGGCAGCAACCAGGCCCTGAATACTTTTTTTACATTTTGAAACTAATTTTTGATACATTAATACTAAAGTCATTTTCCAATACATTGATACTAAAGTCATTTTAACACATTAATAACAAAGTCATTTTCCAATACCGGCACAGCCTCAATCCCCAGTACCAAACAAAACAACGCCAAAGGACAGCAGGCTTCGGGTAGGCCTGACTTGATGTTTGGCTGAGCTGCATCCTTGGGCCTGTCTCACTTCTCCTTCCAAACCTCCATCTCCCCATTTCTGAAGTGGAAGAGACACCTGTCTCACAGGTGTAGATAAAATAGTACAGTCCTCAGACACTCTCAGACCTGGGCAAACATTCCAAACACATTTGCTGCTGCTACCAGCCAAGTGAAGAGGCAGGGTCAGGTGGAAGTTGTCTTGGGAGACACGGCTTCTTACAGCCTCTTTGTCCCTTTGCAAATGTCCCCGGTGGCTGCTTGAGGCACTTTGATAATCTCTCATCCCTCTGATAAACTAAAACCCGGCTGCAGAAAGCTATATCATCGCAGAAGAAAAGGAAAAAAAAAGGATGTGCAGACTGAGCAGATGTCCACAAGGCCCATTTCTCGTGCAAGGCCCCGGAGACAAGGCAGGTACCGGCCCTGCCTGTGTCCCTGCATGAGGGCCAGGCAGAAAGGTCTGTTGTTGTTGTTTTTTTGTTGTTGTTTTGGTTTTTGGTTTTCTGATTTGTTTTTTTGTTTTGTTTTGTTGTGGTACTGGGGATTGAACCCAAAGGCTGGCCACACACACACAATCCTCCTGTCTCAGCCTCTCAAATGTTTCCCTTGTTTATTGGTGAACACCTCCATTTTAGTAAGCACACTTCACACAGTTTAAAGGACCAAGGTTCATAGCCAGCCTCAGCAACTCAGTGAGACTCTGTTTCAAAATAAAAGAATAAAATAGGGCCAGAGGTGTAGCTCAGTGGTAGAAGGCCCCTGGGTTCTATGCCCTAGAACCACAAAAAAAATCAATAAAATAAATGAAATAAATTACCTTTCCCTCTGTACAACATACAGATCATAGAATCTATCATTCTTACACTGTCCCTATCCTTGCATAGGGTTTTTGCTTTACAACCCAGATTAGTGACATCATTTTTCCCCTTTTGGTACTGGGGGTTGAACCCAGGGGCATTCTATCTCCAAGCTACACCCATATCTCTATTTTATTTTTTATTTTGAAAAGGGATTTCACTGAGTTATTTAGACTGACCTCAAACTTTTTTAATTATTTTTTTTATGTGGTACTGAGGGTGGAACCCAGGGACTTTTCTACCTCCAGGCTATATTTCCAGATGTATTTTATACTTTATTTGGAAACAGTCTCACTAAGTTGCTGAGAGCCTCACTAAGTAACTGAGGCTGGCTTCGAACCTGTGTGATCCTCCTGTCTCAGCCTCCCAAGCGCTGGGATTACAAGTGTGCGCCACCACGCCCAGCTGACCTCAAACATTTGATCCTCCTGTCTCAGCCTCCCAAGTACTGGGATTACAGGCATGCACCATCATGCCCAGCAAATATATTGTATTTATTTATTCATTCTTCTGTTAATGGACATTTGGTTGACTTCCAGTTTGGAGCTATTAGAAATAATGCTGCTATGAACATTCCTGTATGTTTCTTTTGGTAAACATACAGCAGAATTTGGTGTTCGGGGATGGGAGCAGAATTTGCTGGATCATAAATTATTGTTCTTCTTATGGTGGGAACTTGGATTATTGATGTTAGGCGTTCCTTCTTTTAATATGTGTGTGGTATGATAAATTTGACTCTAAGCACAGCTTTCTTTGTAACCTGCAGAACTTGAAAGTTGTGTTCTTATTTTTACTTAGTTCAAAATGTTTTTAAATTTCTCTGGAGGCTTCTTCATTGGCTCAGGTATTATCTAGAAGTATATTGCTTAGTTCCCAAATATTGAGGGATTTCCCAGCTTTCTGTTATTAATTTCTAGTTTAATTCCATCATGGGCTAAGAATATACATTGCATTATTTCCTTTTTTAACATTTTTATTGAGGTGTGTCTTATGCCCCAGAAGGTGGTCCACCTTGCAGCAGCTGCTCTGCGGGTGACGGAGGAGAACACGTATTCTGCGGTCATGAAGTGTTGCTACAGCTGTCATTAGATCAAGTTGATTAAGGGCAAAACACTCTAAACTCAGCTGCGGCTGAAACGAATATAGATTCTCCAGCTGTTTCTTTATCAGCATTAACATCATATATCTGCGTGTGTGTGTATGTGTGTATATGTGTGTGTGTGTGTGTCTGTCTGTCTGTCTGTCTGTCTTTCTGCTAAAGATCAAACCCAGGGCCTCATGCGTACAAAGCAAGTGCTGTACCAGCGAGATCACCCCCAGCTCAGCATCATACATCTTTATCTGTCCACTTACTTTTATTATCAGTCTGTTTCTAGCCAGGCATGGCGGCGCACGCTTCTAATCCCAGCATTTGGGAGGCTGAGACAGGAGGATCCGGGTTCACGACCAGCCTCAGTTACTTATTGAGGCCCTTTGCAACCCAGTGAGACCTGGTTTCAAAATAAAGAATAAAAAATAGGGCTAGGGGTGTATCTCGGAGGTAGAATGCCCCTGGGTTCCATCCCCAGTGCCACAAAAATAAATAAATTAAAATAAAGTCTGTTTCTTATTTTTAAAAACTCTGGTCCAGTCTTAACCTTACTATCCACTCTGATCATCTCTATCTTTTAGTTTCTCTATTTAGACGAATCGCACTGGGAGTGGTTATTGATATATGTGACTTTTCACCAACCACGTCTATAACCGCTTTCCACCCACTGCCAGAAGTGCGCCTTTCTGCTTTCCCAGTTCTGCCTGAGCCTTTTGCACACTCCATTTGGTCCTCGTGCAGTGCACCTATTCCATTTCTTTTTAAAGGATATTTTAGTGTCTTCCCTGGAGTTTCTAGTGTACTTTTATCTAATCTAGGTTCACTTCCAAATACTACTGTTGGTGGGGTCCAGAGATTGAACCCTATACCTCAGAGCCACACCCTCAGCCCTATTTTGGTTTTGCTTTTTTTTTTTTCCTTAAACAGTCTCACCCCGTTAGTGAACGCCTCAATAAGTTGCTGAGGCTGGCCTCAAACCTGCAATTCTCCTGCTTTAGCTTCCCAAATACTGGGATTGCAGGCATTCACCACTGTATCAGGCTGTAACACTATTTTATATGTTGGCGGAGGGTTACTAGGAAATGAACCCAGAAGCATTTACCTCTGAGCTATACCCCAAGTCCCTTTTTCTTTTTATTTTTAAACATGGTCTCACTACATTGCTGAGAATCTCACAAAGATGCTGAGGCTGGCCTCCAACCTGAGATCCTCCTGGTTCAGCCTCCCAAGGACTGGGATTACAAGTGCACACTACCGCACCCAGTTCAAATAACACTATTTCACTTCACATATAATATACCTTATAACCGTGTATTCCCAATTCTTCCCTCATATTCCTTGTGACAATAAATACCACCAAGAATTTCAAAAAAATACTTTTATCTCTATATTTTTCCTCCGACACTCTTTTTGTAAATCCAAGTTTTGCTTGGATTTTGGCCTAAAAATCCAAGCAAAACTATATTGCTTTTCTTTGGCCTAAAGAAAATCGTTTAATATTTCTTGCAAATTCGGGCAACACCAAGACTGTGATACTAAACGTGTCTTCCCGCCCTAACACCACTTCCCACGCCGCCTCCAGCAATTTGTCAAGGTTATCGTGTAAGTGTTTCTCTGAGAATACTTCCCGAAGATTCTGCTCTAAGTGGGCAGATCTCAGCTGGGCCTCTCTGGGTTCACCCCTCTCTCTGGATTTCAGGGTGATGGTTTGCTCAGAGCCAAGAGTTGTTGATTTTCAATTTGTCCAGCCTCTTCTTGGAAGGCCAGGAGTTACACTTACCAAGCCCTTCACAGGCTCTTACCAAGCTGAACGGGAAGTCCCCTGGGTTGTTTGTTTGTCTGTTTGTTCTATTTGTTGTTTTCTTTTTGGGGGGGTGCATTGTCCTGCTCTGTTTTCTCTTGAGAGTATGAACTCAAGTCTCTCAGGTATTCTGCAAGAAGCCTTGGTACTAACAAAGCTTCATCAGCCTTCCTTGTACTCTCATTCCGATTTCTAAAACTGCCCCCCATCGCCCTTTCCGTTCTTTCCTACGGTGCACCCGGGATCATTTTCTCTCGTTCGTATTTCAGTGTCTGATTCTTTCCCCGGTGCTACCAAGTCTACTATTTAGTCGGCCCTTTGAAATTTTTTAAATTGTGCTAATTAGAAATTTCACTTTTAGACTTTCTATTTTTCTAATTTGCTTGTTCTTTTTTATACTGTCCTTTCTATTTCTGTGATCTGACTTTTCTTTTATGTTTTTAATCCCTTTAAACATATTTCTATTATGGTTTCTATGAGAGTTGTTCTATTATTTGAACTATACTATTATAGTTGTTCTGTTATTATTCTATTATTATTAATCTTTAGATTTTTCTCTTCCTGATTTTCGTACCTACTAACTCTCACTCACACTGAATTTCTTCTCGCTTCTCCTGTAATCGGGGATTTTTGAGTTCCTCTTCAGTGGTACTTTATCTGTGAGAATTCAGTGCGGCTTAGAGAAAGGTGCGCCCCTCCTGAACCAAGTCAAGTTTGGCTCCTGCCAGACACCCCGGCAGCAGTATCAGCAGCCCGGCATCCACGATAGGTTAATTACTTAGTACAGGAGCTTAAAAGCCATATATACACTAGACATGAAAGACACAGACCCAAGGGAACCCGCGGTCACTATGACCCAAGGAAGTCCTCCTTCCTCTCAGAGCCCAAGTGCAAGCCAACCTCCTCGGTCACTTCTCAGGAAAGTGTCACTTCCCTTGTTGGCTTCTCTCACTGAGGTTCTTCTCTTTAAAGGTCCAGCTTCATGCCGCTCCCTCCATTGCCCTCAAAATATTCTTACCTCCTGCTTCTGGGGGGCATCAAATCCAAGTCTGCAGCAGGAGTCACAGAGTGCTGAGCTTGTTAACTCGGCCCGCAACATGGCGGGGGTAGACCCGCTCACCTCACACAGCTTCCCGCTCTGCCTGTCGGTTCCCCTGGGGCTCTTCCTTTCTGTTTTGTTATATTGGATGAAACATTTCCAGGGTTTATAAAGGGACTGCTTTGGGGAGCAGAAGCCAAAATCCAAAGCCTGAGTCAGTTCTGTCCCTTGCCCCAGCCACCGTGGGCACACTGGGGGTCAGAGCCGCACAGAGGAGGAGGCTAGAGTCCTCCCGGGAGAGACACTGGCGGCGCCGCCTTCTGCAAGCCGGCCCGCAGACCCGGTCCCCGTCACTTTGGGGGGGCTCATCCCCCGCTTGGCCAGGGACGGTGGGCACTCAGTGCCAGCCCCAGAGACCTTACAGTGGAGTCGCTGAGCTCCTGCTCCTGGAGGCTGGACCCAGATGCAAGGATCTCTTTGATGAAAAAAAAATTTTTAATGAAAAACACATTTGCATCCAAACTGAAATTATATTGTCAGCAGTTAATTATCACTTGTCAAACAAGCGTGTGCCCAGATTGCGGGCTTAATTTCCATATAGGTTTACAAAAGCCTCGTTCTTCTTATTTGATGAGGCCTCTGAGCAAGACACCCATTGTTGGAACTAGTGGTGGTGTTTTTTTTTTTTTTTTAAGCAGGTGCTTTTTATTTTTGTTTTGGGTGTTTGTGTGTGTGTGTTTTTTTTAACAAGCAGATTTTTTTTTTTTTGGCATCTGAGTCCAAGCTCTTTGCAAATAATAGAAAAACATTCAGTGATGTCAGTTAAGAAAAAAAAAAATCAGGAGAAGGTGGGGCTCCGAAGACGTTTGGGAACTGGCGCTGGCCTGCAGCCTGGAGCTGGAACTTCCCGGGAGGACCCCTGCCCCGGCTCAGGCGCTCCTGGTCTCTTGTCCCCACTCCTCTGCAGCTGTTCTGCTCTTCTCTTGGCTCCTTGGCTTCTCTCCTCACGTGTCAGAATGGCCAGCCCTCCCTTGGTTGGGCGAATGACATCCTTCACCAAGCACCGAGCAGGTCTGAGTGCTGCTCCTGACTGTACCCTCAGACCAGACCCTCATCCCCACGGAGCTGTTACTTTATGTGAAATGGAGCCAGACCCGCTTGGCCCTTTGTACAGATTAAACGGCATCATACGTGTTCTGCATGTGGACAGTCACGTGGTGGGCCCACAAGGACGGGTAACCCCCTGCTGCCATGGGGATTGCCACGGTCACAGCAAGAACAACACAGTCTCCCGAGCGGAGTGGGAGACCCTCGTCGGGGAGACAGAGATGGGTAAAGCGTGTCACTGAAGTGCCAAGAGACGCTGAGCAGGGGCCGAATCGGGAGCCTCCATTTCCCTGAATGCAAAGCAGGCATAATAATGGCTACGGGGCAGCACCACCGTAGGGACAAACTGCGGTAACAGCATCTGGCTTGCAATATGTGCTCAGTAAGCTTCTCTCCTTTGTTTCCTGGCCCACAGCCTTGACCGTGGGGAGGAATAGCGAGTCCCCGGAAAGCGGAAAAAGACAGAACACTACTTCAGTGCTGTTTTTCAAATGGGATTATATATCACATCGTGGGCCAGTTTAGGTTCCTTTCTGCAGGACTGGAACCAGAAGCTGGAGGTTTTTACAATTTTATTTCTTCGTTCTTTGGCCGATGGCTGTTTTCTCTAGTTAAACTGGAAGTTACATGAGGCCCAGAACTGATTGTCTGCACATGGTTTTCTCCTAAGCATCTGGCAACAGAGAGTGGCACACAGAAGATACCAGAGCATGTGAATGAATGAATGAATGAATGAATGAATGAATGAATGAGGAGATGCATGGACAGTGCCCAGCTCAGCTCAGCACCTGGAAGTGGGTACTCTCAGTAAACATTACAGGTCATAATAATTAACGTTTTAGACTTGGGTGTGACTGAACCTGAAGTGGGAGAGGAGAGTTGCTGGAGCCAAGGATGATGGAGAGGTCGTCTGGCAGCCATGTCTGAGGAGAGAGGAAGCAGAGGGGGATTCCCAGTATAGCCTGCAGGGGTTCGCTCATGCACAGGACCCATGGAGCCCAGACTCCAGGTCCCCAGCCCAGGATTCCCTCCTCTGCCCGCACTGCTGTCACAGGACCAGGAAGGCTCTCGCCCCTGCCCCAGTCAGGCTCCTCTCCCTCCATCTCCTGCCGTAATGGCCATAGATGCTGCTTTTATTTTAATCACTTCCTGCAATTTGCAAAATGCTTTCTTTGGTTCCTGCAAAGGGGGCTACAGAGCCAGCGCTGCTGTTTCTCCCTGGAGGGTCATTAGGAAAATGATGTGGTGAAAAGCGTTGCCTTGTAGCGGGAAGCAAAAAGAAGCAAAGTCCTAAGGCGCCGAGAGGGGGAGGGGCGGGGGAGGGAGCACGCAGGGGTGGCAGGAGCCAGACATTCAGCAAGTCATACTCTGAAGGAGCCCTGACCCTTCCTGACACTCCTGCCTCCCACCATCTGGTGATCATAGTAAGGAGGCTTACTCACCACACCCCGTAGGCCTCCCCCAGCACGCCTCTGACTCATCTGCAGATGGGCTGTGGCCCCAGCTCCATCCTGAGGGCCCAGGGGGCTGTGAACGGAGGAGGCAGACCCGGTTCACAACCCCTCTGACTCATGCACAGGACAGGCCGCAGACAGAGTCCCCAGGACACAGGAGCACCTGAGGCTACTAAGTACACAGCTCATAGACAGTCTGTGCCCTGGGGGCCTTCGGTCTAATAGCAGAGGTGATGATAAAGCAATGATAACCAGAAACAATATGAACAGGAAGGAGAGGAGGTCATATGAAGAGGAACGAGAGGAGCCTGCCCTGCTGGGGAAGAGCTGGTGAGCTTCCCGGAGGAGACCTGCAGGAGGCTGGGAGGTGGCCAGGTGAGATGTTTGGCAAATGCTTTCAGGGTAGGAGCCAGGAGAGAAGTGAAGGTAACAGATCTGGGTTTGTGTTAAGGTTAAGCAAATAGGACTTAGAATTATGCATTCTATACTGCAAGGCACTTACTAGTTTTTAAAACATCATACAATTTCATTTGGAGTCCCTTAGAAGAATCTCTTATAATAAAATAGAAGTTTAGAGAAAAATTAATAACAAAGATATTTACTACATTATTCTTTATGATGGTAAAAAAAATCCTGAGGCTGTTCAAATTTCAAAGGTGAGAGTTAGTAGTGTCTTAGTTCGTTTTCTGTTGCTATAACAGAATACCCCGAATTTGGGTCATTTATAAAGAAAATAGGTTAATTTAGCCAATGGCTTCGGAGGCTGGGGAATCCAGGGCATAGCAGCAGAATCTGGCAAAAAACCTTTGTGCTGTGTCATAACACGGCTGAGGGCACCACATGGCAAGAGAGAAAGAGAGGGACAGAGCTCGCCACTCCCGTGAGAACTAACATGGGCCCATGAGAACAGCCTCAAGTTCATTCTGGACAGTGGAGCCCTGTGACCTAGACCCCTCTTAATAAGCCCAACACCACTGCACTGGGAATTAAGTTTTTCACATATGAACTTATAAGGGACACATTTAACACATAGCAAGTGGGAACATTAATGAAATGGAAATATCCAAGAATACATCAGGACTTGGTAACTGGTGGGCTAAATCAAAAGTCCTAAGTCTGGGATTAGATCTCGAGTTCCAGGCCAGCCTCAGCTACTTAGTGAGGCCCTCCACAACTTAGTGAAACCCTGTTTCAAAATAGAAGAGTTGATAATAGGGCTGGGGTGTAGTAGCTCGGAGGTAGAATGCCCTTGGGTTCAATACCCGATACCACATACACACACACACACAAAGTCCTAAGTCTCTATCTGCTCCATGCAGAGGACACAGCCGGGACCACCAATGTCCAAAAGGAAATATCACCATTTCCCTCATCTCGAAGGTGGCCAGGAGACTTGCACTAGCCACCTGAATAAAGGTGAGCAAGTGTGGTGAGGGTCCCTTCCAGTGGGAGCATTTAAGAGTCAGGGCTCAGGTCTCCTGTTTCTCCTTCCCTGTCACAGCAGTTATAGATGTACACTGAGATGGTGACATTCTAAGATGTCAGGATTCTCCATCAGGGAGGGCCTGGTGTCTGCGATGAGCCAGGCCCTTCCTCTGACCACAGTGAATGTGTGGAGTGAGAAATAACATTTGCTGTTTTAAGGAGTATTTGTTATTGCAGCATATCCTAGCTTATCCTGACAGTCACACTAATGTAAGAGCAATTGTGAAGATATATACATGCATGAGACTAGAAAAAGGAAGAAGAAAGGTATTACTACATAAAAGTTACCATCTTGCCAGGCGTGGTGGCGCACGCTTGTAATCCCCGCGCTTGGGAGGCAGAGACAGGAGGATCGCGCAGGTTCGAAGCCAGCCCCGCGTGCTGGCTTAGGAGACCCTGTTTCCAAATAAAAATGTAAAAATAGGTCTGGGAGTGTAGCCTGGAGGTAGAAGGGCTTCCAGGAACCCCAGTACCATCAAAAAAAAAAAAAAGTTACCATCTTTGGGATACTGAACTATTTATATCCTCTTTTATATAATTGTTAGCACCTTCCAAATGTCTCACAGTAAAGACTGTGTATTACTTATGTTAAGGAAAAAATTCAATGTTATTTTATTTTATTTTTGTATGTGTGGTACTGGGGGTAATTCTACCTCTAAACTGTACCCCCAGCCCTTTTTATTTTTCACACTGAAACAGGATCTCACTAAGTTACTGCATGCTGGCCTCGAACCTGCAATCCTCCTGTCTCAGCCTCCCAAGTACTATGTTTAATGTTATTTAAAACAAGAACCCCGGGGCCCAGCTGAGGCCATCCGTGTCCAGGCTGCGTTTTCTTTCCCTCGTCTCTGGCTCCTGGGACATTGAACATCTGTCCCGCCCAATTAGCTCTTTATTATAGATCATTTTCTTCTCTAATTGTCCACTCTGCATAATTTAGCATGGTCATACAGTGTCTCGTTCCCAAGTGTTTAATTTAGTGTCTTTGGCCTCAGTTTCTTCATTTCTAAGTGCAGAGGTGGCAGAAAGGAAGAGTTTCAGCGCCCCTCGGTGCAGCGCTCCCTGGGACTGAGGACATAATAATAAAAACATCACAGGAAGCATATGTTACTTCACAGGTCAGGATCAAAGGCAGAGAGAAAGAAACTTCCCAAAGGCTCGCCCTCAGTGGCCTCTGAGAGCCACCTGAGCCCAGGACTCCAGCTGCTACGCCCTCACAAAATCCTTGTAAAGCCCAGCGGTCGGCACCGTCATGCCCATTTTACAGTCCGTGAAACCTGGGGCTCATGGAAGCTACTTGCCCGGTCACACATGGCTGAGGGTGAGTGCTGTGGACCAACCCTGGCTCCAGTCTGTGGAGTACAGGGCAATTTTCATGGCTCCAGTGATGAGAAGCTTGGGTAGCCAGTGTCTTCCAGGTGCAAAAGGACCTGCCCACCCAGGAACCTGAGAAATGCCCTGCCCAGACACAAAAATAACAATAGCAGTAACAGTCCTTGTCCAAGGAATGTGGTGGTGACCTCAGGGCACAGGACACATGCTATCTCATTTAAGTCTGGTCCCACACCGTACAGCAGAGGTCATGATGGTCAACTCATATGCAAGGGGACTGGGTTCAGAAAGTTCAGTTCCTTGCCCAAGATCTCATAGCGAGCAGGTGTCAGGACCCAGACTGGAACTCAGAGCCTATGGTTTAACCACTTGGCCACACGGTCTTCCTTCCCCTGGGCCATGGGGCTTAGAGACCAGGAACAGTGATCAGCCTCTCTTATCCAGTCGATTCTTTGGGACCAGCATGTAAATACCACACAAAGAGAGGAGCAGGGGCTCAAAGTTGGAAAGGAAAGAGGGGCCTGGAGGCCCTGGGCAGAGAGGGACAGCACCGTGTGTCCACATGAGCCTGGAGGAAGGCACTCTGTCACCTTGTCACCAAGTCTGATGCCATCGCCGGGCACTAAGTGGCAGGCTGTCAGACACTAATCCATGCCATGGCACCAGCTCCTTGGTCCCAAATCACCCCACTGCCTGCATTGCCATCTTAGGGGACGTGGGACAAGGGAGCTGGCCCCTTGCTGATCTCGTCTCTGCTGCCTACCCAAGTAACAAGCTGCCCGGATCTAACAGGCTTGTTTTCCATCTTTTGTTTCCTACAAATAGAATAGGCTGCCCTCCCGATGGGGCCAGTCTGTTCCATTGCCCGTCACATCCCCACCACGTAGAACAGGTCCAAGCATGTAGTAGATGCTCACAAAATATGTGTTGCAAGGATGGACTCATGAGTGAGGGAATGGAGCTTAAGAGGCAGAAGTGATTGTTCTGTGACCTCAGACAAAGAGATGGGAGTGGAAACCCTCACCCTGTGAGCCCTGCACCCCACTCCCCCAGCTGCAAAATGGGGGAGCAGCATCGACCTCAGAGTCAGAGACTGGCTGACAGTGGCCTGCAGGGAGCCTTTATTTAGACAAATCATACTCGACTTATCCTGCCAGCAATCACACAGGGAAGTGGAGGGGGTGGGGCGCAGGGAAATGAGGCCCAGTCCTGGAGACCCCAAGTGCTGGGATAAGGGGCTCGGGTTTTCTCTACAGGCAATAAGGAGTTATTAAGAACCCCAGAGCAGGACCGGCCAAGCACTGTGCGCTCTGGGGTGCAGTTGGAGAAGCAGCCGGGCCCTCTCATCTGAGCTCAGGGTGCAGCCCAGGAGTCTCTGTTTTTCAAAGCTCCACATGATGCTGGCGAAGCCAATCTCAGGTCCACGTTCCAGAGGTGTTGCTACGGAGGACGTCTCTAAATTCCCTTCAGGACTGTTTCGTCTTGAGATGGATAGGAAGGGAGGGGAAACTGGAAGGCGAGAGGATCAGTCTTACTGAAAGGGTCATTTTGGTAAGGTAAAAGCAACCTGGTCAGCGCTGGTGGCAAATACATACATATATATAGCTTTGGATCGATTGAAATTGCTCTCTTTATGTGTCAAAACGGCTCTCAGCAATTTTACATGGTGATTCAACCGACATGTCCACTACTGCTGTTGCTAAATTCACATGTACTGAGGGATTGGAAAATGCTATGCATTGGGCCCCTGGACACGAGTCCCTTCTGTGGGGCCTCTTTTAATGACAAAAACTCACTTTCGGAGGACTGAACATGTGCTCGCCCTAAGAGACCTGAGCCCGCTCCCTTGCCCCAGGCACCCAGGTCTCAGCCTCTGCCCCAAGGCTGGGTGTTTTGTTTCCTGGGCTCAGGTGAAAGAAGGCATGGCCCCTCACTCCTCCTTACACCATCCCTGACCCTTCCCAGGAGGTCAGCAATCTGCTTTTACCCACCTGTACCCTCCAACCACTTGCTGACTCTGCCCTATCCCAGGAGCCCCTCCTGCCTGGGCCTTCATACATGCAGTCCCCCCCTCAAGCCAGATGCCCCCTGCAAGCCAAGCCATTTCCCTGGGGAGCCAGGCGAGCCAGGCAGGCTATGCTAGATGGCGGTAGGCGCAGGCCTCCCTGGGGATAGCAGCAGACACACACACACACACACACACACACACACACACACACACACAAACACACACACGGTGCCCTTGGTCACCCTTGGTGCCCTGGCTTATATCCCAGTGCTGGCAAGGAGCCCTGCGTGCAGTTGCTGAACTGTGCTGTGTCCGTAGGTGTGTGATTGTTGGAAGTGAGTTGTACATATTTTAATATATCTATAAATTTGGAGCATAATTAGCCATCATTAGCATATGCTTACGTTCTGCACACATGTGTGCTGTTTCTCAAAGAATGCAGGTTGCCACTTCAGCACTGCGACGCAATGGTGACCACCTACTGGCCTTCGTGTGTCCCCCACCGCTGATGACACAAAGTCTGGCCATTCATCACCCTGGGGAGGGAGGTGGGACTCCCCGCCCCTGAAGGTCCCCTCCCTGAGCTTGGGTTTCTCAGCTATGAAGGGCCGATGGAGCCGGCCCTCCCGGGGGAGAGAAAGTTGAGTGAGTGCATGCTGTGAGGCCCACAGTGTTGGGCCAGGACTATGTGAGCACAAAAAGAGCCATACACCAACAGGATATTTAAAAATTTATTAAAAGAATTTAAAATAATTTAGCATAAAAGGAAAATTACCAGCTAGCTGGGGCTGCAGACTCTTGAGCCAATTGTTAGAGCTGCGTGCCCTTCCAGTCAGCCAGGCCCCCTTTTTTTTTTTCTTTTTGGTGGTACTGGGGTTCCTGGAAGCCCTTCTACCTCTGGGCTACACTCCCACACCTATTTTTACATTTTTATTTGGAAACAGGGTCTCCTAAGCCAGCAAGCGCAGCTGGCTTCGAACCTGCGCTATCCTCCTGTCTCTGCCTCCCAAGCCAAGCGCAGGGATTACAAGTGTGCACCACCACGCCCGGCTCAGCCAGGCCCTTTTTATGAAGGAAAAAACCATAAAAACTCTTAACTATATTTGACCTTTTTCTTGTTGGCTTTTTCTTATATAGCTTTTGGTTGGCTAGCCCCCTCTTATGTCCCTATCTGGAAACCAGTTTGTCTTCTTTGTTTCCCCAGGGGAGGGGTCGAACTTTGTACTGAACAGTTTACCTGCAGTTTATCCGAGAAAAGAGAAAGGAGGAAGAGGGGTCATTACATTCAAGGGGTGGGCAAGGCATAGGCTAAATGGTTACAATTTCAGGAAAACAGTGCAAAGGTTAAACAGGATTCAGCACTTACATACATTCCAGAGTAACAGCACTGAGTTGTAACAAAATGGAGTCTATACAAGATGGAGTCACGTTGGCCCTTCAACAGCATGAGCAGGAGGCGCCCACACATGTGAGCACACGGTCCTGCCACTGTCCCCCAGGTCTGGGGCACCAGGGCTATTGTGAGCATACAAAATATATGTCAAAAATGTTGTGAGTATATGCAATGTATGTCAGGATATAGGTATAGTGTAGGGACAGGTGGACTGGCCAGATATGCAAAGAAGATGGGGCAGAAGAAGGATGTAACTGACATGCCCAAGACAAATTTATGGACACACACCCCGGGCACACATCTGTAGGATGAGACAACTGGAAGACTAGATAAGGACGAAGTAACAGACACACATCCTGGACATGTGTTCATAAGTTGAAACAGCTGGGAAAACAAGATGACGGTCGAAGCAATGAGCCCACGTAGTCTGTGACGTCGATTTAGGCATACAAGACCTAGCAAGTGGCTAGATCAGTGGCTCTGACCCAACTGTCTCTAAGAAGCTGAACGTTAGCCCGGCCAGAAGGAAACATTCCCCTGGTAGCTGCTGGATGATTTCTCTAAATGACAGTTGGGTTCATCCCTGTCTGACTCCCCGGACATCGAACATCTGCACCTCGACCATCGACAGCGGCTGTGACAGCGATCCTGAACCTAGGTCACCCACGGAGACGCGTGTTGCCTCAGGTAACCAAATGCTATCTGGCCAGTGGCTTAGTTAGGGAAGGACGGGAGCGTTATGAGCATTGTAAAATAAACCGAGTATTCGTGAGAGACATTAAGTGTGACCCGTCGTTCTCACCACTGTGTCAATAAGACTCAAAGCACGGGCCCATTGCACAGAGGGGCCTGGCCGCGGCAATGGTGGACAACACGGACACCGCACGCAGCAGGCGTCTTCACGGCCTCCCACCCCACGGGGGTCAAGAACTTCCAGGATCACAGGGCCCTGGCGCAGAGGCTCAGAGCAGGGCTTTGTCTCCAGGGTGTGGCCAGGGCCACCATCCTAGACCCCACACTGTGGAGACATCAGCCGCAAACACCCACGAGGAGGCAGTGGACGCCTGCAGCCCCCCTGCCCTCACTCACAGAGCCCTGGCCTTGTTCTGTAGACACAGGCTCAGACCCCTTCCCCTTCCTCCCTGGGGGACCCAGGCCGGCTCCCCATCCCTGGCTCCAGACATTGTTTCAGGAGGGGGCCTGTGGCCAGACCTGCTCATTGGGTGTCAAAGGAAATCTGCTGGTAGAGGGAGGGCTGCCAGGAAGTGTTTTTTCTGCTCCTGTTGCGCTCTTTCTTCCTGATTTGCAGGTTGTCGTGAGGAAATAAAATGTTTGGCTATGGCAGCCACCCTGTAACCATGAGGCAACAGCTAAGGGTAAGAAGCCAAGGGACTAAAGAGAGAGAAGGCCTGGTTGATGTCACTAAGCATCTGACCGGGTGGAGCAGGGTCAGCGAGTGTTTTCTGTGAAGGGAAAGGTGGCAGATATTTTAGGCGAAATCAAGGATGCCGTGGAAGCACTTTACAAGAGAGGAAATGAGCATCCAAAGACCTTCCACTGATGAAACTCAAAATATTATAATCCTAGTACCACCAAAAAAAAAAAAAATATATATATATATATATATATTATATATATATATTATAATCAAGTACTTTTTTATGACACCCACCCACTTATGAGAATACAGGCATTTTTCTTACCTACCTGGGACTTGAAGTTAAGTTTCCCCTGTCATCAAATCAACTACAACCATTTGTCTGTAAAAACTGTCCTTAGCCTGTGAGTCATATGAAAAAAGACAGTGGCCCAGATAGACCCCCGGGCTGCAGTTTGCCAGCCCCTACTCTAAAACACTTTGGCTGCGTGAGAACATTTTTCATGCCTTAATTTCTCAAACCACTGTTACGCACGACCCAGAGCTTCCCTACTGATGGACGCCCTGTACAGACCCGGCTTTCATCTCCCACAAGAGTCTGGGCATCTGACTGCATGCCCTGTCCCCACCAAACACTGGGATCCTGGAGGTGAAGGCGTTGTCTTCAGGACTCTATAACCCAGAGCTTCAAGAGAGCATGACTCACCGTCAGCCACAGTTCCCACAGGGCCGATAACATGGACGAATGTGTGAATTGACTAAGGGATGAACAAATGAATGGAGAACTTTGCACGCTCTCAAGTGCTGGCCCAAGTGCGGGGCTAGGTTCTGGCCGGGGACAGAGCTGAGGGCCGGTAGGGGACAGTGCAGAGAGCAGGGACTGGAGAGAGCTGCAGCCCCGGCTCAGCAGGAGCCAGGCATGGCATTCTCCCCTGCATCCCTCCTGTCCCTCCTTCACCTAGACCTGGGGTCTGCGTGGCCCTCTCCTGCTCAGCTGCTGACAGCCAGCAACTCTCTCCCTTCCCCACACAGGCCCTGAACGACAAGGCTATGGCTCTGCCATTTTCCCCTGGAAAATCTGTCAAGAGAAACCAAATGCCCATCATTATGCAGCCGAGACTGTCTGACGCATTATTTGTTAAGCCACCGAGGAGGAGGATGGGGCACAAGGAAAGGGGCCGCAGGGAGCAGGAAGAAAGTGTTGGGGTGATCAGGCTGCAAAACATCACCTCTTGGTTCCAAGGGAGACTGGATTAAGGACGACTGCAGAGGAATTTTGCTGTCAGAGTGAGGGCTCTGTCTCCCCCAAAACGCCTCACTCTGACAGTCGGCTTCAAGAGGTTCAACAGAACTCATTTTATACGCAGACAAGAGAGATCAAGGTATTAACAAAACATTCTGCCAGGAGGACTCTTTTAGCCCAGTGAGGTAACTGCACTTCACCCAGAGTCAAGAGTGTGGCCCATCGCTCCCCTGCCTGTCCCTCTCACCTCCCCCACCACACATGTCTACCAGGGGCCTCTGCTGGGGAGAGAGCAGGTCCTGTCCTGGAAAGGGGAACAACTGTGATGAACATGTCCCTGCCAGGTCTCCTTCCAGTCAGAGCTGCTTAGAACCAATACACAAAATCAACGGCCGGTTCCCCAGAGGGACATGTCCAGGTGACAGGACAGAGTGCACCCGAGGGGTTAAAGATGCTTGTCAGGAGAGGCCTTTCTGCGAGGGCAGGATCTGAACAGTCATCTTTGGGATGGGCATGTGCCAGCCCCGCAGAGCTGGAGGGAAGAGCATGCAGGCTCAGAGGCTGGGGCAAGCCCACTGCCCAGAGGCAGAAGGTCCCTGCTGGAACCCCAGGCTGCAAGGTGTGGAGGGATCTGCTCAGCTCCTAGGAAGCTTCCTGGAGGAGGTGCACCGCGAGGCTGACAGGGTGCCTAGGAAGGTGGGATTAGGGCATGGGTCTCAACGGGGTGGGGTCAGCAGAGAAGGCCATTTCCTGCAGAGGAGACAGCTTCAGTGGAAATGAAGCAAGCTGAGCTGCCGCAAGTGGCCTAGAGAAGTAACCGCTCAGCATGGTAAGGAGAAGATAGGCCAAAGCCGATGAGGCTGGAGAGACGACCGGAGGCAAACTGCCAGGTGACCGCCAGGCTGAAGATTAAAACCCATCAAACGGGCAACGAGCATCAGAGGTGTTTTCCAGAGAATGGGGGAGATGACATATGAAACCCTGTTTACTGAGCTCATACTCTGCCCCCTGCTCCTGCCCAAGTGACAGATGAGGAACTGAAGTGGCCGGAGGTGAAGCACTCACTCGAGGCACAACACACACGTGTGAAGGGCGGGGCCAGTTACAAGACCCAGGTCTCTGGGACCCCAAAGCCCCTGCTCCAGAACAACGCTCAGGTGAGAGGAGGGGACAGAAAGCATTTGGGGTCACCAGAGAGGATCTTCATGGGCTGGGGTCAGGCTTCCCCTGGGCCAGAGGCTCTGCCCAGCTTCCCAGGGACAATCCAGGAGGAGGGAGCCATCCCGTGATGGACCTCCCTGCCAGGGCTCCTCCTTAAGACTGAGCAGCCACCACATGGACAGTGGCGCAAAACACACGCCTGGACGCACAAACTGAGTGCCAAGGAGGCCGGGTGGCTGCAGCAGGAGCTGGTTCCCCACGGGCTGGCTGGTGGCCCATCAGGATGGGGACTTGGGGTTCAGGCAGGTCTGGGTCAGCCTGACACTGGCTCTGCGTCTTTCTTTAAACTTCATCCAAATGAACCCGTTTCCTCCTCTGGAAAACAGAACAATGAATCCTGGCGTTTCCCTCCAGGCTGCAATGCAGAGCACGGGAGAGACTGCACACACGGGGCACCTTCCTGACCAGGAGAGGGTCTTGGCAGCCCCCCCCGCGCCCCAGGCCCTGCCTGCCTGCCTCTGCCCCCTCGCCTACCTAGCCCTCCCAACAGACAGAAGATGGATTCTGCTGAGCCCCTTTGCTGGCCCTGTGCAGACTCCACAGCCACCCTCTCTTGCACCCCCGTGCCCTGGCGGCTGCTCACAGGCAGGAACACTTAGACTCAAAGAATAAAGCAGTGGCAACAGTCACACAGCTGCAGACTCCAATCCTGGCATAAACAGTCTGACGGTGGAAGCACATGCTTCATTCACCCGATTCAGGCCTTATTTTCTTTCCAAGTTGGGACCATCCAGGGCGTGACAGGCCCCATAGTGGCTGGAGGGTGACTTTGGAGCAGGACTGTGACCCCCCCCCCAACACATGCCTTCCCTGGTAAATGTCAATTCAGCACCTTCTCAACCTTTGAGTGAGGCCGGAGCAGCGCCATGGCTTCCCCCCGCAACCCCGGCCTCTCCAGGCCGGACATGCAGATGTGTTAGCTGTGCTAAGGTCAGTTTCAGTGCCTTCCCTGACCAAGGCTGTGCCCTTGAGCAGCTCCTTCCTCCCAGAGACTACAGTGCTTCACCCTAGCCGATTACCTGGTAACCAGGACAGCCATGCCCCAGGCCCGGCACCCACTCCCCCTGGGCTCCTCTGTTCCCCTCTTGTTCCCTCCCAGGCTGCAGACTCGGCTCCATCTGAGGCCTCTCTCTCCTCTCCTAGGCCCGCCCATGCTTCCTGTTCATGTCCAGGGTGTCCCTTCTGATGCTGAGCCCACTGGGCACCCATGGTGGCTGCAGAGTATTTTCCCCTGAGGGTCCCTGTATTACAGAAGCCCGCACATCACAAGGTCCACCACAGTCATCAGCAGAGACCCCTCTGCTCTCCCCACCCAGGGCTGGCACTGCTTCCGGGCAGTTCTCTGTCCCCAGTCGTGGGCATACTGATTATCTGTCATGGGGACACAGGCTATGGGTCAGGATCCCCCGGGTACATCAGGTGACCAGGTGCCAGGGAGCCATTCAAGTCCCAGAGAAGCTGGGACCCAGAGGTAAACTCAGATGAAAAGCAGAGGGAGCAAAGAGAAGCAGAGATGTGTCAGGGAGATTAATCTGTCACTCAGACATGAAAGAAATATGTTCAATTATTTTGTATTGCATTTCATTGAAATGTACACCTCGTACTTAGCTGCCTGCAAGCCTGGATTACCCAGAGAGAAAGCACAATGAAGGACTGGGGAGAATAAAAGCACAGACACTAATGTTCCCGGAATTGAGATTATTCAGAGAAAAATAAAAAGCAGACTGGAGACAAACAAGCCTGTGGGTGCCGTGGCCCTCAGGACTGAACCTAGTCCCCTGTTCAGATCCCCTGGAGTCAGGGGGCTCAGGCTTCGCCTTGGACCTGCCACTGACATGCTGTGTGTCTTGGAGCAGGACACTGTCCCTCTCTGGGTCTCGTTCTCCACAAGTTCTATGGGGCTTCTCGACAGGAGAACTGTCGACATTTGGGGCTGGCTTGTTTGCTGCAGCACTGTCCTTTGCACCAGAGGACGCTGGACAGCATCGCTGACTTCCAGTCCTTCAGTGGGAGCCACCCCCACCCACTCCAGTGTGACAACTGAAAAGCCCCCAGACCTGCCAAGTGGCCCCTCAGAAGCAAAACTGCCCTGAGTTGAGAAACTGGAATCCAATCCTGAGTTCACGTGGGAGACGGGAGATCAAGAAAGGGTCATGGGGGCCCAGCCCAGGGCGAAGAGAAACCTCAGAGGCACCTGCTGGCTGGCGGTTCAGATCCCCAACAGAGCTCACCGGAGTCTAGACCAGAGGGTACCTGATGCCAAGGGCAGCCACTGGTGGCCTCAGGGGACCTTAGCATCTCTTCCCCCGCTTCCCAGCACCTTCCCTCTGCCCTGTCCCCATCAAATCCCCTCCCAGCAAAGGCCCCGGAAATCCCCTCTCACCACAGTGCGATTGGCTGAGGACAGGGAAGAGGCAGGTGTCTGGTTCACTGGGACAGCATCTTCCATTTCCCGAGAGGTCTTGGGTCCTGGAGGGAAGGGGTCTAGGGACCCTCCAGCTTCCTGCCCCTGAGTCTGCCCGTCCAAGTTCAGAACAGCTGGGAAGGTGTGCCAGGCAGGAAAGCTGGGAGTGAGTAATTCACCCACACTGCATTAGGCTCGGCTGCTGTGTGTGTGTGTGTGTGTGTGTGTGTGTGTGTGTGTGTGTGTAAGACAGACAGAGACCATCAGGGCAGTGCACAGCAGGAATGGCACTTTTTGAACCCTGGCGCCAGACATGAAGCTTCCTTAGCTCTAAGAACAGGAGCTCCCAGCCAGCAGGGGACGGAGAGACAGGCTCAGGAGGGGGCCTGGGGCTCCGTGGTGTGAACACTCCCCACGGCCTGGCCTCTGCACCTCGGGGTGGGGGCTGGCCCTGCCCCTGGCCCAGGCACCAGCACCTCTTACCAGGACCCTGACAATAGCCAGGCCCAGCTGCACCTCAGCTCGTGGACAAGGACAAAGAGCCCCACGGGGCTGTGGGGTGGGGTAGTCCAGGCTTCAGCCTGGGCTCCTCTGCCACCTCCTGGGCAGCCCATGGAGGCACAGACGGAGCGGGACCTCCAGCCGGAGCTGCACGAGACACCTCGCCCCTGAATTCAACTTCACATCCATGGCCTCATTTGATCCCTTCAGTAATTCCGTGAATGGCCTGGCAGGGAGCATCTGCTGCTGTCCAGCTGGGGAAACTGAGGCTCGGGGACGGAAGATCAAAGAGCTCACACGTTGCACTCGGGATCCCACGCAGTCCTCAGCTCGAATCCCACGCACACCCACAGCACCAGCCTCCCGGAGGGCCACTAACACATGAACCTCGTCATCGTGTCCTGAGTGCTCACGCCTGCAAATGCCTCTGCATGCTCACCCAGGACACGCTCCAGCCAACAGGGCCCAGTGCTGAGGATCCTGGCCGCGGCTCCCACGGACCTGGGCTCCAACCCCACTCCCTACTGTGTAGCTTCAGAAAAATAGCTCAGCCTCTCTGACTCCAGGCCTCCTTTGAGAGATGGGAGATCCTGCCTGAGGAGGAAAAGATCTGGGCAGGGCCTGGCCCAGAGGAAGTCCTCAGGACGTTTGCGCTGCTGTGGTCGTAACCCTGCCCTGCAACCCTGCCCTTCAACCCTGCCCTGCTTCCGCGCATCCTTTGAAATTCGCTCAGGTTTGCCCATCCGCCTCTAGGAGGCGCCACTCCTGCCTGGGTTCATGTACCAGGTGTGCAGTTCAGTGCACGCTGGGGCCCTATATTGTGGGAAGTTTTCCCGACTGGCCAGGTTTGGTCTGGGGACTCTCTGTCACCCCCACCCCACTCCAGACTAAGCTCCGTGGGCCAGGTCCTTGTCTGCGTGCCCCTGGGTGCAGGGTGGGCACCAGCAGTCATTCCTGCAGCTCCCTGGTGGCTGAGCACACATCTACATCCAAGTTTAGGCCCCAGAGCTCCTGAGATCCAGAAAGATTAAACAACTGGGCAGTTAAACCGCCCTGTGGACACCTGCAAATCCAGCTGTCCAGGGTGGCCAGTTAGACACAGAACAGGGTCAAAATGTACAATCCGGGTCCTTATTGCCAAGTAGCATGCCTGCAACACCCTCCCCTGGCCCTCTCCCTTCCTGGACTAGAGGCCTCACCCAGACAGATGTGCTAAGGGCGCCTGTCTCAAGCATCACTAAATTCCCTAGAATTGACAAAAAAAAGTAAGGGTATAGTTTTTAGGCCAGATGCTTGTGATATGACCCAAAGTAGCATGTGCCAGAAGCTGACGTGGGCCCCAAGGTGGGACCTAAACAGGCCTGGTGAGCAGCATGGGGGGCGGGGGTGCAGCTCCGGGGCAGGAGGGTCCTGGCCTTCTGCCAACACCGCTCCAAAGGCTCGTGCGGGGGCAGGCCTGGCCACCCCCTCGCCTGGGCCATCTGTTCCCATGATGCTTCCTTTCTGGAGACCACCAGACTCGGGGGCCTATGGCAGCTGGGGACTGTGCCAGGCCCTGTGCCAAGCGCTGAGGATGCAGAGGTTCCAAACATTTTCACGGAGGGGCCGTCTACGCTAAGACCCTCCCCCAGGGAGTGAGACTGGGTGGGTGGATCATCGCAGCTCATAGTCACACTCTGTCGCATGTCCCCGTTGCCTGCAGTGACTCGTTAAATCCCAAGAGTTGCGGCCCTGTGAGTGGGGACGCCGCCATGACCCACTTCCAGATGAGGGCCTGTGGCATCAGGCAGGCCTCCCCAGGCCTGACTCGCCAGACCCAGGGCCAGTGGGGTGTGCAGGCCGCCCCAGAGAACCCCAGGCTCCTGTTCCTCTGTTTAACCGTCCACTCAACAAGGAGTCCCACCAACACCCCGGAGCCAGGTGCACACGGGAGCGGGACCCCCAAGGTCCCTGACATCCTGGAGCTCCCAGAATAGCACAGTGGACGGTGTGTACGAGGAGAGACCTCAAGAATTAGAGGCAGTGCTGAGAGGGGCAGAGCAGCCATGTCTGCAGGGGAAGGAGGCTTCACATTTAAGGTGAGACCCAAGAAAAGAGACAGGACAGGCCAGCGAAAGAGGCAGGAAAGGCACCGGGGGGAGGGGAGAGCCACACAGACCAAGGCCCTGTGGCAGGGCAGGGTACTCAAGGGAGGTGCAGGGAGAGGAGAGAGAAGTAGAGCCAGGGTGGGCAGGCCTGGGGGCCAAGGGAGGAGACTGTTCTGGAGCCTGGGGTTAAGGAGAGGTCACTGAAAGGATGAGGAGAAAGGCGTCCAACTTGCGTGTAGAACAATCTCAGGGCCAGTGCTCAGCACAGGGCCCGGCATACTGTCGGTGCTCAGCAGCTGCTTTCTGCTGAAGACACTGCCTGAGAGCAGCGAAGAGACTGCGGAGGGCGGTGCCGTGGGTGGCTCACTGGCCCCCGGAGACGGCACTCACCATGCCGTGCACGAGGAGCTGAAGTTTGCTGTACCGCTGCCACCAGCCGGGAGCCGGATTCGGGATCCTCTCAAGTCCCCTCAGTGAGGACCAGGCAGAAAGTGTGCAGGGGGAGGCACATGGGCATCTCCAGTGAAGAACAAGAGGAAATGCACAGGTGTCCCCATGGAGGACCAGGAGGTATACAGGTGTCCCATGGAGGACCAGGAGGGGGTATACAGGTGTCCCCATGGAGGACCAGGAGGTACACAGGTGTCCCCATGGAGGACCAGGAGATATACAGGTGTCCCATGGAGGACCAGGAGGTACACAGGTGTCCCCATGGAGGACCAGGAGGAAGTATACAGGTGCCCCATGGAGGACCAGGAGGAGGTATACAGGTATCCCCATGGAGGACCAGGAGGTATACAGGTGTCCCATGGAGGACCAGGAGGTACACAGGTGTCCCATGGAGGACCAGGAGGAAGTATACAGGCGTCCCCATGGAGGACCAGGAGATATACAGGTGACCCATGGAGGACCAGGAGGAGGTATACAGGTGTCCCCATGGAGGGCCAGGAGGAAGTATACAGGTGTCCCCATGGAGGACCAGGAGGGGGTATACAGGTGTCCTCAGCAAGGACCAGGAGGAGGTATACAGGTGTCCTCATGGAGGGCCAGGAGGAAGTATACAGGTGTCTCCATGGAGGACCAAGAGGAGGTATACAGGTGTCCCCAGCAAGGACCAAAAGGGGGTATACAGGTGTTCCCAGTGAGGACCAGGAGGAGTGTACACAGGGTCCCCAGGGAAGACCAGGAGAGGCACACAGGCCTCCCCAGTGGGATCTCAGGGAAGTATACAACTCTGCCCAGTGAGGAACTGATGTGATTTTTACAATAAAACAAGCCCAATGTGAAATGCTCTAACCTGATTTAGTTCACATGCAACAGAATTCTCATTATAAAGTACATCAAGGAATTTTTCTACCAGGTAATCGATGGAAGCTCATTGATTACTCGCTGAAAAAATTACTAGCTGAGTAATGGAGAAGGACAAGTTGACAGAACTGAGTAGCGGGCAGAGGGGAGACTGCCAGCTCCTTCCTCTTCTAGTCTGATCCAACGCAGTGGCTTACACGGCAGGTACTCATTTCTAGAGGCTGCAAGTCCAAACTCAGGGTGCCGGCATGGCCGGGTCCTGGTGAGGGCTCTGTCTCCCTGGCATGGCCGGGTCCTGGTGAGGGCTCTGTCTCCCTGGCATGGCCGGGTCCTGGTGAGAGCTGTCTCCCTGGTATGGCCGGGTCCTGGTGAGGGCTGTCTCCCTGGCATGGCCGGGTTCTGGTGAGGGCTGTCTCCCTGGCATGGCTGGGTTCTGGTGAGGGCTGTCTCCCTGGCTTGCAGATGGCTGCCATCTTGCCCCATGCCACATGGTCTTCCTGCAGTGTGAACACATGATAAAGAGCCTCAAGCTCTCTGCAGCCTCATAAGAGGGGTGCTGATTCCATCATGGGGCCTCCACTCCCATGTCCTCATTGAACCTTCTTCACCTTCAAATACTATCACCTTAGAGGTTAGGGCCCAAACACAGGAATTTGGGGAGGACACAGTCTATACATTTTCCCCTGACCACCCAAAATTTATGTCTATCTCTCATGCAAAATACATCTATTCCATCCCAACAGCCTCAAAGTCTTGGCTCACTCCAGCCTTAACTCTGAAGTCTAAGTTCCAAAGTCTCACCTAAATAGCTCTAAGTCAGGTGCAGAGAGACCTGAGCTACAAGCCATCCCAGGGACAATCCTTTCCAGCCAAAACCTGAGAAACCAGACAAGTTACGTGCACCTGAAATATGCACATTGATGGGACTGGATAAGCCAGGCACTGTGGTGCACACTTGGGAGGCTGAGACAGGAGGATCGCGCAGGTTCGCAGCCAGCCTCCACAACTCAGTGAGACCCTATTTCAAAATAAAAAAATAAAGCCAGGCATGGTGGTGCATGCTTGTAATCCTAGCATTCGAGAGGCTGAGACCAGAGGATCGCAGTTTGCGGACAGCCTCAGCTACTTAGTAAGGCCCTCTGCAACTTAGTGAGACCCTGTTTCAAAATAAAGAATAAAAAATAGGGCAGGGGATGTAGCTTGGAGGTCGAATGCCCCTGGGTTCCATCCCCAGACCTGCAAATAAAAATAAATAAATAAGCCGGGCGTGGTGGCACATGCTTGTAATCCCCGCGCTTGGGAGGCGGAGACAGGAGGATCGCGCAGGTTCAAAGCCAGCCGCGCGCGCTGGCTTAGGAGACCCTGTTTCCAAATAAAAATGTAAAAATAAGTCTGGGAGTGTAGCCCGGAGGTAGAAGGGCTTCCAGGAACCCCAGTACCACAAAAAATAAATAAATAAATAAATAAATAAATAAATAAATAAATAAATAAATAAGAAAAAAGGTCTGGGGTTGTAGTTCAAAGGCAGAATGCCCCTGGGTTTAATACTCAGTGCCAAAAAAGAAGGAGGAAGAGGAGGAGAAGGAAAAGAAGAAGAAGAAAGAGGAGAAAAAGGAGAATGAGGAGAAGGAGAAAGAGGAGGAAGAAAAGGAGGAGAAGGAAACAGAAGAGGAGGAAGTAGAGGAGAAGGAGGAGGAAGAGGAGGAGGAGGAAGAGGAGGAGGAGGAAGAGGAGGAAGGGGAGGAGGAGGAAGGGGAGGAGGAAGAGGAGGAGGAAGAGGACATTCCCATCCCAAAAGGGAAAAATAGGAAAGAAAAAAGGACAAGTCCCAAAAAGTGAAAACCAGCGAGGTGAACCCACTGATTCTTCAGGCTCAGGAATAACCCTCTTGGGTTTGTTGCTCTCCTCCAGGCCCACTGGGGCACCATTGTCCCCCACAGCTAGGGCTGTGGGGGGGGGGGTCAACTCCGACTTCCACTTGCTGGGGAAGGGTGGCCCCACCATGAGGCTCTGCTGAGCAGGGTCCCACCAGAGTGAAGGCAGTCACCCTCCTTCCCCAACCACCACACAGCCTTGCAGATGGATCTCTGAGTCAGCTTTAGGGCCCTTTTCCCTTTTCCTGAAAGATAGCACATGGTCACAGCCAAATACTGGATTAGTCCTGTCCTAACTGTCCTTTCTGTCCCAAAAAGTCCCACTGATTTTCCTCCTTCTCAAGCCCCTTTAAGTTCAAACTGCAGCGTCTGAGCGGCTAGCACCCATCTCTATTCCTGCCTCTGTTGGGGTGGCTGGTTATTAAGTTCAAGAGCCAAGTGTGTCATCACTTTATCTAATGGTAGTTCCACCATGCCCTTAGGGTCCTTTCAGAATACCTCCTTGTTTTCTGTAATATGGGTAGGCTAAAAATTTGCCTGATCTCCAGCTCTGGTTTCCACTGGGAATGGTGGCACACATCTGTTATCTCAGTACTTGGGAGGCTGCTTCTACAGTGTAGCAAGACTCTCAACAACCTAGGGAGACCCTGTTTCAAAACATAAATAATAAGCCGGGCGTGGTGGCGCACGCTTGTAATCCCCGCGCTTGGGAGGCAGAGACAGGAGGATCGCGCAGGTTCGAAGCCAGCCGTGCGCGCTGGCTTAGGAGACCCTGTTTCCAAATAAAAATGCAAAAATAGGTCTGGGAGTGTAGCCCGGAGGTAGAAGGGCTTCCAGGAACCCCAGTACCACCAAAAAAAAAAAAAAACCATAAATAATAAATAAATAAATAAGGCTGAGGGTGCAGCTCGGAGGTAGAACACCCCTGGGTTCAATTTTTCTCTCTCCATCCACATTTACCATAAGCAATCAGATGAACCCAACCATTCCTTTCACACTTTGCTCCCAAATCTCAGCTAAGTAGCCAACATCTCCTCTCACAGATTCCACCTTTAGAGACACACCAGGACAAGATTCAGCCAGGCTTCTTGACACTTTATAACAAGGACTATCTTTCCTCCAGTTTCCAATAACATGTTCATCAGAACTTGGGGCCCTGGCTGGGCCTTTTCCCACCACATGGTAATTCCAATGGCCCCACAAGTGTCCTCGGGAGAGAATCTTGTACCTGTCTGATGGTTGAGCTGAGCTTGGCCTCTTCTCAAGGACACAGGGCTCCGTGTCCTCAACACTGTCTCTGGAACCGAGGCTGTCATTCTCTCTCCATCCCGACCTCTGTGCTGAGTATAATCCTCTTAGATTCACGTCTACAGCGTATCTCTGAGGAATCCCCAGACCACCCAGCCCCAGCATCGCCCAGCTCTGAGCTCAGCCTGTTTACCTCCCCTGAACCATATCAACACAGAGCTGAATGTGTAATTCCGGACCCTGGAGTCATGGACCTGGGCTCCTGCCTCAGCTCAGATGTGGCTCTGGCCAAGCTCCGACACCGGTCTGAGGCTCAGTTTCCCCCTCTGTGAAGCGAAGGTCATGATGACCTCCGCTATTTCCTGGCTGTTATCCATTATCACTTTAGTGAGACTCTGCCTCTACCGTTAGGAAGCTGCACATTTCTTCATATTCTAATGCCGTTGTTTTAGCAAATTGCCATTCTAGATCCTGTAACTGGGGCGAAACAATCTAAATGTCTGTGTCTGGGCCACAGTTAGATGAGGCTGCCTTGGGTACAGGGCGCTGAGTGCACCCTCGGAGAAGTGGCTAGGTATTATGGAAGTTTGCAGGAGGATGGACTGCTGGATTCATATCCTCTTGCCTGAGGAAGTGACCACATTGGATACTTCTGCTGAGCTTAAAATTCAGCTGAACCCCCTTGTGTCCCCCTCCTAGGGAGCCTCAGAAGACCCAGATGGGAAAACATGCGCTTTGGGGCCAGAGGCTCTAGGTTTGACTCGTTTCTGCCACTTCTGGGGTCCCTGTCCCCCACCACCCATCAAGTGCTATGCTGCTCCGGCTCCAACCCAGCTCATCTAAGCCCCAGCAGTCCCCTAGGGAAGCTCCCCACCCCCCCACTTTACAGGCGAGGACACTGAGGCCCAGGGCCAGCGAGTAGAAGAATCCACTGAGCTCAACCTGGACCAGGGCCAAGGCAGGCCTGCCTCCCTACCTGGTTCTCAGAGCCTGCGAGGGGATCTGTGGGGCCCCGTTGGGAGAGCACTGCAGGGATGGGGGGGCGGCAGGGTCTGGGGGAGGGTGGACTGGGCAGCTCTGACATCCTGAAGGATTTGGATTTGAACAAGCTTTAATCTTCCAAGAGCCTGAGAGCAGAGGAGAATCTCATTTCATCTCTCCATCCCCTTCCCTTGGCAAAGCTGGGCAACTGGCATTGACGTGGAAGTTACCTCTTCAAGAGTCTCAGGAAGAACCTACAGATGGATTTTTCTTAGCCTCATTATCACTCCTTCCCCAGGGTCGGAGGTCACATCAATGACTTCCCGCCCACTGCCTCCCCCAGAGCCACAAAGGCTGCAAATCCATCTCCCTTCCCCCAAAATCAATTGGATTTTGATTCATAAATCAAAGGCCTCTTTGGGGATCCTGCTAGGCAGGCCAATCCTCCTCACACACACTCACATACAGCACCCCTAGGATTCACCTTCCTGGAGCCTCTGTCTCCCCACACCCAGCTCCTCTCTGGGGCTAGGGAGGGGTGGGGGCCGCCAGAGCCAGGACCAGAGAGCAATGGGCAGAAGAAAACCAGGTGAGTTAAGCCAGCCAGCCTCGCCTGCCACTGCCAAACCTTCCAAGGCTCTCACCAACCAACCCCAGGAGCCCCGCAGGCGGGCGGACTCAGGGGAGGAGCAAGGCCTGGAGAGAGAGCAGCTGCTGGGCCAGGGCTGGCTCAGGCAGGGCTCCCCCAGGAAGAGCACTTGTCAGGCACGTGCTCCAAAGACCACCCAGTTCTGCAGCTACGGGGGCCTCCAGGGCCATTTCCAGGAGGGCTGGGCAGCCACTTCTGCATGTGCATGCCGCTGGGCACAGGAAGTGCGGCTCATTCCCTGGGCACCGGTGTGTGTGGATGCAGCAGGAAGAGGCTGAAGACCTGAGCCCTCGCTTTGTGCAGGGCCAAGCGCGCCCCTGTCACCTCGGGCCCCTATAGGAGCCACAGAATTCACAAGTGAGGAAACAGGCTCCCAGAGAAGAAGGAACTTGTCTGAGGTCGCTCAGCTCAGGTCCACAGGGCTGCAGGGTCTGTGTTCTAAATCCTCTGAAACACTGCCTATATGGTGTTCTGAGAGCCCAGGACAGAGGGGATATCACAAGAGTCACGGGCTCAGGACACCAGGGAAGGCAGGCAGCCTGCCCCACTCCCCTCGCCCCTCAGAGGGCCCAGGGTGTAAGCACATCCAGGGGTGGACCCCCACACTGCACAGCCCAAGCTGGTGCCATACATGACTCCCAGAGACTGGGGTGTTTGCCAAGGGGATTAGGAAGCAGTAATCAGTTGCGAGAGTAATTGGATATGAACAACAGACGTTCCAGGCTTCTCAATGCTGGGGCAACGGGACCACTGTGCCTGAGCTGAGCCCCCGAAAGCCAGGGGATCAGAGAAACTGACCGGAAAGGAGACAGAGCTGCCTTTGGAAACCACTGCATGGGCCCCTCCATGCACAGTGGGGAAACTGAGGCTCCAGGAGGGAGAGGACACCCTGCAGGTTAGAGGGAGAGGAGGGGCTGGAGCTCAGGTCCTGGGAGGCAGGTCAGGGCCGTTCAAGGCCCACCTGGTTAAGCACAGTCAAGGCCTTCTTGGGGTTAGCATTAGGTCACAGCTCTGATATCAGAAGGGCGCAGGTGACTACGAGTGAAACTTTGGACATTCGTTCCTTCCTTCATTCACTCCACTCGACCAGCATTCAGAGTGTCTGCTATATCCCAGGCCCTGTTCCAGGCTCTGGGGGTAGAACAGTAGATAAGATGAGAGGATTCTCCAGGGAGGCAGAAGCCATAGGCAAGCCAGCAGGCAGGAAGCTCCCAGAGGCCCAGGGCAAGGACAGGAAGGAGGCAGGACGCGGGAGAGCTACACACGTGAACACCCCCTCCTGCTCCCTGGGACCCAGAAACGGGTCACATTCCGGAGAGGAGTTGCCACCTGCCTCAAGACCTGCCCCTGCCCCCCACCCCCATGTGGTGGCGTTCATAAACATCAGCTGCAGGAAGCCAGAGCACAGAGCCAGGGCCACCTGCAGGCCCAGCCACAGGGACAGGCCCACGGGAGCCACAGCAAACACGTGCAGCAAAATGAGTTGTCCCAGATGGGCCCAAGAGGGAGAACAGGAGGACACGTGGGACAAGCCCTTGGGATCTCCTGGGCCTGAGTTCCTATCCCAGCCGCACCGCTCACTAGCCACCGCGAGCCAGTTACCAATCTCTAAGCCTCAGGTCTCTCATCTGCAGAGGTTAGAACTGATGGTCTGAAAGCTCTGGCTTCCACGATGGCCTTAGAGCAGAAGGCAGGACGCAGGAGAGTCACATCTTGTCATCCATCTGTCAGTGTGGCCCCTGAGGCTGGACCATCCCTTCTGCCTGCAGTGCTCCATCGCCCATCCCCCCTTGTCCCCAGGAAACCCCATCTATCTACCTAGGATAAGCAATTGGCCATGGACCAGAAGCTATAAGCCAGCCTTAGCCACTTTCTCACTGTGACCTGAGGCCATATGCCTCAGTTTCCCCATCTGTGTAATGAGTGCTCATCTTGGAGATCTGGGAGGACCCTTTTATCACTCACATTCTGAAAGTGGGCTCGAATGGGCTGCTGCCTGCTGTGTGACTTGGGGAGTCACGTAAAGTCTCTGGGCTGGGCCAACCTGCTCACCCAGTAGCCCTGCGCCTCCTCACCTGCCTCGACTTACATTCAGAGCCTGAGCTTGGACAGAGATTCCAGCCCCTTCGAGGTACCAGAGACCCAGGCTGCCTCCCCCAGCTGTCCCTCAGGACTAGAGACAGGGACACACCTGGACTGAGCATCGATAACACAAGGACCACAGCAGCATGGGAGAGGGGAGGATGAGAAGGAATCCATCCTCAGAACTGTCCAGACCTTGGACCCAAGACCCAGGGATGACAAGGCGGGCAGAGTAGAGTAGGCATGGGGAGCCGAGGGACAATCACATAAAAATTAATACCAACATTTGTTTTATTGTGCTTTTTTGGAAAGATATCAGGGATTGAGCCCAGGGGCATTCTACCTCCGAGCTACACCCCTAGCTCTATTGTTTTATTCTTTATTTTGAAACAAAGCTTCATGAAGTTGCAGAAGGCCTCACTAAGTAGCTGAGGCTGGTGGCAAACCTGTGATCCTCCTGTCTCAGCCCTCCCTAGTTCTGGAATTACAAGCATGCGCCACCACACCCGCTTATTTTATTGTTTTATGTTCATTATGAAAAGAGTGTTCAGGCACCCTCAGCCCAAGCTAGTGAGAGGATGAATTGGTACAGAGAAGCAGGCAGTTTGGCAATACCAGTTCCAGTTTAAAGGTACATACCAGCCAGGCCTGGTGGTGCAGGCTTGTAATCCTGATACTTGGGAGGCTCAGACAGGAGAACTGCAGGTTCAAGAACAGCCTCAACAACTTAATGAGGCCCTCCACAATTCAGTGAGACCCTGTTTCAAATAAAGAATAAACCGGGCGTGGTGGCGCACGCTTGTAATCCCCGCACTTGGGAGGCGGAGACAGGAGGATCGCGCAGGTTCGAAGCCAGCTGCACTGGCTTAAGAGACCCTGTTTCTAAATTTAAAAAAGTATAAAAATGGGTCTGGGAGTGTAGCCCGGAAGTAGAAGGGTTTCCAGGAACCCCAGTACCACAAAAAAAAATAAAATAAAATAAAACAAAGAATGAAAATGAAAACAGAGCTAAGGGTATAGCTTGGAGGTAGAATGCCCCTTGGTCCCATCTCCAGTACCACACACACAAAAAATAAATAAGTTAAAGGCACATACCCTTTGGCCCAGCAATCTCACATCTAAGAATTTGTCCTACCAAAATAAACACTAATTGCCAGGACCTGTACAGAAAGGGATGTTTTTAGCAGCACTGTTTATAAAAATAGGAAGGAACTGAAAAACCCTCATGTGAATGCCCACGGCTGGAGGACTGACCAATCAACACAGACCTCACACAAGCAGAATGGCACGCAGCTGTGTTGTTAAGTGAGGTGGCCTGACGCGCCGTCAGAGAGACACGGCCAAGACAAATTAGGAGAGAAAAAAGACAGCTGAGAAGCAGTGTGTCCAACGCGTACAACATGATCGGCCACTGACAAAAAGAAAAATACACCCCAGGCATCTGAAAACCAAGCCGCAGCTCCTGATGGGGTGGGAGTGTGGGAGGAGCGGTCCACCCTCCACCCTGGGGACTTTCGAAATGTTTGAAGGCTTCTAGGAGTCAGAAAAGCAGAAACAACAGCAAGATTCATTTTAATATTAAATCAGTGCATTCTTATAGCAAAAAATAAAAAGAGAAAGTCTTGTACTATTTTATTTTCTCAGTGTGTATTCTCAACACCCAAAGTTGCATTTTTAACATCCGGTTGCATTTCTTTCAGTATTTTTCTATCGCTTTTTCAAGCATAGTTATTATTGATCTGTGTGTATAATTTAGCATCCTGGGAGGAGAGTTAAACTTCATATTACACCATTAAGCATTTACCATCTAGCGTTAAGTTTAAACAATGTTTTCATTGCCTGCAGAATATTCTGGATCGTACACACTTAGATTATTCCAGTTTTTTTTTCTTTCTAAGTGGGCTTGTGGTCAATATATGTATGCCTAAAACTTTTGGGAAGAAGTATATGGTATCTTTTAATGAATCTGTGCCTTGTTTAAAAAAATAAAATGTACATGTAATCATTCTATTGAATGGGTTGACCTTGATGGAGACTCAGACAGAATTGAGATAATTTTCCACCAAGTCTACCCTCACATGAGCTCTGCTTCACATCCCCTCCCCTCAAGGGCAGCCAGGTGGGTCCACCCCATCCCATTCTGAAGCCCCTGACAAATCCCAGAACCTGGGGAGTTAATCCTACCCACCTGTCAGCACTGACCGGTCCAGTCAGGTCTAGCCACACACCTATTCCTGCTCCAATACAGGGACCCTAGCTGGGAAGAGGGCAAGGGTGGCCACGGTCTGCTCTCTCCTTCCTCCTGCCCACCCGCTGTGGTCCCCAGCCCACCACGACCTGCAGCCCAGAACATGGCTGCAAGCTATTAAGTTCAAGTCTGTGTTCCCAGCCCCCATGCTTCCTTGAATAGAAGAGACAGACGGGAGAGGGGTAGCAGAAGATGGAGGGACTCCACCTGCAGCCGTTACTGGAGAGACCTGAAGCAGGCTTAGGATGCAAGATGGCCAGGGTCGATCTGTAGGCAGCAGCTCTGCCCACTAGTGCGCGGCCCCGCCCCACTGCGCCCCAGCCCTGTCGGTTCCCCACAGGCTAATTTCTCTAACCACTGAGGTGTTTTTCATGAAACTTTAATTCGTGCAGGGACAAGACCTTTGAAATAGCAGCCGGTGTGTTCTTTTATGATTTCCAGCCCCTACCCCAGGACCTTGATTCTGGCCTTACTGATTGGACTCAAAGCACGAAACTGAGTGAGAATGAGCCTCTATTGACTTTCAAGTAGCAAAGATCTAGACCCCCAGGATCTCAGCAACAGATTTGAAAGGACACCAGGCTTTCCACGGGGCAAGAAAAAGAGCCCCTGACCAGGGGATGAGGAGGGGGCCCCAAGAGCTCAGGCGCCACCTCCACTGCCACCTCTGTGGTCCAACCACTGTCCTCACTGCCTGGGTGACTGCTCAGCTGCCTCATCCTACCCTCACCACCCCACAGCCTCCTACTAACACAACAACCAGAGAGGCCCTGAAACCTGAGTCAGAGGTATTAGCCCTCGTCAGACGCTACAATGACCAGACTCTCACTCAGTCACAGCTAAGTCCTTACCAGGGCCCAGGAGACCGCACACTCTGGCCTCTTCACCTCTCAGCCTCCCATTACAGTAGGGCCTCAACACCTCTTATTACGCACAGCCTCACAGCCCTTTACCCGCCCTTGAACATGCCAGACATGCTCCTGCCCCGGGCCCTTTGCATTCACTGGGGCTGTTGCTTTGGGGACTATCTTCTCTCTCTCTCTCTCTCTCTCTCTCTCTCTCTCTCTCTCTCTCTCTCTCTCTCTCTCTCTTTCTCTCTCTCTCTGCTTCCCAGCTACCCTGTAAAACTTTCCTCCATCACTCCATGCTGCCATGATGTTCCTACCTTGGAGACGGCTGATTATGGACTGAAACTCTGAAACCATGAACCAAATAAACCTTTCCCCTCTAAGTTTTTCTTACCAGATATTTTGGTCACGGCATGAAAAAAGTAACTAAAACAAAGGGTTTCAGAGTTGATAGTTGTCCCAGGTGATGGGCAGCAATAAATGCAAGTACAAATTGGAAGACTGCACCCTCTAGGAGTGTGAGTTCACAAAACACACAGGAAACATAGCACCATGAGTGAGAGCCCGCAGGAACTGCAAACAGCGGGGTCAGACCCACCCACCAAAACAAAGATATCAAAAATCATTAGCAATGAGCTATAAAATAAACATATATATATATATATATATATATATATATTGCAATAAAGAAAAGCTTTAAACTATGAGTGATTAAAAAGACACTATAAAAATGACAAGGAAGATTTTAGAGAAAAAAAAAAGGAAAGCCTCAACTTAGAAACAGCTGAAGAGAATATTAGTGAACTAAAAGCACAGAAGCCAGGTGTGGTGGGACACACCTATAATCAAAGTACCTGGGAGGCTGAGTCACGAGGATAACAGGCTGAAGGCCAGCCTCACCAACTTAGCAAGACCCTGTTTCAAAATATAATAGGGCTGGAGGTCTAGCTCAGAGGTAGAACATCCCTGGGTTCAATCCCCAGCATCCCCTGCAAAAAAAAAAAAAAAAAAAAAAAAAAAAAGCTAATAAGATGGAAAATATGAGAAGAAACATGAACAATGAGTGAGAAGAATATATAACCCAACAAGAGTTCAGAAGCAGGAATGAAGAAGTACTTGAATAAAATTATCTTGAATTGTTGGGAAACAAAAATTTTCATCCCCAAAACATAAAATGAGATAAATAAAAGAAAGCCATAATAAAAGAAATATCTATCATGAGAGGGAAAGAGTATTAAAAACTACTAACAGAGCCAGGCAGGGTAGCACATGCCTGTAATTCCAGTACTTGGGAGGCTGAAATATATGGCTCAAGTTGGAGAGGCTGAAAATGATCAAGAGAGAATTCAAACACCAGACGAAGATCCCAGGCAAGTTGGGAGAAGGTGATCAAAGGATTCTGGGCCTCTGATGACCCTTAATCCTTGCTAAATTACACAGGCACCTTATAGAAGCCAAGATAGCAGTGGAAAAACCATCCAAGTAGATACAGGCTAGACCACACCCCAGGACATAAAGAAAGCCCACACATTGCAAAGCAACCGTGCATGGCCTCAGATCACAAAGCAGTTCAGTTAGAAATGAATAACAAAACTTAAAAACACCCATATGCTGAGAAATTAAACATATTTCTAAACACTTCAAAAATGAAAACAAAATAATAATGGAAAACTTAAATACACAGAAAAATAATGACACTACCGTGTATTAAAACTCATTTTGTGCCGTGAACATAGTACTGAAAAGATGACACCTTATATCAAAACCTAGTAAACCTATCACATTACAAAAGAAAAGCTCTCAAAAGTAATCATCTAAATAGGCAGGTTAAAAAGTTAGAAAAAAGTCAAGCGTGGTAACACATGCCCGTAATCCCAGTACATGGGAGGCTGAGACAGGAGGATAGATAATTCTAGACCAACCTTGGCAACTAAATGAGCCCTGTTTCAAAATAAAAAATAAAGAGAGTTGGGGGTATATCTCGGTGGTAGAATGCCGTGGGCTTAATCCCCAATACCACAAAATTAGAAAAAGAGAGACCTTAGGCACGACTGAAACCAAAATAGGAAAAAGCAGAGAAAGAAAGCAAAAATAGACAGCATTAACTATGGAAGAGAGACCATATAGTAGAAACTATGGGGATCAAATGGGTAAGTTAATATCAGAAGTGACTTTATGATACTGAATTCCAAAGCAGATGGCAGCGACACATTCTTATAAACATAAAACTTGGGAAAACTAACTAAGAAAGATATTTTTTTAACTGCACAGTCATATAGGGAAGAAAGAATCCAGACTAGGAGTGGAAATGTTCCCACCAAGACACTGGCCCCAGATGGTTTCATAACATGCTTTCTCAAACCTTCCAAGTAGGAATAAACTTAATTTTTCAAAAACATTTCCAGTATTTATGAGGCTAGAAAAACCTTGACACCAAAATCAGACAAAAAGAATACAAGAAGGGAAAATTACAGACTGAATTCACTCCAGAATATAAAGGCAAGGTCTTAAACATAATCAACATACAAAAGCCAGCAAATCAAGTTTGATCACTCCAAGAATGCAAGGTTGGTTTAGCATTAGGAAATTCATTAGTGTAAATCACCACATTAAAAAATGAAAATAGGCAGGGCGTGGTGGCGCACGCTTGTAATCCCCGCGCTTGGGAGGCAGAGACAGGAGGATCGCGCAGGTTCGAAGCCAGCTGCGCGCGCTGGCTTAGGAAACCCTGTTTCCAAATTAAAATGTAAAAATAGGTCTGGGAGTGTAGCCCGAAGGTAGAAGGGCTTCCAGGAACCCCAGTACCACCAAAAATAGAAAAAAAAAGAAAATAGAAAATCCATATAACTATTTTAAGGAGTGCAAATAAAACTCAGTTTTCTTTCATAAGTAAACTCCAAACTAAGAATAAAATGAGGCTTTCTTAACAAGATAAAAAGCATCTATAAAAACCTACTGTAAATCATACATTAGGACATGATGCTCAAAGCTTTCCCTTTGAAATTAGAAGCAAGACTACCTGCTACCACCACTTCTAGGAAGGCTAGAAAGAAAAGAAAACAAAAAGCAGAAGGATCAGAACAGAAGGCAGAAAGCTATCATTATTTACAGATGTGATTCTCTGTGCAAAAGCTGGAAAAGCTACAGATAAAAATAGGATTACAGAAGTTTTACAAATGTAGTGGTTACAAAAATCAATATAGATACATTGGATTGCCTTTTCCTGCACCAGTAAATGAAAAACAAAATACTACTTACAACAAAAAAAGTATAAAATTTCTAGCAATAAATCTAATGAAAGTCTCAGAAACTCTTGCTGGAGAAAATTAATACTTAACCTGTTTAAATCACACCTCAGCACATTGTAGCCCTCAGTGTATGGACTCTTTTTCTACTCCCCCAAAATTCAGCTGTTTGTTATATTCAGAGTTTTTAAACCGGGGGGGGGGGGGGGGGGGGGGGGGGATAACAATGTGTCAGAACTATTTCTGGTCATCACGTCTCATTAACATATCACTTTAAATGAAAATTAGCCGGGCGTGGTAGTGCACGCTTGTCATCCCAGCATTTGGGAGGCTGCAACAGGAGGATCACAGTTCGCAGACAGCCCCAGCTACTACTTAGTGAGGCTCTATGCAACTCCATGAGACCCTGTTTCAAAATAAAGAAGAAAAGATAGGGCGGGGGGGGGGGTGGCTCAGAGGTAGAATGCTCCTAAGTATTGCAAAAAATAAAAATAAAAATAAATAAAAATAATATTTGCTTAATGTTTCCCTTTTTTTGTGGTATTGGAACCCAGGTGGCATTCTATCTCCAAGCTCCACCCCTAGTCCTATTTTTTTTTTTATTCTTTATTTTGAAACAGGGTCTCACTGAGTTGCGGAGGGCCTCACTAAGTAGCTGAGGCTGGCCCTGAACCCAGATCCTCCTGTCTCCGCCTCCCAAGTACTGGGGTTACAAACGCACACCACTGCGCCCGGCTTGCTTAACGCTTCGGAGTTTCCCAAACACCATCACTTTCATTGCCTTTCACAACAGCCAAGAGGTAAGCATTTGAGGAAACGGAGGCATGGACAGGTGAAGTCACTTGCCCAGGGATATCAGCTAGGGAGACGGGATCTGAAACCAGGTCTGTCTTAGCTCAAAGTTGAGCTGTTTTCACCATACTACATAACCAATGAACTGGAGCTCACTCAGTGACCAATCCACCGCTCCATATTGATTAACACTGTGCTAGCAGCTGGGAAACACGATAGATATGAACTCACTTTCACAGAGCCCAGAGTCAGTGGAAGGAAACAGATCACCAAGCATTTACCTTGGAGCAGAAAAGCAGGAAGACTTCCTGGAGGAAGTAGTATTTATGTCCTAACTGGAAAAGGAGTATGAGCCACCTGGTAATGGGACAAGGTAGAAAAGCAAAGAAAAGATATTCAAAAATAAAATAACATCATGTGCAAAGGCCCAGAGGTGAGAGAAAGAACAGCCTGTAACTGAAGTCAAAAGAAATCTAGATGTCTGCAGTCTAGGCTGTGGTCAGGGTGTGTGGGAGAGAGGCAGGGCTGACCCGCGTAGGGCCCAGAACAGCATTCTGCGGAGTCCGGGCCTGTCCAAAGGAAAATTAGGCCATTGAAGAGTTTTAAGGAAGAGTGTCACATTCGACCTAAGCTTTAGAAGACAGTGAGTCCAATGTGGGAAGAGGCATAAGCCAGGGAGTCAGGCCAGCAGAGACCTGGTGTGCAGCCGATCTGCATTCTGCCCATCTGAAGCTCCCGTCAGGACTCTGGGCCACAGTGACATTTCCCAGTGTAGCAGCTGAGACCTTCAGAACAGGGATAGGTGACCTCAGGACTGGGGGGGAGGCTGGGAAGCCATTGGGACAGAAGGGCCAGAATCAGGCCTTGGTGCCCCCAATCTGTCTTTCATCTTTGTCTCTGCTTCCTTCTGCCAAGTGGCCTCAGTTTTTCCTGCTGCACTTGCTCAAGCCCCCTGTGGCCTGGGAAGATGACCCAAGGCCTCTTCTCTGAACTCCAGGACTCCAGAGGAAAAGGAGAGTTTCTGCTACCAACTCCAGCAGGAATGGCTTGGAATGGCCCAGCTTGCACTAGTTAGTGTGGCTTAGGGAAGTGATCCTCTGATTGGCCAGGCCTGGGTCACATGTCCGTACTTGTGATCTAAGTAGGACCAAAGAACAGGAAGTGGAAGAGCACAGATCCAGATGGAGAAGGAGGCCTGGCAAGCAGGTTAGAACAAACAAGGAACTAATCATCAGCAAACACATAAAAAGAAACAGATGCTCTAAGTGTGTACATTCCCTTCATCCTTTAAACCTACACTCAGCTACCACCTCTGGAATGAACTTCTTCAGACCTCTCCCAGATACTGTCAGAATTCACCTATGTGTCCCCACTGCATCCAGCTCTTACCTGTGTCACAGCCCAGGGCAGCTGGTACAGGTGTGTCTCTCAGGACCTTTCTGATGTCCCCTGAGACCTCACAGAGGGTAGGCAGCCATGTTGGCGGGGACTTGGCTGAGGAGGGGTCCCTGAAGGTGTGGTTTAGGGGATTCTGTAAGGTCCCTCCTCCCCTTGCTTTCTCTCTTGCTCCAGCCTCTGATGTGAAAGAAAAGCCTCGGTCTCTCCCTTCCTCTGCTTCCCACTGCTGTGCCCTGGGTTCTGCAAATCTGGCCCAACATGGACTGAACCTCTGAAATCTCCAAAATCTGTGAGCAAATAAACCTCTCATTTCTCTAAGTTGTACAGTCAGTTGTTTTGATTATAGCAATGAGAATATAGATATTTTATATATAAACCAAAACACTTGATATTTATATATAAACTTGACAGAGCCAGTCCAGTGCATAGAAGTATACAAATACATAAAATCTCCTTGTGGTTGTAGTACGTGCATGTTGGCGTCACCATGAGGAGCTCCCATGTACCCAGCCAGCTGGCCCTGGATACTGAAGATCTAGGCCTATTTCAGCTTGCTACAGCAAGACTAGAGCTGTGTCTCAATCCTTTTTTTCCACTCCCAGTGTTTTCCTTCCTTCATTCCTTTGGATGAACTAGATCAAACTCACAACTTCACAGCCTTGGTCAGTCACACAACATTGGTAGTCAAACAATTTATTACACCCATCCTCCAACCTTTCCCAGGGCTACTCAAAATTGGAAAACATCATCAATTAGCCCATCAAACTGATCAGTCAATCCAGACACCAGTCCTAGCAGGCAGAGAAGGAAGGAGTCAGATGGTGTGAGGCTGGCTCAACAGGTACCCACTGAGTCCTTCAGACAATTCTGCTCAAGTAGCCCCACAGCCAAGAAATTATCCCTACAGTTGGCAGTGCTCCCAGAGCTTTTCAGAAACAGGGTCATTGAGAACACACCTTTAGGCAAAGACCAGACCCGCTGCTCCTCAACCTCCATTGCTTGCAGCAAGCAGCCATCTGAAACCCCAGCCCTGGTCATCCCCGGCCACCTGTGGCCTCAGACAAGACCCAGCCCGGCAAAGCTTTAACTCAGCAATCCCACTTCCAGTGTCAATACCGGGAAAGCTCCTGAGGGTACACACCAAGAGGCCGGCACACGTACTGATGATGATACTTTTTATAGAAATAAAAAATAGAAGGAATCTAAATATCTGTCAATAAAGAAGGGGTTTAAAAAAAAAAGATAGCACGTCTATTATGCCATGGAGCATGATCCATGGCCTCATTTTAAGGAATGAGGTGCCTCTATGTGTGCCAACAAGGAAAGACATTTGAGAAAAAAGAAAGAGGCACAACGATGCATATTGCATTATGCCTTTTATGGTTTTTAAAGCACCCATTAAAAATGCATGCATATGCAGGTACATAAACACATGGAAATGGGTCTGTAAGGATCACATGCCACCCTGATAACAGCGGTTGTTTCAGGAAAGAGATTCAAACGTGGAGGTAAGTTGCGGAGGAGGCTAGCCCAGGGAGCCTGTTATTTATCTAAGCTGTTCAACTCTATGACCAAAAGAATATATGCATACAGCCTTGTATAATCAAAACTAGGACTTTTTTAAAAGTCAGGGGTTATGTACACTGTAGCATGCCAGTAATCATAGAAAACTAAAAAATGCCCAAAACACCCACCTGAAAGGAACCAGGCAACAAGTGCTGGTGCCTGTAATAAAAGACTGCCAGGGAGCTGCCGAGAAAACAGAGCCTGACCCAAGGGAGAGAGATGAGATCCGCTCCAAAGAAAACACAAGCTGCAAAGTGATGCTCACAGCACAGTCCCACGCTGGGTGGTGTAGTTGTGGTTGTGTTTGGTCGTGGTGGTGGTACTGGGGATTGAACCCAGGGGCATTCTACCTCTGAGCTACACCACCAGCCCTATTTTAGTTTCTGTTTTGAAACAGGGTCTCACTAAGTTGCTGAGGACCTCAAAAAGTTGTTGAAGCTGTCCTCAAACCTGCAATCCCCCTGTCTCAGTCTCCCAATTACTGGGATTACAGAAATGCACCACCACTCTTGGGACGATCTTATACTTGGAACATAAAGATGAGTTATCAGACACCAAGTAAGAAATACCTGCCACGCCACTGTGGAGGTGGCGGGGTAAGGGCACACCCTGGGTATTGCGCACATCCGGGTCAGTCTCCACTGAGAGGCCTTGGGGGTCACTCCAGTAGTCTGATCTCCCTTTACCTATCTAGAAAGGGGCTGATGGTAGAATATAAGGTACAGTGCTGGCAACAGGACTGTCGGAGCAAATGAATCCAGAGGGCTCCCCAGGGCCTCGATGCAGCCCAGCTGTGATAACATCTGCAGTGGACTAGGCTGGGGAAGAGAGCTCTTCACAGCCTGACACTCTCCCACACTGCCGGCCGTGAACTTGTATTGCTTCGTATCCCAAAAAACCTAATAAGGAGCTGGGGGTGTAAGCTGGGTGGCAGAGCTTGCCTAGCATGCACGAGGCCCCCGGCCCATCCCCAACACTTACTGAAAAAGTAAAAAAGGAGCCAGTTATGGTGGTGCACGCCTGGGATCCCAGTACTTGGGAGGCAGAGATGGGATGATCGCAGGTGTGATCAGCTTAGTGAGGCTTTCAGCAACTTAGTGAGAGCCTGTTTCAAAATAAAAAATCAAATAGGGCGCCGGGCGTGGTGGCGCACGCTTGTAATCCCAGCATTTGGGAGGCTGAGACAGGAGGATCACGATTCATGGACAGCCTCAGCTACTTAGTGAGGCCCTCAGCAACTCAGTGAGACCCTGTTTCAAAAGAAAGAATTAAAAAGTAGGGCAGGGAGTGTTGCTCGGAGGTAGAATACCCCTGGGTTCCATCCCCAGTACTGCAAAAAAAATAAAATAAAATAGGGCTGGGGGTGTAGCTTGCAGGTAAAATGCCTGGTTTCAGCTCCCAATACCACATAAATAAATAAATAAATAAATAAATAAATAAATAAATAAATAAATAAATAAATAAATGTAAAAACTAAAAGAAGAAGACCAGCCTCGCCAGCAGCTGCCTGATGTGGCCGTGCTGCGGGGCTCCCCCGCCCCTACCCCACCCCCAGCCATCCTGGCGCCCACTAAGGGCTGGCAGGCGGGCTGTCACTGGATACAGCCCAGGAGTGCGTGCCTCTGGCCGCTGCCAGCTCTCGCCTCGAGAAAATTGTTTCCAGTTCCAAGACTGTGATTATGAAGAAGTGCAGATAAAATAAGCCAGGCTCTCCAAGCACGGCGATCCCTCCCTGCCACGGGCTCAAGACCAGGGGGACGGGCAGGAGGTGGGTGACAAGTGTCACCTGCCAGCAACCCGCGATTTAATATAGTTCTGACATTTCTCCAGCTAAGCGGCGGCCAGGGCTCCCGTCGCATGAAATCAGGCAGATAAAAGCCGGAGCAGAGGGCACCGGGACCTTGACTCCCTGTCATTTTGCTACCAGCTCTCCCAGGGATGGGCGGCACGTTAAGCCGCGAAGTCAATAACAAAATGGACCAGGGCTGAAGGTAAAAAAAGAGAGAGATTGAGAATCCCACGAAATTGCTCCTTCCTCGAGAGCCGCGTGGTTCTCCCGCTGTTTGGGGAAGAAGGCCGTCGGGGAGGCTCTGTCCAGCCGTGCAGGGGAGCCCCAGGCTGCTGGCAGGGGAGTGGGAGGCTCCAGTGCCAGCACTGAGCGCCTACTATGTGCCGGGCGAGGCAGACCCCGGGGACACCGCAGGAACATGACAGCGTCCTGGTGAACAAGCATGTCTGTTCCCCCCACAGCGCCTAACCTTGCCCTGACCTCTCTCCCCCCTCCTGGAGGAGCCGGGCTCTGTCACAAGAGGCAAGTGCCTGCCCCAACCTCGGCCTCAGCTTCTCCATTCGTAGAGTGAAGAGGAGTCAAACACCAACACCTCTTGCCGTTCTCGGTTAAGTCTCCAGCTCCCTGGCTCACGGGAGCCGTCGGGGGGCAGGACAGTGTGACCCCAGCACAGGGCTTGGTAGCCGTGTGGCAGCAGTGTGGGGTTTTGAGCACGGCCCTGAGTCACACAGGCTGGGCCTCACCGTGCGCTGGCTCCTCACCAGCCACCAGACCTATCTCCGGGCCCTGGTCCCTCATCTGTAAAGCACAGGATCATCGTCACCTCCTCTGAGGGTGATCCCAAGATCTCAGGACAAAGGGTGGGAGCGCTGGTGGTGGCGGGCACACTGTGTGCTCCTAACGCTGCTTGGCTCCTACTAAGAGCAGGCGCTTCAGCACGGAGCCGGTACCTCTTGCTGTTGTGAAGCTGTCGGCTTCACTGGCCACTGTTGCTGTCTTCCTGCCTCTCCTTCCACGCTCCTTCCTTCATGCATTCCCACAGGTGCACCCTCCGTGGTCCCAGCAGTGCTCCTTGCCACAGGGCTGCACCAGGGAAGGAGTGAGGGGGCTCTGGCCCTCCTGGGACTCATGTTCCTGGTCACCTCACAACAGCGGCTCGGTGGCACCCTCTGGCCCTGTGCCCCTCTCTAGGGCAAGACCCCCACTCTCACCCCCCACCCCCCCCCACCCCCCCACCCCCCCCACCCCCCCCCCCGGGACCCCAGGGATGGGACCTGACAACCCCCTTGGAGTCCCATGGCCACACCCCCTGCCATGACTGAATGATGGGAAGCAACCTGACCCCAGGCCAGCCAATCAGACATGGGGTTGGGCCTGAGAGGCAGACCCTGACCCCAGGCCAGCCAATCAGACATGGGGTTGGGCCTGAGAGAGGCAGACCCTGACCCCAGGCCAGCCAATCAGACGTGGGGATGGGCCTGAGAAGCAGACCCTGGCCCCATCTGGCCTGTGGAGAGGTCAGAAAGCAGGCTGGCCTACCATAGAGGGACAGAGGGAGGAGAATGAAGCTGGGTTAAGGAGGGAGCCTGCTGCCCCTTCCCCCAAAATCATTCACATACCTAGCTCCGGGCTGTGACTACAGTGGTCTGATGGGTTTCAGCTCCCCCTGAGCAGAGGGCCCACTCACCCCCTGCCCACCAGCCGCACCAGTGCGTCGCCTCCCCTGGAGGAAGGGTTTCCATTCACAGACAGGCAGCACAGGAGCGGGGCTGGGGGACTCTGGGGACGGCTAGGTAAGCGCAGTCTGGCTGTTCAGTTTGAGGAGATCATTAGGCCAGCACAGTGTGGCAGGCAGCCAGGCGTAACCTGCAGCTCAGGCTGGAGAGGTGTGCCGGGGCCTGTCTGTCCTCACCAAGGTCCCCTTTGCCACTTTCTCTGCTTCCTAAACTCCTATTGATCCAGCAAAACCCAGATTAGAAGACTCCTCTTCCGGAAAGCCTCCTTGCCTTCTATCCATCCCTGTTAGAGTAAATCTGGCTTCCAGTCCCAAGGATTGTAGCCCCTCCACACGGGTTCTTTTGACCCCATTGTGATTTGGTCGTGTTGTCTTTATTTTCTTCACACACCATTACCACCATCTGATAGGACGGTAGCACTCAGACATTGGTAGGAAAGTTTGTGACACCCTTCGGAGCCGTAATCCTCAGCACACACCAGCACACAGTGTCTCCCATCCCTGGGGCACCGGAGGGCTGGAGAGCAGCAAGGCATGGGAGATCCAAGGGTCAAGGCCAGGTTTTACTTCCCCGAGCCTCACTGTCAATGTAAGAGCAGCTCCGGGGGTGTGAGGGCCAGCCACCTTGGCACAGCAGGGTCTCCCCACTCCTCTAGCCAGTGGGACACCTCCGGGGACCTCTAGAGGCTTCCCGATAGTAATCGATGACAGGCTGGTTTGTAAACTCAGGGACTCCAGGCCCCAGGGACTCCCAGCCAGGGCTTTGCAAAGGACAGCTGTCCCCTCGAGTGCAGGAACCTTAGGACTTGCAAGGTCCCACTGATCATGTGACTTGCCACATCGTGGTGCCCAGACCAGTGAGATCTTCAGCCCAGCAGCTCTGATCCCCTCTGTTCCCTCCCAGAAGACCCCTGCAGCCCAGGTCAGGGTCTACAGCAAGAAGAAACCCTAGCCCGGTTTGGGTTTGTTCAAGAACCCCCAAAGCCCCACTCCTATCTCCAGCTTGGAATCATCAGAGCCTGGTACAGCAGTCAGCAGCAGCCAGGCAGTTTGCACAGAGACGTCCTCGCTCCATCTGCCCAGATCTGTACTCCGAGCACGGATTGCTGGGCGGCACACTTGATCTTTTTCTAACGAATCAGTACGTTATTGCCAGAGCAGAGCTTTGTGCAGAGCAGAGCGTGTGCAGGCGTCTGGGGTGTGGAAGCTGACCTCTGGTTCTGCAGGTTTATTTGTCTCCCCACGTCACCCGCTGCCCCGGCCCTGGGTCACCGGACACTGACGGCAGCTTTCAAAGCCCTGGGCTTTGGTCCCCAGCACAGAGGATGAGCATCTCTTTTTTTTTTTTCTTTTTTTTCCCTCTCTTCTTCTTTTTGTCCTTTTTTTCCCCTCATCCTCTTGGCTGCTTGTAATCTCTGAGAACAGAGAAACACTTTCTCAGAACGGCAGCATCCCCTTCCTTTAATCAGGACCTAATTCCTTTATCACAGCGCTCAGAGATGGAGGCTTCCAGAGGAGATGAGGGAGATACTGACCATAATTAACATTCTCTGCTTGGCAGAAAACAGGGTGCAGGGTATGCATTGCTTTTTATAGGGCTTCAGCATGGAAGACCCTGGAGTGATGGGGGCAGCCCACGAATTAGCAGAGACCCCACCAGGTCGGGCAGGAATTCAGAGGAAACAAGGGCTGCCCACTGAGAGGCAGGGGCCAGCACAGAGGCTGGAGCGAGCCTGGACCCCTCCACCAGGAGGACTAGATGCTCTAGGTCTCTGAAGGAGGAAGGGAAGGTGGAGGGAGGGAAGGAGGAAGGGCTCTGTCTTCCCAGGGAGGCGCTCAGGGGAAAAGGCCTCCTTAATTGTCTGGAATAAACTGTCTTTGCTATTTTGTGTTCTAACCCCATAATGCACCTCAGTAACACCAGGGCTTCTATGATCTGCAAACACAGCAGAAGTCAGGCCTTCCCCAGCTCAGGGCCTCATGAACCTCAGACACTCTCCCCAGCAGGAAAAGAACTTTCTGGGCAGAGAGAGGGCAGATGGGCTGGCTTGGGTCCCATAAACACCACTGAGAGGCGGGAGCTCCCCTCCACTTGGGCATCTCTGCTCTGCCTTCCAGGATCTGCCCACTAATGCCCAGCCCCTGAGTGACCAGGATCTAAAAGAGGAGGCGCCCCGCCCTGGGCTGCAGATCTGGGCACCTGAGGCCATGGAGGCACGCCCAAGAGCCTCACAAGTCCCAGCACCTTTAAGTGACATGCAGGTGACACGTTCATTTGCTGGAGAGGGACCCCAGGGCCTCACTCATGCTAAGCACACACTCTACCACTGAGCTACACCCTGGGCCCTGATCATGTATTTTCTTCCAGCCAAGGCCAAAGTCCCTTCTGAGGCCCGGTCTGTCTGAAAAAATGAGCTAGAGAAAGGCTGGGCGTCAGGGTGACCGAGCCAGCATGTGCAAATGAGCTAATGCACGACTGAAAAAATGAACAGAAGAAATGGGTGAGAGCACGAATGAGTGAAGGACGTGAACAAATGCTAGTGAAACAAGTCTGTCTGCATGAACATGACCATACCCCTGGAAGCAGAGAGAGGTTGGGATCTTGTCCAAGATCACACAGTGAGAGGCCGAACTGGGACGGCCCCAGGCTTTCTGGCCACAGGGCCCACACTTGCAGCTCTGCTCTGGACCAGCTCCGTGGCCAAGGCTCACAGACAATTGGGTATTCTCACCAAACCCCATCCTGCCCCCAGCTGACGTTTTCTACAGGGACTCGAATGCAGCCCCTGCAGGTGCTGAGTTTCGTCATCGAATCTCCCCATGCTGTGGCTGGGGTCTGGCTGGTCCAGAGACCGCCTTTTCTGATGTCTGCTTCCAGTGATTGCTTAACCTGCTCCACTTCCTGCCTCTGGAGGGCTCGGGGCACCGTGCAAGTCCGGCAGGCTGCAGAGGGTTTGCTCTGCCCTGGGCAGGCCACCAAGGCAGGAAGGAGATCCTGGCCAGGGCTCGGCCTGCAGCTCAAATGGCATTGTGAGAGTCAGAGATAGTTTAGTCTCTGCCTTGCTGCCTACATTGCTTATTCTACAGATTTGGCTCTTCAAGGTAGATGGAAAAAGACAGGGAGTCTGGCTAGGGAGACAGGAGTCGGGAGTCACATGGGCACAGATTTAGGCCCAGCATCCGCTCAAGGTCAGACAGGTTGCCCCATCGGGGAATGAGCTCCACGTCCCCAGAAGGGCTCAAGTAATTACGAGACAACAGAGAGGGTGATGTCTGTGTCACAGGAGGGGATTGAACTGAGGTCACATTTGGTGATAATATCCTGATGCCAAGGTTTCTACTGCAACTTTGTGGTTCCTCTGAATGGTTCCATTGTTCCAAGTCTTTTGTGGAGACTTGAGCTTTTTGTAGAGCTTCTGAGCTTCCGTGGGCCTGCGAGTCCTCGGAGGCATGTGTGATCTTGTAATTCTGGGATTCTGCATAAAGACAAGATGCTCACACCCTGCCACTCAGAGGTTCTATAAAAGCATCTTCGAGTGTAGGAAAGCTGTTCTAATTCCGAGATCCTGCGTATCTCAGGCGCTGTGAATGGTGCTGACATCAGAAAATGCCCCCGCTGGGTGGGAAGGAGGCCAAGGAGCCGTTTATCTCAGCATTAGTAAGAGGAGCCTGGGAGTTTCCGATTCCACCCTCCACCTCACTGTCATCTCACTGTGATCTCCCCAGTCTCTCCCAACAAGGACCCAGAGCCCTCAGGTTCACAGAACATCCTGGGAGCTCCCCCCCTTCACCAGCTTGGCCAACTGTCAGCAGAGCAGGGTCTCCGGGAGGCCGTGACGCTAGGCTACAAAGTGTTCTTGGCTTCTCCCACACGCCCCTCCCTGCGGGACCCTCCCAGACCTGGAGATTCAGGACAGGAGCACCTCCTGCTTCTCTCCCTCTGGCCTTCTACTGCCACTGTGGCACCCTCTCCAGGGCACGGTTATAACCCAGGTCATCCCAGACTCCTCGCCCACCCTCAGGTGTTCAGGGTTTTTTTTCAAAGTCCATCATAAAAACCTGTGGGCAGATGTGCTCCAGGGCACACCCCAGGGCGTGGGGTCTTTCTAGTGTGTTTCACTGAAGAAAAGCATCACAGGGAGCAAGAAGCAGCCCCGTCCTTCCGCCCATCTGCTCCTCTGGCCTCCGCTGCCTGAGCCACTGCACTCCCCCAGGCTCTGAGTGGGGCTGTCCTGCCAGCCCCCATTCTAGTTTCTCTAGAAGGAACCTGATTCCTGGGCCAGATACTGGGGAATAAGTAGGGAGGTACTGGTATTTTTTTTTTTTGGGGGGGGAATACTGGGGTGGAACCCAGAGGCTTTTTTCCCAGACCTATTTTGTATTTTATTTGGAAACAGGGTCTCACTAAGTTGATGAGAGCCTCACTAAGTAGCTGAGACTGGCTTTGATCCTGTGCAATCCTCCTGTCTCAGCCTCCCATGTGCTGGGATTACAAGCGTGCGCCACCATGCCCGTCTTGAGGTCCTGGGATTCTGAAGGAGGGATCTGAGATCCACACTGGGTCCTCAGAGACATCCGCTGTAGCCCCTGAGCAGGGAGGCTAGGACCAAGGCACCTGCAGCAAAGAGCGAGTCCAGAGCCTACAGGAACCCCAAGCTGGCCTGAGCCCTGGAGCTGCAGGAAGCTCTGACCCCCATGGGGCAGGCTGTGTAGACAGAGGCCCTCTCATAGTTCCAGCCTCTTCCAGCCTAGGGCTCAGGGCCCCACAGCCGGCTGCACCTGCCCCAGCTCCAGGGTGCAGAGAGCAGCCTTTCTACCTTCTGCCCGTGGCATTGGTCCCACCTGGGTGGCTTCTGTCCCACCCCAGCCTCAGTCAACTTGTCCACTGCTGAAAGGCCCTGGCCAGCCCAGGGGCTTCTGTTCCCTCCAACCTAGTGCTACTTGAAAGGAAGCCACATGGACCTGAGGGAAGGGGTCTCAGGCATCCTGGTGGGAACTGGTGACCCTTCCCAGGCACCTGGGCTCACTGCCAGATCCTGACATGGAGCGACACCTTCAGGAAACCAGCGGCAGCACAACTCACCAGGGGAGGCTCAGGAAGGGACCGCCCCAACCCGAGCCTCAGGCCACGGCTGGGCTCAGAGTCAGCTGGTCATTGGTGGGTGGAGAGATGCAGCCTGGGGGGCACAGACACACCCTCAATCACCCTCAGGAAGCCCCACCAGCACACCTAGCACCCTCCCTAGAGTGGGAACACTTGCAGAGCTGCTTGGGAGAGGAGGGGGTCACTGGGGCCAGGCTGGGGCACCCAGGGTGCAGCTAGCTGGACATCGCTCAGAGTCACTGTCTCCACAGGACCTGAGCAGAGGGTGCTGACCACCCAGGCCACACAGGACAGTTGGTGCCTGTGTGGCCAGAGCCATGGGGTCTCCTGATGCCCTGGCCTGTGTCCACTCCCCCAAGCTGCAGTAGCCACCATAGTAACCGCTCAGACCAGGTGACAGAGGCAGGCCCCACGCCCCAAGGGCCATCTCAGACCCCAGAGCCTGTGGGCCTAAGGGACTCAGGAAAGAAATCAAGACCTCGAAGCCCAAGGGAAGGTGCCCTGGGAGAGAAGGCAGCTGAGGAGCCGCGTTCTGAGCCCCTCCTCAGTAGGCCCTGGCGGCACTCACCCACAGGCTTCAGGAATCCCATTTTTTAGATGGGAAAACTGAGTGTCCTAGATACATGGCATGCCCAGGTCCCCTGCCATCTAGTGGTTCTACTCAGGCCTGCCTGGCTCCTGACCTTCCTTGAGCCTCAGCTGGCACAGACAGAACTAAACCATCAGGACCAGGTCCTAGATCCAGACAGAAGCAGCTCAAGCCATGGCCCTGCACTAGCACATGGGTGGCCATGGGCCCCTCTCACCCTGATTTTCCCATCTGTACAATCGGAGGGATGACCCCTGTTGTGCGGGTGGTGTGAGGGTCAGAACCAACCTCAGGCCCAGCAAACCACTTACCCTGGACCAATACCAGTGACGCCCGAGTAAGGCACCTTCCTTAGTGGGAAACACCCATTCCTGGCTCAGGGTAACTTTGTGCATCTACCTATATATCCATCCTCCCTCTATCTACCATCTTCTCCATCCATTCATCCATCCACCCACCCATCCATCCATCCATCCTATCACTCACCCATCTGACCATCCACCGACCCATCACCCATCCATGTATCTGCCTAATCATCCATCCACTCATCATTCATCCATCCATTCCTCTATCTACTATGCCCTCTATCCATCCATTTATCTACCCACCCACCCATCCATCCATCCATCCACCCACCCACCCATCCATCCTCCCATCCATCTATCCACCTAACCTCCATCCACCCATCCATCCACCTGCCCACCATTCATCCACCCATCTACCCATCCATCCATTCTTCCCCCCCTCCACCTACCCATCCATCTATCTATCCCCTTCATCCACCTATCCTTTCAACTATTCTCTTGCTGATTTATTCAGTGTGAACACAGAGCTGCTTTGTACCTGGCACTGGCAGAGGATAGTGCCAGAAATAAGACCTTGTCACCAACATCCAAATGCCCTTCCAGCCCAGGGAACACAGTGAACGCAGATGCCAGGAGTGCCAGCTGAGATGAGGCCTGAATGAAGTCCCCTCCAGCCATCAGCCTCTCTCTCTGCTGGTGGAGTTCTGAGGGAGCACCAGGTTGGGACCCAGCCTCCTGTGGAGCCAGGGAGGGCTTCAGGGGGATGGAGAGATGGATGGATGGATGGATGGATGGATGGATGGATGGATGGATGGATGGATAAGAAGGAAGGAAGGGTGAGTGAGTGGATGGATAGGACAAAGCTATGTATCTAGCAATCAGGGCAGGGTTCAGACCCCTGGAGATTATACCAAACCTGTCTCTACCAGCTTAACAAACCTTTGCCCCTCAAGAGGACAAAGCCCTCACACAGAACATAGCCTACAGTCCAGGGATTTGCCTGCCTCTCCTTTCCTCAGAGTCATGCCCTGTGAAGTGGGCCCTGTGGCCTCAGTCCATGAACAAAGATATGGCAGCCCCCAAAAGCCACATGACCACCGAGTGGTCCAGCGGGTCCCACACCCAGACCTGCATGGCCCAGGGTGCTAGGGGCCAGGAGGATGCCCTGGTGGGGTGGGGCTCCTCTCAAAGCTCGGCTGGGGCTTAGGGTGATGGGCGCTGTGAAAGCCATGGTCACCTCACCCAAAATAGAGTCCTGAGGATGGCAGTGACGTTAACAGGAACACCCCCAGTTATTCACCCACCCACCACCCCCACCCACGCCAAGCTCCCCAGCGCTCCACCTCTGTCCCTCATCTGACCCTCGCCACAGCCTGTCACAGATGAGGAAACAGGCTCACCCTGGAGCCACAGGCAGAGCCAGGCTGGACCCTGGGCGCCTGGCTCCAGGGCCTGCGGCCCCTCAGGTGCTCCCGAGCTGCAGGGGCTCCCAGACACGGGTCCATCCCCCACCTGCACAGTGCCCACTCACCCCCTCCAAGCTGACCCCAGAGGGGCCCCTTCTTCAATCTGCCCCAACCCAAGAAATAATGTCTACAAAATTAAGGGCTTCAAATTGCTGCAGGGTTTTTCTCTGCTATTAAAATAAATACATGACTGATAAATATAAAATCTTTGTCCATGCCTGATCCAATTTCACCTCTCATATCCCCAGTGAACCCTATTCCCTGGAGGCTCTGGAGGAGAGAGGGCTGGGGAGGGGACAGGTGGACACGGCCTCTTTCAGCCCAGCCAGCCCAGTGCAGTGCTGGCCCCCGTCCTCTGGAAAGGCTGCCGCTCCCGGCTGGACAGAGTCACAGGAAGGGGGAGGCTGGGGAAGGGGTCCTGAGAATACCATGCAGGGTAGCCGGCCCAGTGCCCTCACCCCAGCAGGAAGGTCGGGCATGGGTCAGAATTACCCCTCTGCACCACCCACAGGAGAGGCTGGGAGGCACCTGCTCCTGGGAACCCCGCCAGGACGAAGGCGAGATCTGATGCCCTCGGAGGAGAGGGAAATCCTTCCCTCCCGAGCAGGCCTCCTGCCCACCAGGAGCTGCGCCAGCCGCGGGGGTAGAGCTGAACAGGGTGTGTCCCAACCTATTCTATAGGTGGGGCACAGCCACACTGACCCAAAGGCAGGACCCCTACCTCTGAACCCCAGAGAGACCCTGGGCAGCAAAAGGGGAGGTGCCAGGGCCACGTGGGACAGACAGGGCTGGGCTCAAGTCTCAGCGCCTCTGTCGCCCATTACCACGGCCTTCTGCCCTCCAAGCCTCACTTTCCCCACTTGTGAAACAGAGACGTCCTGCCGCCCGAGGTGGCTGTGGGGGCAACGCTCAGCTCACTGAAAGTACTAAGGTGTACTATTTATACTATTTATAATTAGTGATGTGTGCGTGTATGCCTCTACCACCTTGTACCCCATTAAGATGTATGACTACAGTGCCCCAATAAAACAAATAAATAAATAAAAATAAAAATATATTGCTCTATAATAAACACATATATAAATTGATTTTATATTTGTGTGTGAGTGTGTGTGTGTGTGTGTGTGTGAGAGAGAGAGAGAGAGAGAGAGAGAGAGAGAGAGAGAGAGAGAGAGAGAGATGAAGAGAGAGATATGGAGAGACAGCGACTGGGGATTGGACCCAGGGGCATTATCCTACTAAGCAACACCTCCAGCCCTTTTTTTGTGGCACCAAGGATTGAACACAGGGGCATTCTACCTCCAAGCTACACCCCTCAGCCCTATTTTATTCTTTATTTGGAAAGAGGGTCTCACTAAGTTGTGGAGGGCCTTACAAGTAGCTGAGGCTGGCTGAGAACCTGTGACCCTCCTGTCTTGTGAGCCTCCCAAGTATCTTTTTATACTGAAATAAGGTCTCATTAACAGGATCTCACTGAGTCGCCAAGGCTGCCCTCAAATCTGCAATCCTCCTGTCTCAGCCTCCCAAGTACAGGGATTAAAATTACAGGTGTGCGCCACCATGCTGGGCTTGAACCACCCACTCTTACTGCTACTGCCAGGCCACGGGGAACAGAGGGAGCTGACAGACTCTGTCCCTCAGTCTCAGCCCCGGTCCTCATCAATCTCCTGGAAACAGAGCTGACCTGAGTCTGGGGAGTGACTGAGCGCCTCACGCCGGTTTGAGGTCCCCGCTAGCTCGTGCTAGGGTTTCAAGGTCCAGTGCTGGGGATGAAGAGCCTGCTGAGTGCCTGGCAGAGCCCAGGTGCTGTCAGGAAGGTGAGGCTCAGAGGCTCAGGAACTTGCCGAGGCCCCACAGGCCTGAGTGCTGAGCAGCACCTCACTACCAGGTCCAAGCGCAGGCCGGGTAGTCACTCAGAATCAGAACCCCCAGAAGCTTCCTTAAAATGCAGACTCCAGGGCCTCACCAGCCGATGCCCCAGCCCACCTGGGCCTGTGCACCTGGAGCTGCCTTGTGGCACTGGTCTGTGCTGAAGAAACCACAGCAGGCGCTCAGGTCTCAAGAGGGGTCTGCTGGGTGACTTCAACCTTCTCAGAGTTTCTGCAAATCAGGCCCGTAGCACCTGGAGCCAGACACCCAGGTCAGCAGCATGGACAGCCCAGCGCACTGGCACAGGGACTCAGTGCCGACACCAGTGTCCTTCAGTAAACAAGACCCTTGGCTCCTCCCCAGTGCCCTCAGACCTCAGCTGTCATCATGTCCTCCTGGCCGAACACTCTCCAGACCGCCCCCTGTGGGACCCAGAGTCCCGTGGCCACCCCTGTACAGGGTGCTTCACACACAGGGAGGGAGCACAGCCACAGAGGACACGAAGCCTGGAAGACAGCGGACAGGGGCCTTAGACTGGGTGCGGGCATCCACAGACGGGGAAGAACAGCTGGTCATTTGAGGACCATGCTGCTGCCTCCTCCTCCTCCTCCTCCTCCTCCTCTTCCTCCTCCTCCTCCTCCTCCTCCTCCCCTCTTCCTCCTCCTCCTCCTCCCCTCCTCCTCCTCCTCCTTCTCCTCCTCCCCTTCTCCTCCTCCCCTTCTCCTCCTCCTCCTGCTTCAGCTCCTCCCCTCCTCCCCTCCTCCTCTCCTCCTCTTCTCCTCTTCTCCTCCTCCTCTCCTCCCCTCCTCTCCTCCCCTCCTCCTCCTCCTCCTCCTCCTCCTCCTCCTCCTCTTCCTTCTCCTCCTCCTGCTCCTCCCCTCCTCCTCCTCCTCCTCCTCCTCCTTCTCCTTCTCCTCCTCCTGCTCCTGCTCCTCCCCTCCTCCTCCTCCCCGGAGCCTCACGGGAACCTGAGATGGAGCCAAAGCCCCTGGAACCTGACCCAGAGCCACTGTCAGCAGATGAAAGCATAGGAGCCTCCCCAGTACCAGGGCACCTGCTGCTCCACGCCTTACACTTCACCTTCACAGCCTCCACCGGGAACAACTGAGTCCCCAACACCTGGCTCACCAGGGACAGAGCCAACTCCAAGCAGAGCTGGCGTTGGGGCTCAGGTCCTCTGTGGCACTGATTTTGGGGTTCCTCAGAAACCTCTACATGGACATCTCTAACATCCATCTTCCCCACGCCAGACTGCAATTGAGTTGGACTGCAGTTAAGTTATACCCAAGGACAGAGGACTCACCCACCATCCATAGAAGCAGGGAAGGAAAGGCACTGTGTGGCCCCGTTTGGGATGCTCCTGCTTGGCCCCAACTCACCCCAACACTGAGGCCTCACCTGCCAATCTCCACAAAGCTTCTGGACAGGCCCAGGGGACAGAGAGGCACCCCGCTGCCCAGGGCAAGGGGTAGGACCTCCCCCTAGGAGCCCTTGTGTGTTGGGGGCTCCTAAGGGGATTTGTTTAGGTGCGACAGGTGCCCTGCTAACAGGAAACAGCCAGGCTCTCAGCCCAGCGCTGACGTATCCCATTCCTGGGCTGACACTGCCATCCAGTGGCCAGATGCCCTCATGGCAGCCCATGGCCTGACGGCCTTCTGGCCCCTTTAGGATCACAGAATCCACTGTAGTAATCATTTCACCGCGTAAATACCCATCCGAACATTGTGCTGCCCACCTTAAATACAGAAGAGAGATAACAATTATTATTTTAGCCCCATGATTCCAAGTTCCAGGGCAGGCCCCGAGATTGTCTTGTTGGGGCAAGTCAACTCAGGATCAGTCAGAGACATGGACAGGTTTATTTGGGGAAAGGGGAAGAAATACACAATCAAGAGAGGATGTAGGCAACTCAAGATTAGGAAGGCATACTGAGGAGTCCAGGGCTCTCTTATCCTAGGGGACTTCGGTGAGGGGTGGGGTAGAGGAGGTGCGTGAGAATGAGCGCAGGCTGGTAGTCCCCGAGGCAGGGTAGGGTGGCCTGATGGTCTGGTCAGCTTTCAGCTCAGGCTGATTGGGGTCTTCAATATATGACTGACAGGTCATCTGGAAAGTGTCCTAAATTATAGGTTTCTCGAAATATCATGGCTGTCTCGTTATCAATGCACAGGACAAATTATATTTTCTTTCAGTTAACTTGAGGATCTACAGATTTCCCAGGAAGTTGGGAGAGTCCAGCCTGGGAAAGAGAACTGGTTTGTGGACCAGAGGCTGAAGCACTTCAGCTCCAGGTTCTTATATTAGACTTCTCTTTTACTTTTCCTTCCCGTTTCCTTTCTACCTACTTACATCTTCTATCAATCTGACCCGATGTTGGTCAGGTTCATTTCCTAGGCGGGGGCACCGGCCTGGACAGCTTTGCCCAGGAGCCCCACAGCAAAGCCCCGCTCCACGGCCGCGTGACCCAGGGGCCCTTCCCACCTCTGCCTCCGCGGTCACCATGAAATGGAGACTGACTCTACTGACCTCACCTGCAGCCGCAAACCGGCAACAAAACATACAAACCAGTCACCTGCACTCTGTGCCCAAGCCCCATCCATCAGAGTGAAACCAAACCTCAGAGAGGCCATGTTCTAGAAAGATCTCCTGGCTTCGGCGGCAGAGATTCCAGGGTCCTGCTGTTTACAGGCCACGCGGCATTTTGCATCTGGCAGCCTAGGCTTCCCTGTCTGAGAAGCAAGTTCAAAGGAAGGATCACAGAGAAGTTGGGACTGGAAATTATGTGTCTCGCATCCGGCACATGGGGAGGATCAAAAAGCAGAAACTCAACAGGCAAGAGGGGGTGGCTCATCCCCAGGTAACAGGAAAGGCAGGTGGCGCGGCGTCGGTCTAATGTGCTCACTGAACGCGCATCTGGAGCTGATGGGTGGGGTCCTGGGACTCTCCACCCACCCCCTTTTTCAAAGAGGTTTGGCCCAGGAGAAAACCATGTAATTAAAAGAGGAAAAGAAAAAAATATCCCCTTAGAGGACTGCACCATTCTCTCTCCCTTATGAATCCATAATGAACTACCATTGTTCAAGACAAGCCCCTGTTGAAACCCAGCAACCCATCCACAGAGGGGCCAGGAAATCCCATCGTAGCCCAGAGCCCGGGGAAAGACGGGAAAATCCAAATGAGTTTAGTCCTGTTTATCTACACAGAATTCAAGAAAAAAAACAAAATTATAGGTTACAAAATAACTTGCCATCTGCCCATAGACTGCGGCTGCCCCGGGGAGACGCTGGTTTTCTCGATTTCTGGGATTTGTTTATAACCTTCTGTTAATCAGACCTGGAGCAGAAAGATGTGGCAATTGTAAGGAGAGGTGGGTTTTATCGGGGCCTGGAGTAGTCGTGGAAAGGATCAGGGTGAGTTAGTGTAGGAATCTGGGGGTGAAAGACCAGGGAAGCCAGCCCGGCCCTCCTCAGAGACTGCACATGCGGTCAGTCGGTCTTGGAGGAGCCGTCCCTCCAGGGCCATCAAGGGAGAATGTGAAGCACAGGGTGCCCAGCCCCGCCCACAAGGACACCCACTGGTTCTGTCCAGCCACTTCCTGTCCTGGCGGCCAGCGGGGAGCAGGCACCTCCAGCCAAGCCTCCGCCCCTCACTGTGGGCCCCGCCCTGGCACTGGCCCTGGACAGCGCTTGTCCACTTCACCCCCACCTGCCCAGCAGGGCCCTTCCTCCAGGTCCCACTGTCCTCTGCCCTCCGGCCAGGCCCACATGCCACCCGGCTGTGACTGCCTGGGAGGAGGGTGAGAGAAGAGGGGGGCCACCCGGTCTGCTGAGCACCCACCGAGTGCACGAGGCTGCACTCGTCACTGGCAGCCACGGGTGGGTGTCAGGCACCGGGACCCCACATGGACAAGTCCTGCCACTTGGAAAAGAGGGAACACCCATGCTACCACCTGCAGCCACTGCTCACAAGCAGCTCCCCACAGGCGAGGGTCCAACCCAGCCCAAGACCCAGCAGAGCAGCCTGTAAGCCTGGACCTCCCTGAGTGTGAGCCAGGATGCCCCTCTCCTCCCCGCCCCTGCCTGGCTGGCATGCCCGGCCTTCAAGGAATCACAGCAAGTCCTGCGAGGACCTGTCCTATCACCTCCTCGCTGAAGACCCTCCAAAGGCTTTGTGCCATTCTCCAAATCAAGCCCAGAGTCCTTAAGAAGGCCAAAGGCGGGCTGAACGTGGTGGCACATGCCTGTGATCCTGGCACTTGGGAGGCTGCAGCAGGGAGATATCAGGTTCAAGACCAGCCTCAACAACTTAGCATGACTCTGTTTCAAAATAAAATAAATAATTTTTTAAAAGGGCTGGGGATGTAGCTGAGAGGTAGAATGCCCCCTGGGTTCAATCTCCAGTACTAAATAAATAAACAAACAGAGTTCAGTGCCTGGTGTGGTGGCACACACCTAAAATCCCAGTATTTGGGAGGCTGAGGCTCAAGGGCAGAGGCTCAAGGCCAGCTCAGGATAACTTAGCAAGACCCTGTTTCAAAATAAAAAGGGCTGGAGGGTATGACTCAGAGCAGAGAGCCCTGGGTTTGATCCCTAATACCACACACACACACACACACACACACACACACACACACACACATACACACACACACACACACCCCTGTGCAATCTCACCTCCGGCCTCCATCTGCCTCCTGGCTGCTTCCATGCCTTCCCACCTGGGGCCTCACTCCTGGCTGCTTCCATGCCTTCTCACCTGGGGCCTCACTCCTGGCTGCTTCCATGCCTTCCCACCTGGGGCCTCACACCTGATGCTCCCTGGCCCAGCACCTTCAGATCCATGCATAGGCCGGCCTCTCCCCAGGAGGCCTCTCAGCCTCCCTGCCTCCTGAAGGCTCCAGCAGCCCCTCAGGTAGCATCCCTGCGGCACAGCATCTCCTCCATCTGCGGGCCCTGCCCAGCCTGCTGCTGCTCCCTGCGCTCTCTGACATGTCTATCTTCCCTCTGCACCACAAGCTCCATAAAGCCAGAGACCCAGGCGCATTTGCTGTTATCCCAGTGCCTGCTGCCTGCTTGGCCTTTGGCAATGCTTACTGAATGAATGCATGAATGAATGGGCCAACGGATGAAGAATTCAGGCTGCGCCCTGAGCTGGGCTCTGCTCACCCCCTCCAGCCCCGTGCTCCTTCCCCCACCCACCCTTCCTCACACACACCTCCTGTCCAGGGGTCTCCCAAAGGGCTCCACCCACCTACAGGACACCTACGGCCCTCCTCCCTGCAAAGCCACAGTACTCTCTGCTCCAGGGAGCCCGCAGGACCGGCCACCTTTGGCTGAGCCGGTGGCCGCCCAGAAGCCCTTGGCCACTGTGAGAGCACACTGCCCCAGGTTACTGTTGAGGAGGCCGGGGTCAGAGGGTGAGGGAGTGGGCCCCAGGTTAGGGTGCGGGGGATTCTCAAAGAGAGCTCCCAGCCCCTCCTCCATCACCTCCACATGGGACACATCCTGGGCACTGGAACCTGGCGCTGCTCTGCCAGATCCCGGTACTTCTCTATTTACTTCAAAAAGCAGCACTGGTCCAAGTGTGGTGGTGTACACCTGCAGCCCCTGTACTCGAGCACTGGTCCAAGTGTGGTGGTGTACACCTGCAGCCCCTGTACTCGAGCACTGGTCCAAGTGTGGTGGTGTACACCTGCAGTCCCTGTACTCGGGGGGCTGCAACAGGAGGATCGCAGGCTTGAGTCAGACTCAGAAACTCAGAGACACCCTCAGCAATTTAGTGAGACCCTGTTTCAAACTAAAAAATAAAATAGGGCTGGGGTTGTAAATCAGAAGTAGAATGTCCCTGGGTTCCATTCCTGGTACAAAGGAAGGAAAGGAGGGAAGGAGGGAGGGAAGAGGGGAGGCGAGGAGGAGGAGGAGGAGGGAGGGAGGCGAGGAGGAGAGAAGGGGCACTGAGTTTGGGGTCCTTGAGAAGGCACCACAAGGCCTTTGAAGATCTCTTCTCTTCTCTTGGTCATCTCTCCCTTTGACAGAGGAGAAACTGAGGCTCGTGGGGGATGAGATGACGGGCCCAGGCTCACAGGGCATAAGTTCAGTGAGGCTGCAGTGTCCTCGCCTCCTGAGAGGCTGGAGCTCTGAGGTCCTTTAGGAGGCCCCTGGCTTGGCTCCCGCCACGGACCAGAACCTTGCAGAGGAGCAGAACCTTGCAGAGAACCGCGGGGCGCTTGGGCTGTCCCCAGCAGGCAGCAGGTGCCCCGGCGGCACCGCGAGGGAGCTGCGGGGGAACTGACAGGCGTGGATCCATCCCTGAGGCCGGGAAGCCAGCCCCACAGGCAGCAGTGGTGCCAGCCCCGCTGAGTGCCTCCCTTCTTGTTGGCAGGCTGGGAGGCAGGCGAGGGTTTCCTTCAGAGGCTCAGAGGTGACGGCCACACCAAGTCACCAGGGCACAGACTGATGCAGGGACTAAAGACCAGAATGGACTGGTCACTTCCAGAATCAAAGGATGAGAACTGGGACCAAGGCCACCCCATGGAGGCCAGAAAAATGGAGGCTGACCTCCGCATTGCATGAAATGGAAAATCACCAGCCAACTTCGACTCTGCTGAGAAGGCTTCCTGGGTGCTAGGGTTGGGATTTCGGTTGGTGTGTCCCCCAAGGCCCAGATGTTAAAGACGCGTTCCCCAGAGGGATACTACTGGGAAATGAAGGACTTTTAGGAGGCAGGACCCAGTGGAGGGGTCCTTGGGTTATTAGGGGGTATGCCCTCAGAAAGGGCATTTAGAGACCCCAGTTCCTCCTTCTCACCCAGTTTGAAATATGACCCTTTAATTCAGGAGTGGTGGCGCACACTTGTAATCCCAGTACTTGGGAGGCTGAGACAGAAGGATCACAGGTTCAAGCCCAGCCTCAGCTACTTAGTGAGGCCTTCTGCAACTTAATGAGTCCCTGTTTCCAAATAAAATAGGTCTGGTGTGTAGCCCACAGACAGAAGGACCCTGGGTTCCATCCCCAGTGCCACAATAAAAAATTAAAAGAAATATGACCCTTTGCTTCTAACACAAACTCTCATCATGAGCCTTCGCCAGAGCACAAGGTGGGACCTCCCCTCCTAGAATGGGAACCTCTAAAACTGTGAGCCAAATAAACTTTATTTCTTTATAAAGTTAGTTGCCACCAGTATCTTGTTGTAGGGACACAACACTGACAAATGCAAGTCACATCATTTGAATGTCGAAGGGGGGTATAGTCAATCCAATGCGGAAGACCTGTGGTGGACCAGAGGGCCAAAAGCCCCTTGCCACCCCTCCCAGGGGCAGGTGGGGTTCATCTCCCCAGTCTTGAATGCTGGCTGGCCCACCACCCACAAAATGCAGTGAAAGTAATGTCTTGCCAACTGTGGGCTCAGCCCTCAGGCTCTGGGCAGGGAGCCCTGAGGTATCACGTCCAGTGCCCCTGCTGGAGAGATCACCAGGAGAGAGACACACAGAGACTGAGCCAGCCTCCAGCATCAAGCAGGTGGGTGAGCTGGGCTAGACGCGGCAGCCTGGTGGAGACTCAGAAGACAAGAGCCCCGCCAAGCCCCTGGGAACAGAAGTGCCCCACTTCCAGGCGAGAACAGGAAGTTGCTGTGAGCTCGAGTCCCAGTATGGAGGCGCTCTATGTATCTGATGTCGGAATGAGCAGGTGCATGGAAGCCAAGCCCCATCTGGTGCCACTACCCTTTTCCCCTTGATGTCCTGAAGCCCCGGACCCAAAGCCTGACTCCCCCACCGCCCACTGCTGACACACAGCCTTCCCCTCTGTAAAGGGAGGTGACAGAGCCAGGTGCAACGGCTCACATTGGTAAGCCCAGTACTTAGGAGGCTGGGACAAGAGGATGGAAGGCAGGTTCAAGGCTAGCCTCGGCAGTTCAGTGAGGCTCCCAGCCCTCAGAGAGACTCTGTTTCAGAAAGAAAGAAAGAAAGAAAGAAAGAAAGAAAGAAAGAAAGAAAGAAAGAAAGGAGGGAGGGAAGGAGGGAGGGGAAGAAAGAAAGAAAGAAAGAAAAGAAAGGAGGGAGGGAAGGGAAGGGAAGGGAAGGAAGGAAGGAAGGAAGGACGGACGGACAGGCAGAGGGTGTAACTTGGTGATATAATGCCCTTAGCTTCCATTCCCAGTACTATAAGAAAAAAGAAAAAAAAAAAAAAAGGAGGAGCGTGGTCAAGCCTGTCCTGGGTAGGGTTACTGGGAGAATAAAAAGAGACCACAAAGAGGAATTTGCAACTGGAAAAGCAGGAATGGTGTGCGCTGGTTTGAGCACGGCACCCAGCCCACTCTTTCCGCCCTCCTGCATCATTACAACCTCCCCATCACCCTCTACCTTCACAACACTTCCTCCTGGTCCCCAATAACCACGCCGCCGCTAGCCCCGTTCAGTGATTAAATTAAATCACATTTAATTGTTTTTCACTGGGGGATAGAGACATCAGAAAGGAGATTCTCGGCACTCTGAGTCAATAAAGGATTAACTAAAACAATAGGAATATATTAAGCTTTTGATGGGGGGGCAAACACAGACTCTCTCCCACTCACTCCTGTGTTCTCACTCATGCACACGCACGCTCTGCTCCCCGACACACAACCTCCCAGGGCACGCGCACGTGCTCCCACACACATACTGCACACACGCAGCCACTCCCCTCAGCTCCCAGCACCTCACTACAAAGGCAAAGCAGACTAAACCCGGGCTGCAGGGACACTCGCAGGACTGAGCCACGCTCGGGTGGCGAGGACACTTGGGGACAGGTGGCCCTAGACGATCCTGTTCTCCAGGACGGCCAGCCGCTTGCTCACAGCTTCTAGTGGACCAGGAGTTAAGGAGAGGTGCAGGGCCCCAGTGAGCGGGCAGTGATGGCCACAGCCCTGCCAAAGCCTCACCTCCTGTGTCCCCCGAGGGGGCCCTGTTCTGGAGCTTTCTCTCACCCCCTACAACATGCATCCTCCCCTCTGTCCTAACTTACCCCTTCACCCTGCCACTTAAAACCAGCCAGTGGCTGTGAGCCCTGGAGTGCCCAGGGCGCTCTCCTGCGGCCTGAGCCCTGCGGGGTTCCCACCTGGTCCTGACTCAGCCTGGGGAGCTACTGGGGGCCTGAGCCAATCTCTGAGTGGGGGCTGGTGTCAGTCGCGTCCCCGTGAGCCTTAAAAATGGGGAGTCCACGGGGAATGGCGCCTTCCTGAGCAGTGCGGTCTCTAGAGCCTGGCTCCTGCCTTGGTTTCCCTTTTATCCTCTAGGAGCCTCTCATTTGATGGGGTATGTAGCAAGGCCGCACCAGCCTCTCTAGCCAAAATCAGGCCTTCTCCAGCAGGCAGAGGCCCGCCCACAGCGCCCTGCCCCTCGGGCTCCCCGCCCATGGCCTCCTGGGAAAGGATATGCTTCCTGGTCAGGGCCTGCAGCAGCCCCTCCACCTTGGCCTGGAATGTCACAATGGACTCGCAGGAACACGGGTCCTCCTCTGCAGGGGACAAGAACAGGGTAAGAGAAGGCAGCTCTTGAGCGGTTGCAGGGGAAGGGGACAGTGACCACGCAGGACCAGCGCTAGGGCGTCTTGGAGGAGTGAGAGGCCGAGGGGATGTGAGAAGGCAGAGGGAGAAAGATGGCACTCCTGGGCGCAACAGAGGGCCTCCCTGACCGTCTTCCCGCTCCCTCGGAGCCCTGATAAGGACCACCATGACGGCACTTGGGCTGAGGAGCTACTGAGCACAAGACACTGTTCTGGGGCTCTCTGCATCTCGGCTGACTCCCCACCCCAGCCCTCATGGGTTCAAAGCCACTAATCCCACTATTTTTTTTTCTTTACAAGTAAAGAATTCAAGGGTAAAAAGCTAGCCTGGGGCTATCAGTGTCAAAGCCAAGGTGCAAACCCAGGCACGCTTGGGCATGAAGCTCTAACTGTTACGGGAGGCAGGGAGACCAGGGAGACAGCCTGGCTCAATGCTGGCTCCCAGTTATTAACCTACCCCATCTTGTGCATTGTTTTTCCTGTCTATAAAATGGGGATAATGCCATTCCTACTAAATAGGAATGAGTGGTTTGTATTTGGAGAGTGCTAAGAGCAGAGCCATCCACATAATGAGCAATCAATTTATATCAGCTGGTGGTAAGAGTTGAACTGATCCCCTCCAGGTGTGGCAAACTCTTGGGGCCTCCTGGCCCTGCTTCTCCCCATCCCCATGGCTGCACTCCCTACAGCGCCCCTGTCCCTCCCATCATGCCTGGGCCGCACTCCTCACCCACGCAGATCTTCTTCTGCAACTTCTTGCCGATCTGGTTGATGCTCTTGAAGTCTGCCGTGTAGAAGTAGTGCTCTGCCACGGGCTCCGAGGCGATCTCTCTCAGCTCGTCCTCCACAGCGTTGCCCACACCCACAGCAAACATCTTAAAGCCTGCAGAGGAACAAGCAGGGTAGGGAAGGTGGCTGGGACAGGCAGCCATGTTGCTGAATCTCCTGGGAATGCCTAGGCAGCTTGTGCCTCCTGGTGGTAGTTGATGGAATTGCAGGCATAGTGCCTGGGATGAGAACAATGGGGAAATTGACATTTATGGAAGCTGAAGTCCCTGTACTGCTGCTTTGTGCGGGGAGTTTCATTTAATCTTCATAGTCACCCACCTAGTGGTAATTATTTCCATTATCTAATAGGTGATAAAACTGAGAACTGGGGTTGTCTTCCAACAGTTGTGTGTTCTTGGGAACAAATGTTCAGCTAAAAAAGTTCCCAGCTTTATCTACAAAAGAACCACCAAGACAAGCCCCTTGCTTCTCTAGGGCCTCAGTCTGTCATCAGTATAAGAGAAGGACAGACTGACACATCCCTCCTCATCCAAATTCACCTTGGTTTAGGGCACTAATCAGAAGACACCAAGACAAACTACGGTTGAGCTGTGCCCACACGGTGACCCTAGACATCACCAGTATCTAGGCAACAAGCAGGCTGCACCTACCAAGGTCCTTGGCCTTCCTTGCAGCATCGTTAATGTAGTCCTGGCTCCGGCCATCAGTGAACACAATGCCCACCTTCTGAGCACCAGGCCTGGCCCCGCTGGACACAGTAAAGGAATTGTCTATGAGGTACTTGAGGGCCGCCCCCGTCATGGTGCCCTTCTCCATGTACGACATGTTCCGCACAGCGGCCTTGATGTCCTTCTTGGTGTGGAAGCGGCCCAGCGGGAACTCCTGGCGCACAGAGCTCGAGTACTGCACCAGCCCCACCTGCGCCAGCCGGTCGGACACGTCCAGCGTGTCCACAATCTGGTTGATGAACTTCTTCACCAGCTCAAAGTTCTCCGGCCGCACACTCTTAGATCCATCGATGAGGAAGACCAGGTCAGTGGCCGAGCTGCCGCCGCCACTGCAAACTGGGGAGGGTACAGTGGCCAGGGAGTGAAGCTTTGAGGACAGAGTCATGCATCCTGGACACTGCCTGGACACCCACCACACACGAGCCCTGGGCTGGGGATCGTCCTCTTTTAACCTCAGGACTCCCTCTGAAAGCCAGGGTATCTGGCCCTGTTATACAGCATCAGAAACTGCTGATAGGTCATACAGGCTAAAAGCAGGGGCACCAAGATTTGAGCTCAAGACTATGTGATTCCTTCCACCACCCACTGCGATACAGAAAGGGACGGAGTCAGGAGAGAGCTTTCTGCAGACAGCAAACTCTACTTCGAAGACTGGTTGGTCCAGGGGAGAGTGCAGGGAGGCCTGCATGGGTTTCCCAAGGGGCAACCAACGCCCCACCGCCGCCCCCTTCCCCGAGGGCTGGCCCATGTCCAGCCCACTGACCATTGCAGGTCTTGCCGTCGCTGTTCAGGGTGAAGCCCTCGTTGCAGGTGCAGGTGTAGGAGCCTGGGGAACTGACGCACACCTGTTCACAGTCGTGGTCCCCTGTGGCACACAGGTCTGACACCACTGGGGGACAAGGGGAGGGACAGATCTCACATGACGAGGCCTCTGACATCCCAGCCAGATGCCCCTCCCTGACGGTGAAGGCCAGGACCCTTTCACACTCAGGGAAAAGAGGCTCCAACTGGACAGGGCCCAGGCCCCAGACTCAGCCCGGGCTGGAATCACTGCGCCGGGCGGAGAGCCACGGAGATGCTGATGATCAATATAGAAGTCCCCTCAAAGGGCAAAGGCCATGGGCCCAGGGCCTTTAATCTGTTCTGTATGCTCTAGGAGCCTAGGGATCTAGAAAACACATGTGCCAAGGATCCTGCAGGTAGAACTGGCTCAATACAAAGTTAACGACCGCGTCCTGAGCGTACTTTGCATCATCTCCTTGACACCTCAAGACAAAATGGATGCTCTTTGTAGCCCCGTTTCACAAATGAGAAAAGTTCTGGCCCCGTCTCTGTCCTACCTGAGTCTCCACCCCGTTAGGCTGGTATCCCTAAGAAACCGCAGACCCACTACCCCTCTGCCAACGAGTCTGAACCCTCCCAGGCCTCTCAAAGCTTCCTGCATCATGGAAAATCTGGGGGCCCAAAACCCACAGCATAGAAATATAACAGAGTTCGTCTGGCTGGGTTCGGGTGTCTCCCTGATATCTGCAGGGACCCACCTCACAAACGGGATCCTGACATCCTCTCTCTATATTCCTGGAACCCGGGGCTGGGGACTCAACCGCGAATCAGGCACACCCCAACCGGCCCTACCTCTGACCTAGGCTCCACCGGAAACTCATTTGCGCCCCTCCCTCCGGCCTGACCCCGCCCCCAGCACTAGCACCGCCCCGCGGGTCACTCCCAGGCCCCGCCCCTCTGTGGCCCCGCCCACGTCCCGCCTCCTGACCCCGCCCCCCCCACGCACCGCAAAAGGCCTCCTGGAACTTCTTGGACAGCTTTTCGATGACGCTGTAGCTCTCCACGTAGTCCACGTGCTCTTCCTGCGGCTCGCTGGCGATCTGCCGCAGGGTGGCCTTGTCCACGCGGCCCACACCGATGGCGAACAGCTCAATGCCGCTCGCCCGGGCCCGCTCGGACACGTCGCGCACGCTGTCCTGGGGCCTCCCGTCCGTCACCACGATGACCACCTGCCACACAACACGTAGAGCTGGGTGGGGGCCAGTCCTCCCCTCCCCGTGCTGGGCCCTCCAGGAAGCCCGCGGGCCTTGACAGAAGAGCAGAAGCCAGAGTGGCAGGGCGACTGCCCCAGGTCACACAGCGCGTTGGGGCAGGAGGAAGGGAGACGATCCTTAAGGAGGAAGGGAGAGGATCCTTCCTCCTCTTTCCTTCAGGAAAGAGAACCTGGCTAGCCTCAAAGTTCGCCTGACTGAAGGAGACTAGGCCATGTCCTCCAGGTCAGCCTGGGATGTCTGCAGACAGCGGGCCTTGTGCCCACATCAGACTGGGGATTGCTGAGGCCCCAGGCTGCTGAGAGCCCCACCCTAGTGATCCGGGCCTGGGTCGCGCCCCTTGTGCTGTCCTTGCGGCCCCTGTGGCTAGGGGCTCAGTATGGGTTGAATTGTCCAGGCTACAAGTGGTTCTCTTTTATGGCAGTGCCATGCAGTTCTGCACTATGACCACGAGAGGGCAGCGGAGGCCAGTGCATGGGGCCGCTGCCTCCCGTGCTAACAACCCACAGCCCTGGGAACCAAGCTGGGAAGGAAGCTGCGCCTTTCTTCTTCCACTCCCCAGAATGATAAGGTCTCTTCCTGAGAGGAAAAGAAGCTGCTGCCCTCCCACATACCCTGAATCCTGTCCCCGGGGAAGAGGGAACCTGTCTCTGGCCAGTGCCGGAGCCAGCGTCCTCCGCTCTGCCTGATCTGGCTGGGCTCCACCGGGCTGCTTCTCTGCTTCTCCAGCCTTGACTGGCCTGACCCCTGGCCTAGTGCCCAGCACAGAGTGGTTAAAACGACCCAGGTTAGAAATGCAGCTCCTTGGCTGCAGCTCCCTCCAGCCTCAGTTTCTCCATTGTGGAAATGGGTTGTGCTGAGGTCAGGTGTGGAGCCAGGACCCCTGGGGAGTGGTCCTGCACAGTCTCCCCCCAGGCAGCGGCCAGGGCTCCTGATCTCATAGGCTTTGTTTGCTGTACTTCCAAAGGCCGCCCGCTGTCTCTCTGAACTGCAATCAGCCTGGAGACTTTCCGACTACCTTGGATGATCCCCACAGGCATATTCCAGCCCCCTCCCCCTCCAGGGCAACTGGTCTGTGCCCCCCGAGTGTCACCACTATCGAGCTCACCACCTCCCTCCACTAGGATCACCGGGGGCCACCGCCCTCTCAGCCATGACCACACCCCACAGTGCACAAAATAAGACTGGCAGAGCCAGGTGTGGTGACGCACGCCTGTAATCCCAGGACTAGGGGACTAAGACAGGAGAATTGCAGGTTCCAGGGCCATCTCAGCAACATAGCAAGACTCTCAGCAACCTAGTGAGACCCTGTTTCAAAAAGCAAAAAATAAAATTGGACTTGGGGGGTGGGCGTCCCTGCCCTCAAAGCATTATGAAATAAAACTAATGCTAGCAGGGGGCTTGCTGGGTGCCTGGCGTCGTCCTGAGCACGTGATGTGTAGGAACTCGGTGCTCAGAGCAGCAGGCTGACCGTGTTACCATTACTTCTGTTCCATGGGAGAAGAAACTGAGATACAGTGAGAGAAGCCACATGCTCTGGGCGGCACAGCTGGCATCAGGGACAGGCAGGTAGCAGAGTCCACGCCCTTCGCCACCACACCTGAACCTCGCCGATCTTGCTTTGCCTGCAAGAGCTCAGACTGGCCGGGCCCCGGGTCATCCAAGCTGAGCCGAAGGTGAGCCACCGGCCTCAGAGGCTGCTAGCGGTGGGTCCCAGCCCCAGCTCCACAGCTCCCGGAGCTCCTACTTTGACCCCAGGTTTCCCCAACAGTACTGAGGCTACCTCACAGGGACACCATGGAAACTGAAGTAGAAGCAGCCAGTGTTCCTAGCAGAGACCATGAAACCTGCACTCTCAGCTCAGACTTGCTGCGGGAACAGCAAGCACCCTCAAGGGGCTGGGGCACGCGTACCTTGCTGATGTCGGGGGACCTGGCCCGCCCGCCCTCGGTGTCGCTGAAGGCCTTGGTGATGGCGAACTGGAGGGCCAGGCCAGTCATGGTGCCCGTGGACAGCGGCTGGATGCGGTGCACGGCCCGCAGCAGCGCCGCCCTGGAGCTGTGGGCCCGCAGCGGGAACTCCTGCTTGACGGCGCTGGCATAGTTGACCAGGCCCACCCGGGTGGCGTTGGGCCCCACGTCCAGCGACTCGATGACCTGGGACAGGAACACCTTCACCTTCTCAAACTCCACGGGCCGCACACTGCGGGAGCTGTCTACCACAAACACCAGATCCGTGGGCCGGGTGCGACAGAGGTGCCCTGCGGGGGGCAGGGATCAAGAGGCAGAGGTCAAAAGCGGGGCATGGGCATCGGGCTACTGGGATCAGGACAAGAGGCCTCAGCAGGGCTGGCTGGGTCCTTAGGTCAGCATGTGGACACTCAGGCAAGCAACCTGGGAATGCCCCATAGCACAGCCTGTGGGGAAGACAGGATCCAGTCCATCCTGGGCAAATCGCTTTCCCTCCTGGGCCTCGATATGGCCCCTTCCGTCCAAACACCAAAGAGAATCAGCAGGCAGCAGCCAGTGTCCCTGGGCCACAAGGAGCCTGGTCTCCAAGGTGAGGAAAAGGGCAGGAATTCCTGGTGGCCACCTTAGCAGCTGGGCCAGGTGACCCCAAGACACACACACCTTGGGGTGCTGTCCCACCAGACACCTGGGAGGGGGTGCCCGGAGCTGAAGGGAGGCAGGCCCAGGTTCAAATACTGGCTCAGCCGCTCTGTGGCCCTAGGCAAGTGGCAGTACCTTTCTGAGCCTTGGTTTTTATCTGCTCAGTGGGGAGAATCTGCTCACTACAGATGCGGGCACTGGCCTGGACCTGCAGCCTGGTGGGCTCTGTACAAAGGCCTTCCCCTCCTCACCGCAATCAAGCCAGAAGGAGCTAGTCCCAAAAGAGGATGCAGAAATAGCTGGGCATGGTGGCACACACCTGTAATCCCAGTACTTGGGAGACCAAGACAGGAGGATCGCAGGTTCGAGGACAACCTCAGCAAGTAGTGAGACTCATCAACCTAGTGAAACTCTTGTTTCCAAATAAGAAATAAAATCAGGCTGGGTTGTAACCTGAAGGTAGGATGCCCCTGGGTTCAATCCCTGGTAACACACACGCGCGCACACACACACACACACACACACACGTGTGTGTGCACATGTAGAAGAAAAAAGGAAGGTGTGCAGGGCAGTCCCAGCCCCCAGTGCCTTAGACTGGGAGCCCCCATGTCAGAGTCCTCAAGAGAACTTACCACCCTGCGGTGGCTGAGGCTACAAATGGGTAAACTGAGGTCCAGGGAGGAAGAGGGAGTCAGCCATACCACAGAGCAGTAGACCAGCCCCTCACGGCTCTGAGGCGATTTCCCTGTGTGGTCTCAGGCAGGCCCTCCCCTCCAGCCTCAGTTTCCCCATCTCTACAGGAAGAGTTAAGCATGCTAGGACTCAGTGTGCACTCACAGTGGTTACAACCCCGAGGAGCCACTGCATAAGGACCAGCAAAAGGGCTCTCGGTCCCCCACACCTATGCTCATCAAAGAGCCCTGAACCCAGCCTGGGCCTGGTGCCGCTGCGGGCATCAACTGGCTACTGGAAGTCCCAGGGCGCTGCCCATACTGGTCCCCAAGGGCCTGTCCACCCTGACCCTGGCCAGCACTGCCACGTGTTGTGCCTGCCTGCTGGCCACTCCACCCAGGATCCCAGGCAGCCGCTGCCCCTCCCAGCCCCTGGTCACCCAAGCCAATGCCTGAGGCCACCGCCCCGGGTCCCTGTCACACTTCCCCTCACCTCTGGCCTGGGGGGTGAGGCCCAGGCTGCGTGAGGGCCGGAGCAGCAGCAGCAGGCCGCAGAGCATGAGGCTGGTGCCAGGGATGACTGTCATGGTCGTAGCAGTATGGGCCGCAGCTGGCAGAGTTGCGGGGCCAGCAGCGGGGACCCTGTCTTATCAACCTCGCTGCCCGGGGGCCCCCACTGACGTGCGGACAGCCGCCCCATCCCCAGGCCCCGGAGGCGGGGCTGGCCTGAATGGAGGTGTGTGTGCCCGAAGAGGGAGGGAGCGGCCGCGGCCAGCCTGGCCAGGAGGTCCCTCCGACCACAAGGGCGCCTTTGCCTACAGAAGCAACCGGAGCCGCAGCTGGTGTTCAGGAAATCTCAGGTGGGTGGGGTGGCTCCTCCAGGGGCCCGACTTGACACTGTCACCCAGGGACACGGGAGCGTGGTGGCCTCACAGCCAGCCCTGCTGGCTCCTCATCCCATACCCAAATCCTTCCCCTCAGCCCCCAGAACTCCAGCCCCAGGTTTCTCATTAAATACACTTGCTGCGTTCAGCCTAGCCGTCCCCACCTCTCCCCACCCCATCTAGCCGCCCCCCACGTCTCCATACACATGCTCTTCTCCACTGCCCCAGGTGCTGCTCAGAGGTCTCCGGCCCGTGCACACAGGGCCACCTGCCCAGCCCGCCCTCTCCTCCCACTAACCCTGCCTGGCTCAAGAGCAGAGCTGCACTAACGCGCGCCTGTGTTCCCCGCGCCTGCGGGACAGCAGGGAGGGCTCATTACATCCACCTGTGTGGGGTGGGCAAGGTGCTTCACTTCTCGGTGCCTCCAAGTCCTCACAGGACACAAGGGTGACATGAGTGCCTTCCTCCTGGGTATAGGGACTATCTCGGCTACTCCTCCTGACAACCCAGAGAGCCACGACTAGTCTCGCTTCCATATCCCAGGAGAGGAACTGGAAGGACTGCCTCGCATCACACAGCGAGGAGGCGGCAGTGCCAGGGGAGCTCGCTGGAGGTGGCTCCTGCGTGCCCACTGCCCCCGGCCCCTCCCTGCACCTGCCTGCACTGTCCTGTGAGCCTGGAAGCAACTGGTGGACTACGGATTCGTCCATGTGCCCAGTTCAGCCAGTCCCAGCCTCACGCATTTCACCATCGCGTTGAAAAATGGACGGATGCCTCTGGGACAACCCAGGAATGGTCCTTCCTCTGTATCCAGGACTGCAGCAGGAAGAGCTTGAGCGTGGCCACCTGAGAGACCCGGGTTCAAAACGGCTTCTCCTGTGCACCGGCTGTGTGGCCTCGAATCGACGACTCTCCACCTCTGGGCCTCGGCTTGTCCCACGTGGGGAGGCAGCGGGGGACAGGAGGGGAGCCAGAGCCAGAGGGTCACCCTCGTTCCAGGGGGCAAAATCATAGCACCCAGGACCTGGGCATACTCTAAAGGAAGATTATCCCTCTTGGGAGGGAAATGTACAGACTTAAAACACAGGCACAGCCAGGCACAGCCAGCCCACCTGGCAGATCTCCAGTCTTCAGCAACAGCGACAGTTGTCCCTTTCACACCTGACTTTGTCACTTCTCTTTCCTTTGTTCTCCCAGCAAACTCATGAGGTCAGCAAATCGGATGGAGGCTCTTAGCTCACTCGTCAGATGGAGAAACTGAGGCCCGGGGAGGTTTATTGACTTGTCAGATGGGGAAACTGAGGCCCAGGGAGGTTTATTGACTAGCCCAAAGTCTGGACCCCGCCAGATTAGGGGCACTGGAGACTGGAAGCACTGGCCTCGCTTCCGTTTGTGCCTGAGTTAGAGAAAAGGGGAGTTAGAGGCCTTTTCTCTGCCTTCTGCTCCCCAAATCCAAACAGCCACCGATGTCCCTCTCCCTACAACATTCAGACTCATTTTCTTCTCCAGAAACGCTGCAGGAGTCCTGGAGCTCGAGGTGTGTATCCCTCCCCCATGGTGCTATAATGAGTCACCTGCCCCCCAGGGGTCTCTCCTGTCTCAGTCTCGGCCTCCCTGGGCCCCTGCATGGCCAGGCATAGGACGAGTGGATGAATGAAACAGAGGCATGATGGGCCATTCCACTCCCCCGTCACCTGCCCAGGGTCATGCGAGGGTCAGCCAGGGCGACCCGGGGCGAGTGAGGCACACGCCGTGGCCGGCCTTGCTGAGGATGGGCGAGGGGAACGTGAGCTGGACTCGCCCCGCCAACTGCCCCCTCCGGGAGGGCCAGGGCCACGTCCGAGCCCAGGGACAAAGCTCCGTTGGCCAGCAGCGGCCGGCGCATGAAATCCCTCTTTCAGCTCTGCTCTGAATGGCAGTTCTGTGGCCGGGAGGAACACAGGCGCCTTCTCTGTCACCTCTCTGCTTGTTAGAGCCGCAGAAATAAGCAGCAGGTAGGTTTTCAGGAACAGACCCGGGTTCAAGGAAGAGGATCGATTTCACATTCCACAGTGGGCCGAGGGTAGCTCAGCATATACATTGAGGAAAGAAAGTCAATATTTGTGTTTTTAAAAATATGAAACATTTTTTTCCCTAGGACTTGAAATCAAGAACAGTGTGTCCGGTATTAGCCAGAGGAGGGAAAAATTCCTGGAGGGGCCTTCCCCGGGCTGCTGACAGGCCAGCCAGGCAGCCGGGAGAGGCCCCCGCCTTTCCACCTCCCGCTTTCACACACATCGCTTTCCAGAAACTTAAAGCCACCAGTGTTTTATTCGAGAAGGAACATTTATGATGGCCTGAGAGTCCCTGGGCCAGTATGGTTCAGTGGGAAGCTCACAGGACTCTCAGTCCAGTGCTCCCAGGTGCTTCCAGGCTCGGCTCTTTTCCTAAAGAGCAAATGTCACACCACTATGACAAGAGACACAGGACCTTCAATGACAGATGTCTCCCTCATCCTTCACCCCATCTGCACAGCTCTGCTATATCCATGCAGACCTTTACTGTTACTATTTATTTAATCCATCTTAAATTATTACTTTGAACCAACTCATTTTTTAAAAAATTTCTCCTCCTCCAATAAGTAATAACCATGAAATCACTGATTTGAGTTATGGTTTATATATTTACTCCAATATGCCTTCAAATAAACTTTAGCTAATTAAGTTTAATTTTTTCATCCACACATCACACACAAAAAATAATGTTGTATTCTGCCAGTGGTGTGCATGCCAGACTTGGAGGGGTCCTGAGAAGTGAGAATGCGACAGAGCTGGGTCACACGCCAGCTGTGGTGACTTCTGGCAAGTCTCTCCCTTGTCTGCTGTCCTGTTTCAAGTTTTCAAAGTCAGGGTCCCCACACTCAGATCACAGGGTGGCTGAGAGGAGACTTCAGGATGGCTGCTGTGTGGGGGTGGGGATGGAGTATTGTTCTTACAAAGCCGTGTAATCATCAGGAGAGGATATGCTGCAGTAACAAATAAGCCCGTGAGTCACAGTGGCTTTTCTTCTCTCCCATGGCAGATTCCAGCGGCAGGCAGGTGCCTCCCTGCACAGGCCTGCTCCAGAGTTGCCTCTGTCCAGCTATCCTGCAGTCTCCAAGTCCTCTTCTTCCAGCCACGTGGATGAGAGAGCAGTGGCTCTCCTGGATGTCTCAGACAAGGAGCACATGTCACCTGACTCTCCCCAGAGGCCCAGGAGCAGGACGCAGGGGGCTAAGCAAGCCTGACAGCCCCTGTCACCCACCTAGGTGAATCAGCTTCTGGGGTGCCCTTCATCATTTCCAAATCAGAATTCAGACATAAGCTGGGCCTGCACCAGTGGTCTCAGCTGCTTCGGAGGCTGAGACAGGAGGATCACTTGCACCTGGGAGTTGGAGGCCAACCTAAGCAATATGGCAAGACTACTTTTTTTTTAAGCAGGGAGGGTACTGGGGATTGAACCCAGAGGCATTCTACCTTGGAGTTACACCCTCCAGCCTGATTTCATTTCTTTTTTGGAAACAGAGGCTTGCTAGGTTGATAAGTCTCACAACTTGCTGAAGCTACCTGCAATCCTCCTGTCTCAGCCTCCCAAGTACAGGGATTACAGGTGTGTGCCACTGCTCCCGACTAAGACCACATTTTATTTATTTATTTATTTATTTATTTATTTATTTATTTATTTATTTATTTTGTGGTACTGGGGTTCCTGGAAACCCTTCTACCCCTGGGCTACACTCCCAGACCTATTTTTATACTTTTTTATTTGGAAACAGGGTCTCTTAAGCCAGCGCGGCTGGCTTCAAACCTGCGTGACCCTCCTGTCTCTGCCTCCCAAGCATGGGGATTATAAGTGTGCGCTACCACGCCCGGCTCACCCTGGTGGCATTTGCTGCCATTTTCTGGAAGCCCCCTCTTCTCTGCTATGGGACGAGTGGCACCTCCTCTGCCTTCTCTGAACACATCTTTTTCCTTGACTGGAGTGGGTTCTGTATCAGGCCTCCTTATTGGATGTGGTGACTCTGGTCTTAGAGCCCAGGAGAGCTTCACAGGTGGCTCCTCCCTGCCTCTAATGGGCCGTCAGGGTGTGTGTGCAATCAACGTAACTCATTTCATTGGGGGGAATGTGAAACCCCATCTTAGGCTCTGAAGGTCGGCGAAGGTCAGCAGGACCAATGTGTCTAGACTCAGCCACACGTCCTACTGCTGAGGCGGTAGTCAAATCACAGATCCCATCGTCAATGGACACTTTCTTGGGGCTGGACGGAGGGCAGCCTGACCCCCAGGGGTGGCTGTGAAAAATTACCTTGTGTAGCTGACAGGTGCGCCCTCCACCACATGGCTGGGCAGCACAGCTCTGGGCTCAGGTTTCCCACAGCTGCAGTGGCCTGCCTCTGTGGACATGGACAGTGAGCCAGGCCCCCAGGGATCTAATGCTCCCTCTGGCGGTCTTCAGCCAATAGGGGGACGCTGGGCAAGAAACTCCCAGGCTCCCCATCCCCTGCTGGGCACCTCTGCCACGCGTGCTTGAATGATCTTTGGATACTCTTCCAGACAGCGAGCTCTGTTGCCTCGCTGCAAAGGGGACCTGCTTCCTAATGCACCACTTAGGGCTGCCCCCTTCCTCTCTCTGTATTTCCTGGGGTCACCCCCCCCAAATAAACAACCTGCACCCAAGCCTTGTCTCAGGACTGCTAAGACAGAGCTTGCTCCACCTCCACAGTTCAGGGCAAAGACACGTTCGGGGCCCCTCGAGAGGGAGGGAGAGCAGGCTCCCAACGGTGGGACAGGCCAGGGGAGGAAGGGAGGTTTCTACACAGGACATGCGGAGCTCTGAGCAGGTTGGAGGCCAGCCTCAGCAACTTAGCGAGGCCCTCAGCCACCGAGCAAGACCATGTTTCAAAAAAATGAGTTAATAAAAATGTCTAGGGGTGTAACTCAGAGACAGACGCCCCTGAGTTCAATCCACAATACCAAAACAAAAAGGGACAAAAAAATGCCAAGCAGATTAAAGGGAGCAGGGAGGTCCCGCCCTTGGGCCCTGCATCGGCTTAGCCTGCTCGCCCTTGACACTCAGTATGATTCCGTATAAACTGGGGACACTGCCAGGGGGCCTGATTGGACATAAATCTCTGGTTCCCCCCAATTCAGAGTGAGGCCCAAGGCAGTGGGGTGGCCTGCCCGCTTCCCAGGGCTCAGCTTCTCATGCAGGGCAGTCTCGATGCCACCGCACGGCTGCCAGCCGGATCACAGTGCCGCGAGGTGATACATCCCAGGGTGCGTGGCACCTCGCACCCACTATGTTGGTCTCAGGTTGGTATCGGGTGCTACAGGTGGTCAGGAGATCCAGAGCCTGGATAAACAGGGAGGCCAGTGCTTTCACCCGACGGCAGGTCCCAGAAGCCACATGATGATGAGTCCACACTGCTGTGGACCTGCGTGACAGCCCCATCTGATGTCCCACCTTAGTGTCCCTGGAGAACACTAAGAGAGCTAGACTTGGGGGGCAGAGAGTTGGGGCATGAGGGAGGGAGCTGTGTGGAAGCTGCCTTGGCGTGCCAGGTCCACATCCTCAGGAAGCCTCCACAGGGCACAGGGAGGCCCTAAAGCCAGAAGTTCAGACCAGAAGTATGAACCCACTGTTTAGAGAGAGCCCCTGAGGGGGCAGGAGCACCTGCGGCCGTGCCAGAGCCTGGAGGAAGGAGCGCCCATCAGCGGGTATGCAAGCCTCCAAGTCCCTCCTCTCCAGGACCCTCTGGCTCCAGGCCAGCTCCGGTGGCCATAGTGCCCCAAGGCTTCTCGCTGCCCCAAGGCTTCTCGCTGCCCGAGGAGCAGAGAGACAAGCTAGGAGCAGCCAGGCCAGTGGGACCCGGCCCCCAGCTGCCCCGGGGCCGATGCATGACTTAGAGAGAGAGCCTTCCCCTCCCTAGACCTCGGGAGCAAACCTCAAGCAGCACCTGCCAGTGAATTTGGAGGGTCAGAGATGATGTCCACACCCAAGGGCTGGTCCATCATAGGGGCAGTTTTGCTACCATCACAGCCCCAAGAAACCTCAGCTACCGGGGTTAATCTCCGTGGCTCTGCTTTCCCTCTGAGCCAGTATAGTGGGCTCCCGCCCTACCCTGTAATCCCTCTCTCCTTTCCAGGCATCTAGCTCAAACAGGCCCTCCCAGGGGGTCCCTGTCAAAAGGCCCCTGTGTGAGCTCAAGGGGGGCATTGATAGAGCTCTGCGAGGGCTGCCCAACACTCGGCCAGCCCAGCTATTTCCTGTTCCTCACCTCCCCTCCAGGCTGCCTGGCCACAGGGCACACTCCCACCATACAGTCCTGCCGCTCCCCTGCTCCTGGCCAGTTGGGGTCGGGGCCACCACATCAGTGAGTTCAGGGTCTCTGGTGCTCGGGACACACAGTGACCCGCTGGCCCCCTCCTGACAGGCTGCAAGGTCAGGACAAGGCCAGTCCCCTCCTACCAACTCTGCTCCCCACCCCTCCTCGGTGGGGGCTCCTCGGAAGGGGGCTTTCCACGTGAATCTTTACAAGACGTAAGCGCTCACACGGACGAGGGTCCCCATCCCACTCAACAATCTTCACTTGGGTAGAAAAAGAGGCACCTGGTCTAACGCCTGACTGCTGTGTAACCACCAGGAAGTCACTCGATATCTCTGAGCCTCAATTCCCTCGGACAAATACAACAGCTCGTTTTCCATCTCTGATTTGCGCTTTATTTTTGCTTGGGGGTTTGGTGAAGAGCAGATACAATGTACAGAAACCTACCACCCCAAGGAAAGCAGGCACCAGGGGAAGGCTGGCCGTGCCTCACCAGCCCTCCTCCCCGTCCTGCAGGACGCCTCCACCAGCCTTCTTCTGGGTCCCTGCATTCAGTCCCTTCCTCCCTATGCCCATCGTAACCCCGTACCTCCCCTGCCAAGACCACGCTCCTTGGCATGACGGGCAAGACTCTTTTGGTCTCTTGATATTGGTGACAGAGCCCAACTCATGCTACCCTGGGTTCTCTATTAATTTCACTCTCTGGCAGCCCAGAAATATTCCCCGGAGGAAGAGGCAAGAGATGGGGGAAAAGAAACAGGACTAAAATTTTTTGATCCTGGATCTAGCAGTGCCTGAAGTCAAAATCCCTGGCCTTGTCGTTCACAGTGAGAGCCAAAGAGCATGGTGAGCGCCTTTGGGCAGCTGGGCTGGGGAAGAGGTAACCAACCTAGTTCACTACGGTTTGTTATGACATCTCCCTGTGAGTGCTCTTCTCGGGTGAAGGCTGAGCTGAGCTTGTGACCCAAGAACCCTGCTGGATGCCAAGGCTCCTCCTGCCCCAGGACCTGGTGCCCCGCCCGGCTCCGCATCTCCTGTGCCGCTGCAGCCACACTGAGCCCGGACCCAGCCCCTCCCCCAGCAGCCAGGCCGGCCAGGCATCCAGCGACTTCTGCCTACATAGCTTGTGCTTCCTGCCGCCTCCCGTTCCTCCTCGCCCAGCATGGCAGATGCCCCTCCACGGGCCTTTCTGGCCACCTGCAACTGCTCAGCTGTCAAGGATCTGTCCCCACCAAACTGAGAACCTGGAAGCAGGTGACCCCGTTGGAGACTCACAGGGCTAATGATCCGCGATGGGAAACAGCGTCAGGTCAAGGAATTCTCTAGCTGGCCGTGGCCCTTGGGAGTTTCTGAACAGAGCAAACGTGCGCACGTCTCTGTGTGCATGTGTTTATGTGCTGGGTAATGGTGGTGGGAGGCAGGTCCTTGGACCTCCTACAGCATCTGTCAGGAGCACATCAGCCAGAGAGAAGCTTGTCACTGCTTTATTGAGACCTCTTTGTAGCCGCACACCAAGCAATGGCACGGTGTGCTGGAGCCTCCTGCACAGCCCTCTCCCCGTACCCAATAGACCCGGGGCCTTACGGCCTGTCTCCACAGCTGGGCAGCTCCCCCAGGGATCCCACCTACGAGGACACGGGCGAGAAATGCAGCGGAGCCAAATCTCCCCACCATCACCTGGGAGGGAGCCCAGCCTTTGGAAGGATCACCTGCTCTGAACGAATGGACTGTGGATTCGGTCCAGCAAACAGACGTGCCTGGTTTCGGGGCTGAATTTTGCTTGCGCTGCCTTGGGCAGCTCCGGACCCCACTGGGCCAGCCTGGCCAGTGCGGTGGCCTGACAGTGGGGTTCTCCAGCTGGCTGTGACAGAGCAGGTGTTCTGGCACAGAACCCACTGCGATGGGACTGTGCGGAGAGCGGGTTGAAGGTAACTCTTCAAAACAAAACAGTTGTGTGTTCAAAGTGAACATGTTGGGAGCAGCTTCATGATGGAACAACTGTCATCTCCTGCCACGAGCCGAGAAGGGACCACTGTTTGGATTTTCATTTAAATCAGCAATCACCCAGCCACCGAGAGGAACTAAATTCCCAGAGCGGGTGGCCAGTGGTTGGGTGGTCTGAATTGAGTGGTTTGGAAGACATCTTGACATTTTCATTGGATTTTATCACTATTCTATTTATCAGGACTCTAAGTGACAGATGGTTGGCTGAACTGCAATTGTTTAAGCAAACTACTTGAAGAAATTGACTTTATATATGTTGGGGGAGGGGCTGGTTGATGACTGTATCACAGAGCGGCAGTGGGAACTGACCACTCTTCATAAATCATCGAAATAGACCAAATTATTTCACTGACCTGGCCACCGTGCTCTGGATTTGACACCGCTTGGTTGAACTGATCAAGTTGCTGGTTGTTGAACCAAATTCACCAAAATTTAGAATAACCCATTGTCTAAACAAGTATCAATGCTGGGTGACAGAAGCCAAGCTATTGGACCAAATTTTTGAGCCACTCAAAGACCCATTTATCCCAAGGGCAGACCCTGCTGTGCATGTCCTGGGGCCCTGCAGGAGCCACAGGCCAGCAAGAGTCACAAGCAGATTGTCTTGAAGTCAGCTGGTGGTCCACCCAGGCCTCCGGGACCACCAAAGCTAAGAAGCAGCGTTTGGCAGGCAGCTCTGCCCCAGCCAGTGCCAGGGCTGGGCGGGCTCAGGTCACACCTCTGAGTACGGGGGCGGCTCCAGGTCCCCCATGGGAGACTTGGAAGGCAGAGACAGGGCTTCCTCATAGGTCGGCAGGACCACCTGGGAGGGACAGAGAGACTGCAGCTGAGTATTGTCAACAGGGACCCATGATGCCCTTTGATCCCCGAAGTCGAGGGACCCCCACCCCCTACCCCGACAAAGGATGCTGATGACAGGGCCAGCATGTCCTGGGTCTTTACCACGTGCTGGACGCTCTGCTGAGACAGGTGATGTTTCTATCCCCACAGAGGACACACCTGCCCTTGCATGTTTAGCGCCAAGTCCCCCACATTCTGATAACAATGCACTATTTTCTCCGAACTTTCCAAAGAACTAGTCCCATCTCCCAGATCCAGGGGGTGGACATCTGTCCTGGGCCTGCTTGGCCACTCAAAGCAGAATCCTGTCCCCCTGGCTACAGTCACTGGTTTGGAGGGAAAGCATGTGACCCAAGCTGGTCTACGTTGTGTTACTGAGAGGGTGGAATGTTGGTCTAAGGGTTTTGGCAGCCATTTTGCCACCATAAGGGAAGAAGTACCTGCAAATGGGGCCAACACAGAGGGAAGTGGGGTCAAGAGATGTAGGGCGTGAGCTCCAGTCCTGATGTCAGGGTTCAGCCAGGCCTGAGCCAGACCTACATTGGACTTTTAAGTTCACTGAGCTGGTAGATTCATTTATTTTATTTAAATGAGATTGAGTTTGATTTCTGCTATTTGAAACTAAAAATGTCTTGGCTGATACAACCCCACACTGTACAGATGAGGAAACTGAGGCACCAGTCACTGAGCCTGTTTCCCATCGCCTCAGTCGGCCTTTCTAAGCTCTGCCTGGAAGGCCCTGCCCCTCTCCCAGCTAACTTAGACACACTGACTGGCCAAGACTCGGCCAGAGCCACCTCCTCCAGGAAGCCTTCCCTGGTACCCCAGATGTGCTCACTCTCACTGAATTCCACACTGAGCTATAATTATATCTCTCCATCTAGAGCAGAGGTGGCATCTTGGGTTTCTTTATAGCCCAGAATTAGATATAAGGCCAAGAGAGTAGAGGCTGTCAATGATGAATGAATGAATGAATGAATGAATGAATGAATGAATAGAATTTTAGACCAGGATATCTCTTTTCATCCAACCCTCATCTTCAAGTAGAGAACCTGAGGCCCCGAGAGGGGAAGGAGCCGGTCCCAGGGCACAGGGTGGGAAGGCTCACCTTGGGGGGCATCTTGGAGCCGCTCCTCTCCCCCGCCGAGTTCACATGCTTTATGAAGCTGTAACATCTCCACACGCACTTGAACATGTAGACCTGGAGGAGAGCGGGGTCAGGCTGCGCTTTGCCCTCAGCCCCGGAGACCTGGACCATGGCTCGCCCCGGGAGGCCACACCTGGCTGCTGCATGGACCCCTTGGCATACCCCTTGGCAGACTCCAGGGGTGGCCGTCCCTGTGGCCCCGCAGACACCAGCAGCGTGCGGGAGCTTTTCTGGGCTCTGACCCACCCTCTGGCCAGAAGGTCGTGCAGGCCGCGCTTGCCCACCCCCATGCCTGGGAGCTCACTGCCCAAGAGGACCTGCCCTGATATGAGGTGGGTTTTTTTTTTAAATGTTATTACAAAGTGTATTCAGTATTAATTCATGTTTATAAATGAAGAAAAAGAATATATACAGATGTGTACATCTGTCAACTGACAAGAAGCTACAGTTTTCTCTTAACAGCAGAAATAAGAATCCAGAAGAAGGTTCCTGGGGTGGGGCGTGAGGTCCCCAGGGGTGGGCCCGAGGGACAACAGAGGACCCCAAACTGCCCCTGTGGAGATAAGTGAGTCGTGTTCCCTGGAAGGTCTCTTGTTTTGTGGAGTCCCTTGATGGAACTTAATGGGGCAGGAAAAAAAAAATGTGTGCAGAGGTGGTGCAGGGGTGAGTCCAGGGGGGCAGGGAGGCGAGGTGAGGGCCAGAGCCCCATTTCAAGGGCGAGAAAGAGAGGGGAGGGTGCCAGGCCTGGGGCACACACCTGTGACTGAGGAGGCTGAGACATGAGGATCACAGGTTCAAGACCAGCCTCAGCAACTTAGTGAGACCCTGAGGGCGGAGCTGTGCTGGGGCCAGGGATTATCGCCACAGCCCCCACTCTGTCTGCCCAGCAAAGCCTTCAAGAAATCCCCCCTGTGCCCTCACTAGCAGGTCTGAACCATTCTCCGACAGTTCCAAGGGGCAAACTTCTGTGTCCAGGTTGGATGTGGACTGCATGCCTTGGCCGGTCCCCTCCCTCTTTCCCATCACCAGACTTCTATCCATATGATCTCAGGTCCCATCTACATGTTGGCACCTAAGTCACATAAAACTGTGGGCCAAGCAGGCCTCACAATGCTTCTATTGCAGGTGAGATCTGAGCTCTGGAGAGAAGTAGCCCGGGACCACCCACCACACAGCCAAGGAGAGTGGGGCCGGAACGCAGACCCGGGTCTGTCCCCATCCAACTCCACACAGAGAGGCTGGGCCAGAGCCTGCTGGTTACATCCTGAACACAGGCGTCCTTACAGACCATGTCCTCTAAGTGGGATGTCCCCAAGGATCTCAGGGGCAGGAGAAGTCAGCAGCAAGGGCACAGGCCCAGCCACCTCGGGGCAGGACCACTCACCTTCAGGACCAGGACAGTGATGAAGGCCAGAGAGAAGATGACCATCATCTTGATGAACTGGTCATGGGCCATGCCCTCCTGGCTCGGGAGGTAGTTCTGCAAGAGATTCAGGTCCCATCAGTACCTTCAGCCCCGAGAGCTCCAGCAGCACCCATCGGGCAGGACCGTGAGCCCACTCTCCACGCCGGCCGCCCAGGTCACGCGCCGCAGAGGGCTCGGGAGGCAGGTGCAGCAGCCAGCCCCACCAAAGCGGGTCCCTCCCAGGCTGGGCATCACCCAGAGGGGCCACGTGGAGCCCTAGTCCTAGACCCCGGGGGCACGCCCCCTGCCCAGGGGCAGCTTCCTGCCGGTGAGAGGTGAGCAGAGTGAGGTCAGAGCAAACTGGGACGTCAGAGACACAGGTGGTCCTTAGATCCACGCGTAAAACCATGGTCATCCTCCTCGGCTGCCCTCTCGGACCACTCGGCCCAGGACAGCAGCAGCCACAGGACCCCCGAGAGGCATTACCAAGGGCCCACGCGGTGAGCACCTGGGCCAAGGTGCCGGCAGCTCAGGAGGAGCCCTCGTGGGAGCAGAGCCCGCATCTCATCCAGCCAGGGCCACCCCGCCTCCCCACGGCCCTGGACCTCAGAAACTGAAATGACGAGTGTCTGTTGTTTTAAGCCATGAGATCTGGAGATCATTTCTTAAGCAGCAGTAAAAAGCTAATATTATTTCTTTTTTTTTTTTTTTTTTGGTGGTACTGGGGTTCCTGGAAGCCCTTCTATCTCCGGGCTACACTCCCAGACCTATTTTTACATTTTTATTTGGAAACAGGGTCTCCTAAGCCAGCGCGTGCGGCTGGCTTCGAACCAGTGCGATCCTCCTGTCTCTGCCTTCCAAGCGCGGGGATTACAAGCGTGCGCCACCACGCCCGGCTCTAATATTATTTCTGTGGCACGATTCACAGTCCTGGACACCCACAGATGTGCACTTAAAGCCGCATCGTTGCTGGGCTTTCTCCCGTCCTGCTTCTCTCACTCCTTTGGAGTTTCTTCCTGAAAATGCTCCTTTAATAAACCTCTGACACAAAAATCTTTGTCCAAGGGAACCTGTCTAAACCACAGAGACGCAGAGAGGCGAAAGTCACTTGCCTAAAGCCACACAGCCAGCAAACGGGCATGGGCCTCCACCACGGACTCACCATGTGGTTCATGGACTTGAAGTTGAGATAGGTGGGCACTTCCATGTAGGCGCTGCAGAGGGTCAGGATGCTCAGGCAGAAGTCCAGCAGCTGCAGCGTCATCAACGGGACCTTCAAGGTGCCCTTGGGAGGGGGGAGAGGGAACATGAGGACCAGCAAGCAGAGGGCCTGCTGCTGTGGGGCAGGGAGGGCCCAGTGGTCACACTGGGGCTGGGACCACAGCCACAGCCCCCTGACTGCAGGCCAGGGCCCTCCACAACAGAGCTTATCAATCCCTTCAAGAGCATCAGGAGCCAGGCCTGGTGGCACAAACTTGTAATCCCAGCACTTGGGAGGCTGAGACAGGAGGATCTCAGGTTCGCGGCCAGCCTTAGCTACTTAGTGAGGCTCTCAGCAACTTAGTGAGACCCTGCTTCAGAATAAAAGAATAAAAATGGAGCTGGGGGTGTAGCTCAGAGCTAGAATGCCCCTGAGTTTTATCCCCAGTACCACCAAAAAAAGGAAGGACCTCAAGGGAAGTGTGAACAGCAGCTTTGGGGGCTGTGTCATTAAAGGCTGTGGCCTTCCCGGGCACTCGTCACTCACTGGTGTTAACCAATTCTTTTTCTTCAACTTGGTTCCAAAGGAGGGACAGGGCTGGGTGTGGGGCCTGGGAAGGGGACGTGCCCCTTCCTGTGGTGTGAACTCACAGGTAGCCTCGCAGCAGCGAGCACCCACCAAGGACTGGGAGCCCCTGTGCTCGTCTTCCTCCCTGAGTCCTCGTAGGATGCAGGGACAAGATGTTCTCACACAGACGCTGTGCAGAGGAAAAATCTGGGGTGATCTGGAGGAGCACCAGGACTTGCTGAAGGACACACCAGGAAGAGGACCCTGCCTCACCAGACTGTCTCCTACCCCTGTCCCCCAGCTGGTGGAGGCCGGAGCTGGGTACTCACTGTCCGGGTCCGGGAGGCGAACTTGAGGTAGGTGGGCAGCTCGATGTAGGCGCCCAGCAGCGTGAGCGAGCAGAGGAGGAAGTCCATGATTTGCAGGGACAGGAATGGCAGCAGGTACTTCTCCCGGTTCTGGAAGGTCGACCCACACTGTCAGGGGCCTTGTGCGTAGCTGCCACAACCCCAGGCAGCCCATGTCCCCACGCGTCCCCTGCCTCCCTGGATAACAGGCCATGTTCCCAGTCAACTACAGCTGGATGCCTGGGACCACACACTCTCCTGAGTGACACTCTAGGGCTGGGGAGAGGAGACGTGGTGTCTCAGGAGACCATCCCCACCTATAGGGGCTCAAAGGGCAGGACCTGGCTCAGTTCACTCCCATGAAGATGAGCTTTGTGTCCATTTTACAGAGAAGGGGTCTGAGAGGACCTCTGGAAGGGGACACCCAGCGGGCACTGGGGAGGCCCGGGCTGAAGTCCCTCTCCTTCAGCTGAAAGCGAGGGACCACCGTGACCCGTGGGCACGAATATGCACCCCTGCTGGGGGCTGAACCACAGAATGAGTGGTTGCCCAGTGTCGCCTGTACAGGAGGCAAATGAAATGGCCCCCACTGAATCTGAGTCTTCATGATGACCCACTCCGCTTTTCTAGCTGAGCCTTCTGGGTTTCTGCAGAAGCCCTCTCTCCAAGCACCCTTGTGAGTCTCGCTGTTCCGGGGACCTGGCCTCCAAGAGAGTCAGGGCCTTCAAATGGCAGCTTTCCAGGCCAGACAGGGCCGCCCCAAACCTGCACCCAGCCAGTCCCCACTCACCGCCCCACTGGTGCCCGGCTCTCATCAGCACAGGGAAGATCCTCTTTCTGGTGGCAAAGTGGCAGGGCGCTCCCTGCCTCCTCAGGGACTGGGGGACAGCCTGACTCTTCTTTTGCAAGACACTGAGCTGCAATCTGCTCCGGCCTCCTGCACCCAGCTTTGCCTTGGACCACCAAGGCCCTTGGCTGTCACCCTGGGCCGCCCATCTCCCTGCAGTCTGCCTCCATAGTGAGACCTGGAGCTCTCGGGGGCGTCCTGGCACATGGGGCCCACTCGGGGCACCGGCATGTGCTCAGTGCTGGAAGTGTGCTGTATTTTCTGCTGCTCCATTCTATTCCTGGCCCCAGCCCTCTTCCCCACCCTCCCAGCCACCCTTCCTCTTCCCCTTGCAAAATCCCCTGCTGTTCACAGCTTCACAGGACAGGGCACTGAGGCTGCCAGCCCAGGGAACCCATGGGAAAGGAGTCTCCCGCAAAGGGAGGCGTGAAATCCCCAGGTGCAGGCTCCTAAGATGTCCCTTTGCCGTAGGCCTGCAGGTGGGGCTGGGAGGGCGCAGCAGCAGGGGGACCCTCACCTTGATCACGCCAATCAGAAGGCTCAGGCTGATGACAAACAGCATGGTGATGAGCAGGAAGCTGGAGACCAGGTCAGCTGAAAGGCAGGGGAGAGCCGTGAGGGCCCCTGGCTGATGCCGGGCACCCCAGCCAGGCTCCGAGGATCGTGCCTGGGGAACCACTGGACATAAGCATGAACGAGAGAACCCAGGCATTGCCCTCCTGCAGTCCGCAGACTTGAGGGCATCTCAGGCAGGAGGGCCTGGGTCCTCTCTAGTCAGGTGTGGCCTCTGAGTGGCGTGGTCAGGGAAGTCTGTGGCCCAGGACCTGCAGCGAGGAACTGTGATCCATCCCCGTGCCACCGGCAGCCACCAGTGGGTCTAGGCAGGAGAGTGGGGCGCCGCCTTCATGAGTGGGCTCTTGGAGACATGGTGGGGACTGGAGTGTCCCCATCTGCAGGTGAACACCCCAAGCCACAGGGGGCAGGGCTTGGCACGAGGCCGTCCAGCAAGGAAGCAGCAGGACCTGGGCCCACAGCCCCTGCCCCGGCCAGGCCCTCCCCCAACTGGCCCCCGGCGCGTGGCTGCCCTGGCCTACCGATCCTCAGGTAGACGGTCTTGGAGAACCTGCAGGACGCCTTGCCGTGGGCCACCTCCACCGTGTGCTGGATGAACAGCAGGACGCTCATGATCTGGGGACAGAACGGTAGTCAGTAGGATGGCCCACTCCACCACAGGGGTCTCCCACCCCTTGGCGGCAGGCGGAGCTGAGGAGGGGTCCTGGGGGGAGGGACAGAGCTCCAGTTCAGATCCCTGCTCCTTCCTCTTCCTGCTGTGCGACCTTGGGCAAGGTACTTGACCTTCCTGAGCCTCAGTCTCTGCATCTGCAAAATGCAGCTTGTAACTACCTTAGGAGACAGCTGTGAGGAGGAAAAGGGGCGGCCCCCCGAGCGCACTCAGAACCAGGCCCAGAAGGCGCTACTGTCACCAGGTCAGGTGGGGCGGGGATGCGTCCTGGGCTCCTCCTCTGAGCCTTTACTTACTTACTTACTTGCTTACTTATTTACTTTGTGGTACTAGGGATTGAACCCAGAGGCATCTACCTCTAAGCTTTACCTCCAGCCCTATACCATTTTTGTTTTGATGAGAGTCTCACTATTTGCTGAGGCTGACCTTGAACCTGGGATCCTCCTGTCTCAGCCTCCCACATACTGGGATTACAAGCATGTACCACTATGCCAAGCTCTTTTATTTTAGTTAATTTATTTACTTACTCATGTTACTAGGAAGTTGAACCCAGGGACGCTCTACCACTGAGCTACATCCCCAGACCTTTATTTTTGTTTTGTTTTGTTTATTTTGAGACAAGATCTTACTAAGTTGCCTAGGATGGCCTCTAACCTCCCATCTCAGTCTCCCAAGTCCTGGGATTACAGGTGAGAGCCACCACGCCCAGCTTGTGCCCCTCTTATCACTACAGGTGTGAGTATCACGGGATCTTGATCACCTCATTCAAGCATCATGAGCGTCAAGTCCTTGGAGTCATCAGCACAGGCCTGGGCAGCCTGGGGAGCACGGGACCCTTGAGTCACCGGCTGCCCCACCAAGCCCCATCCCTTGGCCTTACAGTCCCCATCTAAAAGTGGAGATGACAGTATCAGCTACTCCACAGGGCCATGGAGGGTGGGCTGAGAGCCGGCAGTCCCTGCTGACCACCAGGAGCAGCTCTGACCCCCACAGGCCTTCAGACTCCAGGCTGGGGAGGCCTATGTCACCTGGATTGCTGCTGCATTTGTTGAAGGATCTAAGAATTCCTCTCCCCTCAGGTCCTGTCTAAGAATAATGAAGAAAGGCAAATGAGAGGGGCGGGACCTGAGTGCTGGGCGGCCCTCCCCACAACTGAAGTCCAGCCACAAAGCTACAGTTTAAAAGGACCGTGGAGGTCACTTCGTCCATCCCCCACCATGGAATGCCGGAATCCTTACAGTGTAGCCACCACTTAAATGTCCCCAGCCATGGGGACCTCACGACACACATCCAAGTCCTTGTAGCAGGACTCCCGTGTCCCCCACAACACACAGGTAATTCTCCAGGAACAATCAGCCACACAGAGAACAACAGGGTCACACCCTCCCCTGTGGTGGGTGCTTTACTTCTATTAATACAACCTAAGTTTACATTGGCTTTCGAGGTGACCCGGTACAGGCATCTCATGCTCAGAGACAGGCAACCAGACAGCCACCATCTGTTTCCCCTTGCTGACTGTAGGTTTTTTGTTTTTAGCTCAGACACAGGTTTTGACTTGTCTTCCCGCTCTGGCGCATCCTGTTCAGGGGTCATAAAGGGATGGAGCAGAAGAAGAGTGATAAAGAGCCGAGGTGCCTTTGAACCCAGAGCCCTAGGTGGCCCCCAGCAAGCATTCCACCTCACTGGCTCTCACCTAGAAACCAGCACGCATTGGGTTTAGTCAGGAAGTATCTTTGCAAAGCGCTGGGCGGCCAGCAAACAGAATTTGCTCTGGCTGGTGCCAGGGCTGCTGGGCGTTAACGCTTTCTGCCCCCTCCCCTGCCTGGCTCAGGCAAACCAAAAAGGCTCAGCCTGCCAGGAGAGCAGGCGTGTGGGCCACGGAAACAGCCCGGCCTGCCCTTGTTCCTCTCCTGGTTTCACTTTTAATGAGAGAAAGGGAAAGGGGCCAGACAGTCGTCCTCCCCAGGCCAGAAGAGGGTAAGCTGCGAGGTGGTGAGCTCCCCGCCCCTGGAGGGTGAGTACCTGGCTTACCTACAGCATATGCCAGGAGAGGCCCAGAAACCCCAAGTCTAGATTTCTAGGGCTGCAGCCCCCACCGGCCCCTCCACCCCTGGTTCCCACCTGCACACAGTCTTCTCCCTGAGCTCTGAGAGGCTGGTGGGCTGCGTCCTCAGAGCCATGTCATCCATGATACCCCTGCAGACAGCTCCGGCTCCCGGCTCTCAGCTGTCCCTCCCTGCCCGTATCGGTCCACCCACTGCTCCTGCACCCTCCGCAGGTGAGGCCATGTGGACAGAAGCTGGGAGCTGATGTCAGACCACCCTGGGTGGCCGGGCTCCTCAATGAGCCACTAGTCGCTCTGGGCCCCAGGCTCCTGGTCCAGGCCTCCCAGGCTTGCTTCCAGGTCAGAGGGCACACCGTGCATGCCGCAGGCACACGGCAAGTGCAGCTGCCTGAGCACAGGGGCATCCATCACTCCTAAACACTCGGCACCTGCCACCTCCTCACTGCAGCCTGCAGAACTCACCATCCTCAGAGGCACCCAAGGGGCAAATAGTATACTCAGAGCCATAGAGGGCACGCAGGAGGCGTGGGTCCCTGATGAGGGCTAGATCCCTTCTGTCTAGAAGACGGAGAAAGGGTTTCACCAACAGGAAACCTTGAGCAAGGCTCTGGAGGATAAGTAGGAGTTTTCCAACAGGGAAGAGAGGAAAAGGCTCCAGGAAGTAGAACATCACATGCATAGGCCCAGGGGCCTGGCAGTGCAGATGTGTCTGGATCCCTCCAGGGAAGAAAGCTCTTACCTGGGAGGGGGGATGTTGCCAATGGGGAACTGAGGCCCAGAAAGAGGCCATGAGCAGCTCAAGGGCACACAGCAAGGCTCACAGAATCAGAATCGGCTCAGACCTCCTGACTCTAAGATGGGGTTCAGGCTGCAGCCCGCCACTCAGCCCCTCTTCCTACTCCACTCTCTCTTCTCCTTTCTCACCTCGTCCCCCCACTTCTCCTTGGTTTCGGTTCCCATTCCCCATTTCCCTAAGCTGAGCGGAGGAGGAAGTGGTCGAGGAGCCGAAGTATTTCTGTTTCTTTTCCTGGCAGCTCTGGGGAGCACCCGCAGCTTGAGCTAAAAGAAGGGGGCTCTGGGGGTGAGGGGGTGCCAAAGGGGTGATATGGAGGCTGAACATGGCGAAGAGGTGCGGACAGACCATGCTGGGCGGAGGGTGGCTGCCGTGATGCGGCGAAAGCCCGCTGGGATTGACTGCAGTGATGGCCGGGAGTCGGGGGGTCACTGGGAATAACGGGCGACAGACGTGGCAGGGTGGTGGCCGTGGAGATGGCATTTCCCAGAGCCCTGGGAGGCAGTAATGAGCCTCCACGGCCACGGCCACGCAATGCAGACACTGCTGGTGACCTTAGTGATGTTGATGGGGAGGTGACAGTGGCCTCACGATAGGTTGGTGAGAATAAAGACCACCCGGTGGGGGGTGGGGGGGTGACATCAGTGTTAGGGTTTAAATGGTGGGGGCTGTTTCTCATTAGTGTCACCAAGGCAATGGGCTAGTTACTTATTCCTTAGCCAGGTGGTGCCTCTTTGTCTCTGGACAGTGTACTTCCTAAGTGCAAGGGTCAAGAATCTACCTGGCCCTTGTCTCTGTTGTACTGGGCAGTATTAGTTGCTCATCAACTAGGGTGCTTTGAAGCCACACACAGAGTTTACCTTTCCTATGCCCAAGCCAGATCCAGAGGAGAGGAGGTAAACAGAGACACCGGTTGCCTCTATTGTAGTTTTAGGGCTAACGGCTTCAGTTGACTCTAAGGCTTTCACTATAGGTCAATGATTAGAATGAAGGCCAAAGACAGAGAGGCACTCTGCATTGTAACAGCTGCAGCCCCCTCCCTGCCTGAGTGCCTGCACAGCACCTAGGCTCTGACTATATTTTACACTTTGGAAATTATCAAAGCAATTTTCCAGTACTGGCACATTAATACATTTTGACTCCTCTTCCCAATACCAGTACAATCAGACCCCTCTATCCCGGGGCTCACAGACTCCCTGTGCAGGAAGACAGGCCTGCACCCCTGTCCACGGGAGCAGGCAGAGACCCAGTCCCCGTCATCCTCAGGGGTAGACTGCTGAGAAGGGACTCAACCATTCAGTATGCGCCAGCTGGCGAGGCCCTGTCCTTGACTTCAAGGTTTTCCCCCACTTTACACGTGAGAGGGCTCACAGGCTTGCCCCCTCTCACAGGCTTGCCGGGCAACAGAAAGCGCAGTTTGTAAAGCGGAGCCCAAGGCCTCGGGGCTGCTGCACACTCAGGCAGCTATGATTACTGCTGTCACCCTCCTCAAGCTCACCTGCCCTGTTCTCCCTGGGGGCCGGGGCATCTGGGGGAAGGGTGCAGAAGGTAATCAGATGCGCCATTGGCTAGAGGAAGCTCCCCTCCCTCTTGCTTCCTTATCAGGGGTGGCAGGGTGGGGCCGTTCCCCCAGAGCCCTATCTCCCCAGCCACCTCTCCAGCAGACCAAGATACCATCAGGACACCCCACTCCACCCTCCCACCATTGACCGGCCTCCTCTCCACCTGGCTCCAGGGGTCACAGCCCTCAGTCAGAGCCCAGTGCAGCCACTGAGGACCCTGTGCGGTCCTCGCCAGGCTGCTCGAGCTCTCTGTACCTCAGCTTCCCCGTCTGTAGAAGAGAAAAAAATCCGCCCACCTTGGAGAGTGGTTGTGAGGGGTAAATGAGGTATAATTATCTAGCACAGCCTGGCGTGGTGATGCACGCTCGTAATCCCAGCACTCGGGAAGATGAGACAGGAGGATCACGGTTTGCGAACAGCCTCAGCTACTGAGTGAGGCCCTTTGCAACTCAGTGAGACCCTGTTTCAAAATAAAGAATGAAAAATAGGGCAGAGGGTGGATCTTGGAGGTAGAATGCCCCTGGGTTCCATCCCCAGTACCGCAAATAAATAAATAAATAAATAAATGTCTATCATAGAAGGTGGTGATACAGAGACGCGCTGAGTGGCCAGCGCTCATGTGTGGACAGGCGGTTTCATCTGTCACAGCCAAACTGAAAACAAGGCAAATGTCCTCCCACAGGGAAACAGGCAAATGCATCCTCATGAGGTCACACCACCAAATGACCAATGGGGCCAGGCCAAGCCCCAGGTGAGGCTACAGCATGACGGGGGCCCAGAAGACCTCTCCTGGCCTCGGCGGAGGAGCTCCAGGAGGGAGCAAAGGCCAGAGTGTAAAGAGGGGCAGCCAGGAGGCCGTGAGTCTATCCCCTCCCTGAGCTGGACTTGGGGTCAACTGCTTAGCAGACACACAGCACACTGCCTGCTGTGTGGCTGGTGGCGGGGACAGGAGCAGCTGGAAACACAAGACCCAAGGCTTTGGAGCGTGGGGACTCAAGGCTGGCTGTTGCAAAGGGCCAGGAGCAATTTACCACCCGCAGCATCAGAAGTGCTGTGCCGGGGTGCTGGCAGCCAGCTAAACCAGGCCTGTGCAGCAAGGCCTGCTCCCTGAGGGGAACAGGGAGGCCTGTCTGCTCTAGAGGCAGAATCCCTGCTGGGTGAACGGCAGCCACTGGGGTCTCAGAGCTGGTCTCCAGGCTCGGCCCAAGGTCTGGTCCCCCTCCACAGCCTCCACCTTGCCAGATCATTTCCCCCAACCATCACTCCCTTATTTACCTCCAGTGACCCACAATCATGAGAGTAACTATCACTGTTACTACCAGGCATTGCGGAGACACCGGGTCCCTCCCCTGAACACACGCATCGGCGACATCCCATCACCCTCTCAGCCCGGGACGCCGCTTCTATTGCTATTCCCACTTCCTCTCTGTTTTGCAGGTGGAATGGAAATCGAGTTTCGACGTGGGAGCTAAGCTTCTAAGAACAGGCTCCCAGGTGCATCCATAGCTCCTCCCCAGCTATTGGAGCAGGACCCTGGGGGCTGCAAAGCCACTTGGCCTCCTGAGCCTCAGTCTCCTCCTCTTTAAAATGGAGGCTCCAGTGGCAGTTGCCATTTGCCAGAGACTCAGCAGCGGGGTACTGGCCCCATAGAGGGAGGAGGAAGCTAAGGCCGGGAAGAGCGCCCTGTCCCCGGCAGCTCCTGAGCTCGGCTGAGGCCCTGCAGCTGCTCACTCTGCTTCCGGCCTCTTGGGGGTTCTGTGCCCCTCCTTCCTCAGGCAGGGTGGGGTCCCCAGGGAAACCAGCACAGGCCCCAAAGTGAGCCCAGATCGAGGTCCTGGTTCCAGGCCACTGCTCCAGGCTCAAAATAAAAGCCTCCTCTCCTGGGGACTCAGGCCCAGGGTGGTGATGGTGGAGAAGGCTTGGCCCCTGCCAGTCTCTGCCCTCTGGCCATGGGCAGGGTTCAGAGCCTGGTGCTTTCACCAGGGAGCCCCCCCCCCAGGCCAGCACCTCCCCCAGCTACACGCCTCCATCAACAGTGGACTCTCCACAGCTTCTCATTCCCAGACACTCTGACCTGGGGCCTGAGACCAGGAAGTGGGGAGGGACAGAGGCCCCACTGATATCTGGCCTGTCCTGGCTGGGCTCACGCAGATAAATGATCATCACCTGCCCCCCACCACCAACTATAGCAGGAAGAGCCCCACTTTGCCCCAGAGGGCCCTGTGCCCCACCCAGGGCCTCTGGAGTTCAGGGAGCAACAATTCACCTGAGGAGCTGGGTGGGAGCCAGAGGTGGGGGACTCCAAAGGAACTCAGCCCTGACCAGGGGCCCCTCAGCCATGGCCCTGAGTAGGGGCCCGATCCCTTCCCCACACCACTGGTCTCCCCACCCCCGCAGGAAGGGCACGAAGCAGTGGTAGCAGAGAACGAGATGTCCCTGTTCAGCCCGAGGGCATCAGGCGTGAAGGTGGCAGGCTCTACCAGACCCCACTGGGACTTTCCTGGCCTAGCGGTCGGGCAGATTTTTAGGCCGCACACAGATGAGCTTTCAAAAGGGGCATGGCCCCCCTCTTTTTTTTTTGTGGTGGCTCGCCACAACCACCGGGAGCTCACCTGCCAGAGCCGTTCCACCTGGGCCACGACAGCTTAACACCTCGAAAGTGTCACCCCAAAGGCAGGAACTATGGGCCTCATTCAACAGATGAGGAAACCAAGGCCCAGCATGGCCAGTGGGTGATGGAGATGAGCCTTTGTTCTTTCCGATCTCAGGTCGCTGTCCCCCAGTGTGGAGCAGAGGAAGGAGTCCAGGAGTTTTGAACAGGTCACATCGGGAAGGCTTTCTGGGAGGTGGAGGCTGGGGAAGAGGAAGACCTTCCCAACCGACCAACAGCCACTCCAGCCCTGGGCTAAGAAGGAATCCTCCCATCCACCCGCTGGCTCATGTCAGGCCCGTGTGCAGCCAGCAGAGGCCCTACTGGACCTGTGTTTCCCACCTTGAAAGAGAGCAGGTGGACCGCTCAAAGATCTACTCTTTCCACTAGAAAAGCAGCGAAGGCCTCCAGCCCCGGCCTGACGCCCGTCCCTCCTAAGCCAGCCTGGTGGCTCTCCTGGCTCTTGCCAACTCCAAGCCTTGCTTGGGCCACTCGCTCTTTCTGGTAAGACCTTTCCCAACACACCCAAGCAAAAGACCTGCTCATCCCTGGGACCCAGGCCTCCTATCAGGAGCCCTTCCTGAATCCCCACTCATACCCCTGTGCCCCCACCCCTACAGCCAGCACAGCACCCCCTTGCCATAGACACAGGTTGCCTTGTCCAGCAGGAGCCTTTGAAGGCCACAGCCGGGGAGCTGGGCCTGTCTCCTGCCTAGGGCTGGGCACCCAGGCGTGCTGGAGACCAGCTCTGCACTCAGGTCAGGAGATGGACTCCTTCTTCAAGTAGCAGAGGATGCTCCAGTGCTCTTTCCAATTTAAAAAGTGGTACGCTTGAGCAGCAAAACAAAACAGCCCTGGAACATAACCCACAATATGAAATAAATATCCACAGGTCCCTGCAGATACACAGAAATAAATCGCTTATTTACATAATAAATGGAGAAAAAACAGACAAATCTCCTGAGCAGAATCCCAAATTACTTACGTCGCTTCTCTACCCTGAAGGAAACAGAGGCTGACTCCCCACTCCTCAAGTGCACGCAAAGTGACTTTGCTCTGAAAGAACTTGGCGTAGAACCGGAGGAGAAGAGTGCCTTCATGGGGGAGACACCTGGAAATGCCACCTTGGCCAGGCACTCAAGGCCTCCACGGCTGGAGAGAAGTCGTATAGATTTCACATCCCCTGGGACAAAGCACTGGGCCTGACTCTTCAAGCTGACGTTCTCGTTCCAAACACACTTTACCTTGATCTCACCATGAGAAGAACATCAGGCCAGCCCCCATGGAGGAACAGACAGCAAAATGCTCAGCCAGTCCTGCTGAAAGCCATCCTGGTCATTAAAACAAAGAACCTGAGCGACCATCATCACCACGGGGCAGGTAAGATGCTGACAGCTAAGCACAGCACACCTAGGTGGGCCCCTGCATGGGGTCCTGAAGCAGGACAGGGCTATTAGAGAAGGTTGCGGACACATGGAGAGAGCCTGGACTCTAGTTAATCGTGGTGCAGCAGTTCCGATCATCAATTGTGGCAAATGTCAAATGTACCAAACTCACGTAGGCTATGGACAATAGGGGAACTGGGTGTGGGATACTCGGGAACTTTCTCTACTATGATCACAATTTTACTGTAACTCTAAAATTGCCCTAGTAATAAAAAGTTTACTGCAGAAAGTAGTACATGCTCATTGTACCAAATATGAGAAATACAGAAAGCAGAAAAATAGCAGAGCTTGTGCAATTCGTAGCCCAGAGACAATCGCCATTGGCGTCAGCTGGTTTCCTCCTCCCCCGGTTTTGACATGTTTCATTTCTACACAGTTTAGAACCTGTCTATTTTATCCTGGCAGGTGTATAGCAGGTGTCTGAAAAACTCTTATGCTGCATCTCTAATGATGGAATGCAGGAACTTAGGGGAGGAGAGGTCCAGGAGAGAGAGCTGTCCAGGCAAAAGGGGCTTCTGGGGATCCCCACCTCCTGCCATGACTTAGGATACCAGGCTGATGACAAGCCAGAACACAGAGGCCAATTCTAGAAAACTCTCTGGCACCCCTATGTGTGCAAGCCCCTTGGGCCTCCAGAGAATCTTCTACACAAACCCACAGAAATCCTGAGGAAGGCGGCCCAGCCAGAAGCTGAGGACCATTGGACATGAAAGAATCTTCCCGTCATAAAGCCTCCGTGACTCAACAAAGCGTGGCGCTGCCTCAGGACGTCAATGGCCTGATTTAACCCTCCCCGGAGGGACCGAGGCTACAAATAGCTTGCAACGTACAGAGCTGTCACCCATGGCTGGCTCCAGATGATGACAGACATGAGTAATTGGCACATCTGGACAGCAACTTCTCTTTTCCCACCCAGATGTTCAAAGTGTTGCTAGCGCACCTGCCACCCAACTGCTAGGGCCCCACTCCTGGACTTTCTGGGAAGGAGGAGGGCCCTCTTGCCAAGGGTCAGAAGACAAGTGCCCATGGGGTCAAAAAAGGACCTCGGGCCAGGCATGGTGGCGCACGCTTGTAATCCCCGCGCTTGGGAGGCTGAGACAGGAGGATTGCGCAGGTTCGAAGCCAGCCTCAGCTACTTAGTGAGGCTCTCAGCAACTTAGGAGACCCTGTTTCCAAATAAAATATAAAATAGGTCTGGGAGTATAGCCCGGAGGTAGAAAGCCTCTGGGTTCCACCCCCAATACCACCAAAAAAAAGGACCTCAGCCCAGACATGACTGCCTGGGCCAAGCACCCAGCTTCCAGACCATTCCTCTGTGCTTAAGTCTCCTTGAGAACATTCCATGCCACCCCTAGGACTTACTACAGGCCATGATTCTCAAGCAGAAGCAGTTGTGGCCCTTGCCTTAGGGACCCAGCTGATAGACTGAGGCAGTAACACTGGCATCTAGTGGGTTGAGGCCAGAGATGCTGCTAAACTCTATACAATGTGCAATTCAATACCTTACAATGAAGAACTACTCAGCCCAAATATCAATAGTGAGCTATAGGGATGGTCCAGATTCTTAGCTGTCATCAAAGCCCTCAGCATCAATCCCACCCCAACCTCCAGGGTGGTCTTTGTGGCCCCCTGCACAAGCCACACACACCTTGACACACCTGCTTCTCCTACCTCATGCATACTGCCAGAGCCTGTCTGCACCTCCTGCCACTCCAAGAAGTCCTCCCCATCACTTGACCCACGCATTCCCCAGTTGGGTGGGAACTGGGTACCACTTGACTACTTATAAGTGAGGAACTCAGAGGGAATGATTGAGAAGAAACCTCAAGCCTCTCACAGTCAGCCTGGCATGGTGGTGCACGCCTGGAATCCCAGTGCTTGGGAGACCAGCCTCAGCAACTTAGCAAGATTCTCAGCAACCTAGTGAGACCCTGTTTCCAAACAAAATATAAAATAGCCTGGAGGTAGAAAGCCCCCAGGTTCCATCCCCAGTACCACAAAAACAAATCAAAATAAAAAAACAATAAATAAAACCTCAGAGCCCGGCAACACCTCTCACCTCCGACTTGATGAAGGAAAACAGGTCCAGACACAGACGTGCCAGAGGCCCACAGGCAGCTGGTGGCAGAGAGAAGGACCCAGGGTCCTTCTGCAGGGATACCTCTGCATACCACACTGTCCTTCAGAGAATTCCAGAGTCTCAGAGACCAAAAACCCTGAAGACTTGATGTGGGACAGCCAGGGTGTCACTGGCTTCTCTTATTTCTGGCATTGGCAGGAGCTGAGCAGGACAACCTCTGAGATCCCAAATCTAGTGTCCTGGAATCTGAGAGCTTGACACCAAGAGCTGCTGCCCGACCTGACACACTGCTAACAATGCACTCCGCGGGGCTCCTGTTCCACAAGCCTTGCAGATACAACTCCCTGATCCTCTCAGCCACCCTATTATTATTATTATTTATTATTATTATTATTATTATTATTATTATTATTATATCATCAATATTTTCATCCCCATGTTGAGAGGAGGAGACCGATTCTGAGAGGCTCTGTTGCTCATGGCTGCACGGCTAAGGGGCAGGGAGCTAGGATTTGCACGCAGGCATCTGTGTGCTAACCGCTGAGGGCACCACCTGGAGTCTGGCCTGCGACCACAAGCTGATGCAGTGGGTCTCAGAGCTTTGCAGCAGCCACCTCACCCTGCAGATTTAGGCTTATTTTGAGGAAGCTCTTCCAAGCCCATGAGACAACAGTTAGCCACAGGCTTGAGTCACCCCAGCGCAAAGACGCCCGAGTCTGGGGGAACTGGGTGTGGCCAGGAGTTGGGGGTAGGGTGTGGGTGTTGACTGGACAGAACAGGGACCCACCTTCAGCACCCCAGACAAAGCAGGAGGCTTGCCCGGAGTCACACTGAGATCCTAGAGACAAGGACTTCTGGCCACACTGTGTGGGCCACCTGGGCCACCCTACTTATTAGCACAGTTCATGTTTCCCTGCCAGGAGAAGGCCCCAGAAGGCTGAGCACTATCTGGGAGGACTCGCCACCTCCCGTCCGTAGCACGCTGGGGATTCTGACCTGTCCCTGGAGCAGCCAGGCCTGAGGGGAGGACCATCAAGGCAGGTCTCACTTGTCCAAGGTCCTGGCCCTGATGCATGTTCACACCTGCTGTGTGTGTGCACACAGAGGCCGTGAGGCTACTACTTTTCCCGCTTGAGAGAGGCAGAAACCGAGTCTCCAAGTGAATGCAAGTCCCATTTGCTTGGGTCCCCCTGCCAATTGATCCACCAGGGACAGCAGGGCTCCCCAAGGGACTGAGGGAGAGACTGAGGCCCAGAGTGGGGAGGGCAGAGAGGTGGGGGCAACAGCTCCCCCACGGTGGGGACCCAGTAAGCCAGGGGCCACACACACCCACATACACACACGCACACACGCGCGCACATCTCCCAGGGCGACCGCACACTCACCCCATGGTAGATGGCCAGGGCCGTGGTGGCCATCCGGACATTGAAGCAGCAGCAGGTCTGGCGGCTGGTGGCCGTACGGGGGGCCATGGTGCTGTCGTCCTCTCCTCTGAGCACTGAGAAGGAAGGAGCCCGGCGCCTGGAGCAGAACAGAAAAGCGGAAGCTGTGACTGCCGTCCCATTTCCGGCCTGCCCCTCAGACAGGCAGGGGGAGGTCATCATGACTGGGGCGGGGCAGCGATGAAGGGGGAGAGGTGAAGGGCCACGGCCTGCTTCAGAGAGCCCACCTCCCCCTGGCTATTCCCAGGGTGGATTCAGGGAGGGCAGAACCCTGCACCCTTGAGACCTACCCCACGCCAGGGCTGGGGCGAAGCTGACACACACACCCAGCCTCCTGGATGCTCACTAAGCCCATTTCTAAATAAAGAAATAAGGCGCAGAGAGGCCACAGCACTAGTCCCAAAGCACACAGTAGTTAGTGCTGGTGGCAGGATTCAAGCCCAGAGCCATCTGACTGGAAAAGTCCAGCTGCCCAGGAAGTGCTCCCCTCTGTCCTCCTGTGCTTGATTCGCTTCTCTCCCCCACACCTCAGCCTTCCAGGGAAGTGCTAGTGATATCCCCGGCCTGCACATGAAGGCACGGGGGAAAGGTCGCCCTGCTGGTCATAGAAGGAGCAGGGATCTGAAACAGGCTGAAGCCACCCGGAGCTGCAGACCCCTCCCCTCCTCCCTTCCTCCCAGCCTCAGGGAAAATCATGCCCTTCCAGAGCTCGGGAGAGGTGTGCAGGCTCCAGAGCAGGACAGAGGAGGAATTACTAAGCAGGGCATCAGCATGTACCAGGCCCTGAACGAAGCTCTTCCTCCTGCTCGCCACAACTCCTCAGGGCCATCTGGGACACCCTCGGTTGGTGCCCCCCCTCCTTGTGGACCTCAAGGCTCCCTGATTCATGAAATCAGGGGTTTCTTTTTCTTCCTCCTTCTTAGGAAACATTGGAATTAATAAATGACTACTAAGCAAACTACCCTGGAATCTACTCGCTTCTCAGATGATATATTGTCCACGCTGCAGTAAAGGAGGGAATAGGAAACATATGCCAACTGCTGGTCAGAAGCCCCGTGTTATTCAGCACAGAGGTGCCCGTCCATAAATCCTGGTACTTAGGAGGCTGAGACGGGAGGATCACAGGTTGGAGCCTAGCCTCCGAAACTTGCCAAGACTCTCAGCAACCTAGCAAGACCCTGTGAAGGGATTCTGCAAGCTTGGGGCTCCCGGGAGACCCCGCCAACCCCTTCCCACTTCATCTTCAAGCCTGTTTATGTCCCTTCACAAGTCTGGCTGAGACATGACCTTGGAGCAGGGATGAGGTACGGCGATGACTTCCAGGCGGGTTAGAATCCTGACACCTTCTGGCTGGGTAGCCACCGCCACAAGAGAAGCAGCAAGCCTTTGGGGCTGGAGATGAGGAGAACGGGGCCAGGAGGGCCCAAGGCCACCCTGAGACCTCTGTGTTTGGTTGTACCAGAAAGTCATTGGAAGATTTCATATCAAGTTCCATATCATTGATACCATTATGATTTGGTGAAGCCAGAGCAGGTGTGGGGCCAACACTCAAAGAGGGATGAAATGCTCTGACGGTGTGTGACACCATTTTAATGATGAACATTTGTTACTTTGATAGTAATAAATTTACTTTAACGTGCAGTATAAAACTACACATAAGTGACCCATGAATTCAGAGATTTTCCACTTGTCAGAGTTTCATTTTTAAACAGATGCGTTTAAATTAAAAGGCAGTACACTGATTTAAAGAAACTATCAAGAAGGCCTAGCAGGCACACAGATGTGGCAGAGAGCCGTGGGGCTGGGGTGGGCACCCTGGGCTTGGGAATCCCAGGGCTGGAAATCCCGGCTCCCCGCTTGGCAGCTGTGTGATCTCAGGAAAGGCGACCATCTCTCTGAGCTGTTGTTTCCACACTTGCAAGGTGAGGGGGCAGGAGTCTGCTCTGCAGGGCTGCGGTGAAGATAAAGACGAGATCGGGTCACGTGGGTGTGTCGGTTTATTTCCTCCCTGTCAGCCCCTCCCGGCTCCTCCATCTCACGCATTCTAGGGCCAGATCTGCCTGGTCCTGAGTCCTGGGCTGATCACACGTGGTACCACCCTGAGCCCTGTCTCCCTCCCCCGCCCCTGAGCACTGGTTCTGATGGAATGATTGTTCCTTGCTCGGCCTGACAAGTGCAGGTCCCTGGGGGCCCTTAGCCATCCCCTGTGGAATGTGAGCCCAGCTCTCCTTTTTTCCCTGGCCATCAACCCTCCTGAGGAGAGGCCGTCTGTTATCCCAAAAGTAGGGCCTTTAGCCAGGGTCACTGTAGCAGAAGCAAGCACTGCCCCCTACCAAGCACCCACCTCCTAATTCCTGAAACCTGTGCATACACAATCTTACATGGGCAAAGGGGATTTACAGGTGTGATTATGTTAGGAGTAATATGGTAAAGTACTAAGAAAATTGTACAGTTGAGAATAACAGGAAACAATACTAAAATATTGTCAAGTTCTGGTAAGTGTAAAAGGCGACATATTAGCCACAATACTAAGGTGCAAGTGAAGCCCAGTAGCAGGTGCATATTAGAGTGTTAGCTACAGATAAGCCCAGAGCAGGGCAGCCAGAAAGCCAGATAACTCATGAGCATTACTCCATTGGGTGTGACCAATGAGGAAAAACCAGCATGTGGGCGTGACCAATCGAGAGAAGACCCCCACATGGATGCGACCAATCCAGGGAACCCAGCAATTGGACTTGCCCCAAGACAGGGTACATAAACCCATTAGAAACAGCGATCCACGCTCTCCAGCCCTGCAGTGCCTGACAGAAGAGTCCTCTGTGTCGGTGAGCCTCAGACCTATCATCGAACCCAAGCATCAGCCGAAGGGGAACCCAACTGAAAGGACCTTTGATGGGACACATCGCATGTGAGTTCCCCTGGGTCCAGTGCCTACCTGGGCTTAGACTTAGATCTAGACTTAAACTTAGACTCTGGTTTGTGGCATATCTGTTGAAATGTCTACCAAGTATGACCCTCCCAATAAACTTACTGACATATGTCTAAGAGTCCAGCTGGTCACTTGCTCATGACAGCTGGCGAAGTCAGACGTGAGATGATAAGGATCCAGACCCCGACATGGAGTCAGAGACAAAGGGGCAAGGCTGGGAACCCTGAACCTTCCCTGAACAGAAGAGGACTGACTCAGCCCCAGAATCTCCAGGCTTAGCCAAAGTGGGAACCAGAGGCCAATGATCGAGCATTGGGGACGTCCATGAAGGCACAGGTATAACCACCCTAAGACCAAGCAGCAATGCTAACCTGCTCGAGCTAAGGCTCCTGAGGGCACCGACTAACAGGCTGTCCTGTGGGTTGCTATGGGGCCCACAGGATGGTCTTAAGATCAGAGAATCTGGGACTTGGTTTTATCAGGATGCTCCCCTGGCAAAGTGCAATTGGCTAGCCAAAAGATTACATAGATACAGCAAAACTAAGGCCAGCCAACTAAAGAGGACTAAACACGCTGGCAAGTGTCACCAGTACTTAGAAAAGGATTAAATTCTGTTGAGACATAGCTACTCAACTCTAAAACATTCAAAAGGCTTAAGAAATCCAGAGAATGGTTTCGTAGAAACCCCAAAGAGATGGCCGAGTTACAGCTCCAATGTCCTGGTGGCTGTTACTGCGCCTAGTACAAGGTAAGCTACATGGTTATTACACGGAACTTTCACAGAAATTCCCCTCACCTCCCGGGAGGTGGTAGAGCCGATCATCTCAGTGAAGGAGGTACTGGCCATTTTCTGTAAGGTCACATTAGATGTAGGTAATAACCGGATGAAAGGCAAGCACTTAGCCAAGGCCATTCTGGACAGAGGAAAAATTTCCGAAAACCCCTTTTACAATGATATAGAGATGCAGGAACTAAGGGAAAGCTTACCAGTAAGCACCATCGCACACTCAAGCCCTGTAAGGGACCGCTCGAGGCTGGCCACCCCAGAAAAGACTGAACAAATCATTGAAGTAAGGGGGCTCACCTGGGTGGGAATACAGCAGTATAGACAAGACTTCGCCCAAAGGAAACCCAAGGACGCAGAGTTTTTTTCTCTAACTCTGGAATAAGGGAGCTAATAGTAATACTCAGTTATCAGCCAAGGAAATGACTTCCCTGACAGGCATATTGGAAAATCCACATATTTTTGACGTGTTAAGTGCTATCCTGGAAGGTAATATAGCACGAGTCCGCTCGTTATCCGAGTGAATCTCATGAGCCTGAGTGCCAGCCTTCCCTACCCTGGACCTATCCTCATTTAAGCCACAGTGCTCTCGGAGCACCCTAGATCAAGCATCACATTATACCGCAGGCTGGGTCTCCTTCACAAAATATGTCACTCCACGTCTACCCCATTAGCGAGCTCCCTGATGGCAGTAGTGCGTAGATTGATTATCAAGGGAGTCCCTTCCCATCTGAAGGTGCCATTGATTACTTTAAGCAGGCTCGGGAGCTAGAGAGCGGAAAGGTTTTATCCTTCACAGCCTCAATTCAAAACCCTCTGTTACCACACAGCAACCCAAGGCCACATTAATGGCCAAGCTGTGGACAATATGCCCCATTTCAGAAGTACAACAACCGTACTCAGTGGTACCCCTGTCCAAAACACGGGCCAGGAACCTGATGGAGCCCAAAATGGGGATCCGAGAGACGAAGGGCCACAGTCCGGGCCAAACCCAACTTCTCTGGGAATTTGCTGTCCCATAGGAAACTCCTGAGGACCAATGAGGGACATAAAACTCCAAACACCCCAAACCAGCTTCCGTCCGCTGAGGGGAGAAGGCACAGTGTCTCTGGGCCAGGAAGGAACCAGAGACAGAGCCCTGGTCACACCTTCAGTTAACACGCAATATACGCGGATGGATGGCATGTCTATCATTCCTGGTAGATTCAGGTGGTGAGGTTACTCTCAGTCCCAGTATTTCCCTTGACCCCGCTAACACTCAGACCATGGCCCAGGATGTCAATGGCATGGCCCCTGCCCACAAGTGAAAAAAATTAGTGTATGCCTACTGATCAGCCCCCACACCCATAGACGTATGTTTTATGCCCGCCTCTACGAACACCCTGGGTATGAACCTCATACATCAGTTTTTTTGGCAAATGGCTCCCCTTAAAATAGACTAAGGCAATTGGCTGCTGCTTAGCTTTGTTACATACGTCACCTGTAGAACTCCCTCACATACCGCCTTGTTTTACTAAGCAATTCCCATTAAAGGTGGACACAAGCCAGGCATGGTGGCACACACTTGTAATCCCAGCATTCGGGAGGCTGAGAGAGGAGGATCCAGCTTTGCAGCCAGCCTCAGCTACTTAGTGAGTCCCTCCCACAACTTAGTGAGACCCTGTTTCAAAATAAAGAATTTTTAAAAAAATAAGGCTGGGGTATATCTTGGAGGTAGAGTGCTCCTGGGTTCCATCCCTAGTACCGCAAAAAAAAAAAAAAAAAGAAAAAAAAGTGGACACCAGAATGGATCAGAAAATATCCAAGTCGAAGGTGTAATAGAAAGAACCCAATCCTTCTCTTATAATAGCCCTATATGGCCGGTACTTAAGTCATCAGGTGCCTACAAGTTTACTGTAGATTATCAGAACATTAACACTAAATCTCCCCAAGGGCCCGGCTCATTACCCAAGGTAAAATGATTTTTTTGTGGCACTAGAGATTGAACTAGAGGCATTTTACCTCCGAGCTAAACCCTCACCCCGATTTTATTTCTTATTTGAAAAGAGTCTCGCTAAGTTGTAGAGGGCCTCGCTAAGTTTTCAAGGCTGACTTCGAACCTGCCATCCTCCTGTTTCAGCCTCCCAAGTACTGGGATTACAAGCGTGCACCACTATGCCCCAGCTAGAAGAAATTCTTAATCACATTAAGACATTTGCCCCACCAGGTGTGGTGGTACACAAATGTAATGCCAGTATTTGGGAAGCTGAGATAGGAGGATCACAGGTTCATTGCCAGCCTCAGCTACTTAATGAAGCCTTCCAAAATTTAGTGAGACCTCGTTTCAAAATAAAGAATAAAAATAAGGCTGGGGATATAGCTCGGAGTTAGAATGACCCTGGGTTCCATCCCCCGTATGGGGGAGGGGGGAAGACATTTGCCCAAATGGCATTTGCTTCCATTCACCTCTCGGACATATTTTTCTGTATTCCTCTACACAAGCATTCCCAGGACTCTAAAACCTTTACCTGAGAAGGTGTACAGTATTGCTAGACTAGAGTCCCACAGGGATATGAGAATAGCCCATCATTGCCCACATTGCCTTGACGTGGTCATTGGAAAAGCTAAAGCTACCACCTGACATTTTGGTCCTATCATACATAGACAACATCATGATATGCAGGAAGGACCACCAGATTGTATAAAATGCCACTGACCACCTGGTACAAGTTCTTAGAACCAATGGATGGACTATCAACCCAGAGAAGATACAGGGACCCTGTGAATCAGTAAAATTCTTAGAGGTGGTTTGAACCATAAAGGGACCAACTGTGCTGGACTCCGTGATCCAAAAACTAAATTCAGACTGATCCCCCACAGGCAAAACAGGGGCCAAAAGTGTCATTGGACTCTTCGGATATTGGAGAAATCATGTCTTCTACTTACAGCTTACACTGAGGTCAATATACAAGGTCTAAGAAGACTGCCCGTTTAATATGGGCTGAAGCCCAACAGCAGGCTTTCGGTATGGCTAAGGAGTGCCTAGTAACATATGCCCAGCTCCATGTACCACAACTGTCTGACACTCTCATTTCTGATATTGCATATCCTAAGTGGGTACAGAAACTGGGGCGTTTAGAAGGCACTGGGAACCTCCGCTGGCCTACCAGTGGCCTCCTATTACAAATACGTTTCATATGCCAAGAATAAATACCTACTACTTGGGAAAAGGTCAGGGACATCGTACGAGGCTCTGCGTACCTTCCTACCAGCCTTACAACAGTAACCCCTTAGAATTCAAACCCCTATGCCAATTCTGGACTGGGTAAAAATGCCCAGCAAAGCCCTTCAGAGAGTGCTGATGGAACCCAATGTCCTGCAGTGGAAGAGGTATCTTCAAGATGTAATAAAAAAAAAAAAAACCCACATCATCAGGGAAGACTGGTCCACTATCTGAAGAGATGGCGGCCCTACCCTTGATCCCGGCTCCTGTGGCCCCTCAGACACCCTCTGAACAACCCATCAGGCAACGGAGAACCCCTGCTTGGGAGGATACACAAAGCAACGTGTGGCTCCCTGACGGCCCCTCAGCCTCTGTGGGTGGAACGATCAGGTAGAAAGCTGCGGCGTTCCGACCTTCAGAAGGAATGGTCCTGGTAAGGAGGGCACTGGCACCTCCACACAACGTGCCGCCCAAGTTCCTGCCACCCGTTTGGCGGTCGAACAATCCATGAAGGGACACCAAAAGGTTATTTGAATATATTCTGATTTCTGGTGCGTATGCAGTGGGATAGCCATTTGGTCCGCCAAGTGGAAGGATGCCAATTGGATTATTAACAGGAAACCCTTATGGTCCCAGTCCAGTTGGCTTTTCCTGGCCGAAGTCCTGGTTGCATTATTTGTCACATGGACGCCCATACAACCCTCAGGCAAATTGGCCGGCGGAGTTCCATCAGCTCCTCCCCCTTGGGACTGGGTCATTTTCAAGCGCGGAACTCTGCCGTGGTGGCCGTTTCCACGACGTCTTTGAAGGCTCGCCTTCTCATCTGCTCGCACCATGTGTGGTCCCTTGACTCATCTTAAATGCCTTCCTCGCCACCCCTTGGCCGTTGCCTCCCCACTTTTGTGGCTCCCTCCTTTTACTTTGGGGAAGACTCCCACACCGGTTAGATTCTTTACAGAATCCACGTTGTGATGCTATTCCCCCTCACCCTGTGTAACCCTCACCCGTAACCCTCCTCGCCCTGTGGCTTCAGAGGCTCGGGAGGTGGAATGCTAGGAGTAATATGGTGAAATACTAAAATATTATCATATTAAGAATGACAGGAAACAATACTAAAACATGTGTAAAAGGCAGAATACTAACACATGAAAGGCCAAATAATAGCCCCAATGCCAAGGTACAAGTAAAGCCCAGTAGCAGGTGCATATTAGAGTGTTAGCTACAGATAAGCCCAGAGCAGGGCAGCGGGGACCCAGAAACCTCACAAGCATTACTCCATTGGGTGTGACCAATGAGGAGAAACCAGCATGTGGGCGTGACCAATTGAGAGAAGACCCCCACATGGGCGTGACCAATCCGGCGGAACCCAGCAATTGGACTTGCCCCAAGACAGAGTACATAAACCCATTAGAAACAGCGATCCACGCTTTTCAGCCCTCCAACGCCCGACAGAAGAGTCCTCTGTGTTGGTGAGCCTCAGACCTATCATCGAACCTAAGCATTGGCCAAAGGTGGACCCGACTGAAAGGACCTTGGACCTGGCTGGCCTTAGACCCAGACTTAGACTTGGACCCTGGTTTGTGGTGTATCTGTTGAATTGTCTACCAAGTGTGGAGCCCCCAATAAGCTTACGGACACATGTCTAGTCTCAGAGTCCAGCTGGTCACTTGCTCACAATAGATTAAATGAAGGATCTTGAGATGAGATTATCCTGGATTATCCAGGTGAACCCAACGTCATCAAGCAGGTCCTCAAAGTGAAAGAGGGAGATAGGAAAATCAGAGTCAGGGAGAGATTGGAAGGTATCACACTGCTGGCTTTGAGGGCAGAGGGAGGGACCCTGACCCAAGAATACAGGTGGCTTCTAGAAGCCGGAAAAGACCGGAGGACAAATTTTCCTTCAGAGGCTACGACACCTTGATTTTAAGCCCAGGGAGACCCATTTGGACTTGTGGCTCCCAAAACAGTACAGCCACAAATATACGCTGTTACAACAGCCATGAGGAACCAGTACTTCCACTCAACAGAGTCCCCAGGGCAGCCTGGGCCCTGACGATGGAGCCCACAAACACCCTCCACCGAGATGCTGTCACCGCCCACACAGTGCGGCTTCCTCACTATGCAACCCTGGGCACGCTGTGAACTCTCTGAGCCTCATTTTCTTCCTGCACAAAGTAGGGATCATGATAACTGTCTCATATGTGAAGATCGAATAAGAACAGGCACGCGCAGTTGACATGGTGCGGGCGCCCCTTATTCCCACGCTGAGCTTCTCCTAGTCACATTTTATACCCTCTGTGCTGACCAGTGGAGCCCCAGGAAGCTCACAGCCTCTGAGCTCACCCAGATGATGAGGAGGAGGGGGCACATTCCAGATCTCCACGGCCACACAGGGCAAGCTGGGACCAGCTTATAAAACTGTCCCTAGCTGGGCGTGGTGGCACATGCTTGCAATCCCAGTACTTGGGAGTCTGAGACAGGAGGATTGTGCAAGTTCAAAGCCAGTCTCAGCAGCTTAATGAGGCTCTCAGCAACTTAGTGAGACCCTGTTTCCAAATAAAATATTTAAAAAATAGGTCTGGAAGTATAGCCCATAGGTAGAACGCCCCTGGGTTCCAACCCTAGTACCACAAAATATAAAAAATAATAAGTAATGAATAATAAATTAAAACTGTCCCTGTGGACGCTATTTCAGACAAAGGACTCTTCTAAGACTCCCTGACTTCAGGGATAGTTCTCAAATCCTAAAAAGTCATCTTTCATCTTGAAGAAGTGGTGTCCCTCTGGCTGGTTGTCCCGCTCGATAGATCGAGTCATGGTGTATTAATATTTAAGCAGACATCTGGGTTTCCTCAAAGGCACAATTACATGCGAGCTTTCTTTGTTAAGCCAGAAGAACATGATTGGAACTTCCCTTCCCCGCCCACATGCCTGGAGGTAAAAATAAAATTTGCCACCCTGCCAGGTTTCATATTTAAACAAAAGATTTGAGAGTCATAAGTCCTTTCAATTAATCCAAACGTGAAGCACTTAGGAGGGTGTGGGTCACGGGAAGGTCCCCATGTGGGGACTATTTTTATTACAATAGTTACTATGATTATTTCTGTCCTCAATTAAACCCTTTCTCGGGGGCCCCCACCCCTATGCCAGGGGAGAGAGGAAGGCAGGGTAAGGTACTCTTGGCAGAATCAAGGAACAGTGGCCTGTGGCCTGTGGCAGAACACAGTTGATCCACAGCAGGAAATCTAGAAAGCAGGTCCTCCTTGGGGACAGCTGCTCAGAAGGCGGAGGCTCCGGGAACCTCAGCCCTTCCTGAGGTGCTCCGGGTGCTGCTGCAGGTCACCCAGACTCCAGGGCAGCTTCCTGCCAGCCACTCCCTGTAATTCCCTGCTAGCTGCCTTCACAGTTACCCCTGCCCTTAGGGTTCTGGCCGGGACCTGCAGGGCCATGGCCAAATTCCAGGAAATTGAGGAAGCCAGGAGGCCTGCAGCACCCACTCCCCTCTTGCCCGCACCAGGCATGCTGGGCCAGGCCTGCCCGAGCAGCTACGTTGCCACAGCTGAACTCAAGACCTCAGCCCCTGCTCCCCGGGAAGGTGGGGTCCAGGCGGCCAGGCAAGGACAGCCACAGACCTGGGCCTGGGAGACCCAGGCCCTCTGGCGACCTTCGGGCAGGCAGGGACCCCAGCTTGAGGCTGTCTGCCGGATACTCTGTCCAGGCGGCTGCCCCTAGGCTGGGGAGCACAGGTCATGCTGCGCACAGGGCATGGTCCCACCATAGACACCTCCGCTGCTGCAGACAGGAGGCCCCAGGGTGATGGTATGGAGGGCAGGGGAACACTGACCGGAAACAGCCCAAAAGCCACACTGGCGCCCTGGAGCTACAGATCATTTTAGGCAGTGGGCGCGGCCAGCAATGTCCAGGGGAGCAGAGCACTGGACTTGGAGCCCCAGTCTCACTCTCATTCCTATGGAGCCAGAATGGTCGCCTTGTGTCCAGGGGTGCCGGGAGGGGTGACGGGTCCTCCCTGTCAGCATCCTCACCTGACTGTTAACCCTTCCCAAGGAAAGATCTCACAAAGCCAGGCCCCTAGGAAGGGGGTGGTTTCGGTGTACACCTGCCATTAACGCCCCAGGAAGAAGGCTCTCGTGGGGGCATTTCCCCCAGATAGGGGATTTTATGTAATCAAATAAAAACAAAACAACCACCCACCAAGCAACAAACATGACAGGGGCCAAGTCTGGGGCCAGGCCGCAGGAGAAGTTAAAATAGAAGGGAAGGCAGAAGATGAATACGTATGCTTTGCTATTATGGCGCATTCAGGAAACCTGCAGACCTCTGATTTTATTTATTTATTTATTTACTTACTTACTTACTTACTTACCTGCTTATTTTTGTGGCATGAAGGATTGAACCTAGGGGCATTCTACCTCTGAGCTACACCCGTAGCCCTATTTTGTATTTTATTTTGAATCAGGGCCTCACTAACTTTCAGAAGGCCTCACTGAGTAGCTGAGGCTGGCCCAGAACCTGTGATCCTCCTGTCTCGGCCTACAGGTACTGGGATTACAAGCCTGCGCCACCATGCCTGGCTTGATTTTCTGATTTTAAAAAGACAGATTAAGACAGATTCCATGAGCACTTGCCTCCTATCTGTGGTCTTGACTTCCTCCTTCCTATAGAAATGTAGGTGTAATGGCTGGAAAAGCAGCAGCCATTTTGGAATCATAGGACAAAGCATACCCTCAAGCAAAAAGAGGGGAAGAGAGAGAGAACCCAGAGCCAGATAGCATCAGGAAGCCACTGTGCCAATCTAAACTTCCTCCCCTTGGATATTTTAAAACCTGAGAGGCAGGCTTGGTGATGCACACCTGTAATCTCAGTACCTGAGAGGCTGAGACAGGAGGATTGCAGGTTCAAGGGCAGCCTCAGCAACACAGCGAGACTCTCAACCTAATGAGACCGTTTCCAAATTAAAAGTAAAATAGGGCTGGAGATGCAACTCATAGGTGAACTTCCCTGTGTTCAATCCCCAACACACACACGCACACACATACACAAAGAAAGGCTGTACAGGTCTTCTGACTTCCAACGTTCAACAAGAGGCGTGTTTCAGGAGCTCAGGACAGAGCTATCAAGACACACCGAGTCCTTGCTCTTATGGAACAAACATTCCGTGGGGGAGGCAAAACCTGAGGCCACCCATATTCCAGGTCATTCAGGCAAGTTCTTCCTAATTGCCTTGTTCCGCCGCCCCCCGCGTGTGGCTTCTGGCTTTGACTAGAGCACTAGGTTTGCTGTGGGACTTAGGGACAGTCACTTTCCCACTCTAACCTCTGCTTTCCCGTTTGTGCCATCAAGGAGGTCCAGGTCACGTCAGCCTGGCCGTGGAGCCAGCAGGTCGCGCTAAGCATCTGCACCCAGCAGCTGGGCCGCCTCCAGCGGATGGAGCTATGGCCGCCCTCAAATTCCTCAGGGCTGGGTAAACAGCAAGGGGGCCCTGCCAGCATCCAGATCCCCTGACTGCTCCCTTTCAGGGACACCAATAAATCTCAAGCAAGTGCTGAAAGATCACACCTCAGCCAGCACACGAGCTGAAGAGCCTGATTGTGAGCACGGCCCCGCCCCAGCAGAGCAGCACGACCTCGGGCAGGTGGGGAGGCCAGCCATGAGGCTGGGTACCCCGAATGTACCTGGCTATCCCTGCCCAGGCCAGCCACCGAACCCCACCTCCCTGCACAGTATAAACACACACACACATACACACATGACCCCCTTGTACTAACACATCTCAAACTGGCCCCTCCAGGTGGACCTCTCAACCTCCTCATTGCCCAGCAGGGAACCACAGCTTCAGCCTCCTCTGCCTCCTCCAGCATCTTCACTTCCCCTCCCCAAGCCCTGCGAACTCTACTTCCCTCTTGCCTCCCAAACCTTTCTGCCCGTCCATCCGCACCACCAGAGTCCAGCCACCACCGCCTCCCCAGGCTCTGCTGTGCAGCAAGCGAGACTGGGGCCCAAATGAGAAGGGAGGCCCTGGGCTGAGCAGCCTCCCCCAGCTGAGGCCAGGCCTGTGCACACTGCACCTCCAGGCAGGGCAGGGACCCCCAGCCCCAGGGCTGGCAGGGCTGAGATCTGCTCTCAGACCCACGTGGGGCCTCCGTCCTCCAAGAAGCGGCCAAAGAGCAAGGGCCAGGCCATCGATTGGTTCACAGTTACATAAACACAATCAGACCTTCTTCCTAATGAGCAGACCAACTAGATCATGTGCGAGACTAGAAGGCCACACCACCGCAGACGGACTGGGCAGGCAGGGTCCTGAGTCCACTAGGCGTGAGCGCGAGAACGGCCCCAGGATGCTGGCGGGACTCTGGCCTGGCACGAGAGCCTTCGTATCTAGGGATGGCAATCTGTGCGTGTCCTCCTCCGGGGAGACAGTGTGAAGTGCTCACTGCCTGTGGTCGTCTGCGTCGTTCATTCATTGGGTTAAAATCAAGCCTTCGCTGAGCGCCTGCTGTGTGCCAGGTGCTCAAGGCCGGCAAAAGGCTGCCACCGCCTCAAGGGCCCTCGGGGTCCCAGCCGGGCCCCACACCCCTCAGGGCCTCAAACACCCAGCTGGGGAAGGCAGGGGCCGTCACAGTCAGGATGTGAGTAAAACCAGCCCGGGGTAACAATGCTACCTCTTAGTAAAAGGTGCAATTGAGATGACACCACATATCTAAAAATACCTCCTAGAGTGGTATTGGGCGAGGGGGAAGTCCACAGATGCTGGAGGGGACAGACCTGGCTTCACAGCCCAGCTCTGCTCTGCCAAACCCTGTGAACAGGGTCCATCACACTCCTCTCTGGGGCCCCGGTTTCCTCACCGTAAACTGGAGGTAATAATAGGTTGGTGTTCTTGTAGAATTACTATGACTTGTGGTCTCTGAGGCCTCATCCCTCCCCCTACTATCAGCTCCTCCTCTACTAGTCATACTTTCTAAAGAATGGCTCTGAATAAGCCCCCCTAACTCAAGAACTTTCAGTGGCTCCCTATGGATTACAGGATCCATTCCTCCACAGACAGACAACAGAGTCCTGAACTGTCACCGCTAATCAGGAGCGGCCGCCCTAAGTCTGTGGCTTCCTGAAGGAGCCACGGCCTTCTGTGGGGCAGAGCCCAGACCCATCGCCTCTCTCAGGCCTCACAGAGCGAGCCATGCTGAGTCCCAGGGGTGACAAGACCTGAAGGTGTCACTGGTGTTGTCTGCCTCAGCCCCACCCACTCCCCAAAACTCCTTAAGCTGGAGGGAGGCTTGGGGGTGTTTGTGGTTGGAGAAGCAGCCATTTCGGAGGCAGCTCTCTGATGTTGACATTTTCTACCCACCCCAGCTGCTTTGCTAAGTGATGTGGCTCTGTGCTCCTGCTGGGTGGGGGGAGGGCTGGACCCTGTCCCAGAGAGGGTTTAGAGGTGACAGGAGGTAGGGACAAGCTCCAGGGATGGGGGGAAAATATTCCAGGGGGCCTACAGAGAGCTGGCCTTCCACACCCTCTGACAACCCCCAGGCGGCACACAACCGTTGGCCCCATTTACAGACCAAGGAACTGAGATGAAGCTTGGGTGGGAGCACTTTAGAACTAGGGTTCAGAAGCCGGGCGTGGCGGTGCGCGCTTGTAATCGCAGCACTCGGGAGGCTGAGACCGGAGGATCGCGGACAGCCTCAGCTACTTAGTGAGGCCTTCTGCAACTCAGTGAGACCCTGTATCAAATTAAGGAATAAAAACTAGGACAGGGGGTGTACCTCGGAGGTCAAAAGCCCCTGGGTTCCATCCCCAGACCCGCCAAAAAAAAAAAAAAGAACCGGGGTTCAGGTGTGGAGCCCTGTACGCTCTCCAGCACACGGGCCCTCTGGTGCGGCTCAGGGAAGAGAGGGATCCTAGGGTCTGAGTGGGTCCATTTCCTCTGCTGCCCCTGCCGCTCCACCACCGCCAGCAACGCCTGGGCCGGTCCTAGCACCTGCATCCTCAAGGTAAAGGCAAATGCCAGTCGCACTCCATCTTGGAAAATGGGGTTTTGAAGACTAAAACCAAAGGCACATGGTACAAAATTGAAAATACACAAAAGAATATATCTCTCCTGCCCTCGCAGCTACGCTGTGATCCTACTCTGGCCAAGCACTACTGCTTGGTTTCTGGTATTTCTTCCAGAAATTTTGATGCACATGCACACACAATCTGTGTGCGTGTGTGTGTGTGTGTGTGTGTGTGTGTGTGTGTGTGTATTGTTACTGCATACAGTACCATACTTCATGCATGTTTTGAACCAAGTGTTCTTCACATATGTTGGAGACTGTTCCATTTAACTACATAAAGATCACTCCTGGTCTTTATTCTAGCTGCAAAGAGCTCCTTTGTGCGACTTTCTCATAATTAAATAAATACTAACCAGCAAACATATCTTAGTCCTTTTTGTGACTATAACTGAATACTATAGACTGGGTAATTTATAAAGAATAGAGGTAGCCGGGCGTGGTGGCGCATGCTTGTAATCCCGCGCTTGGGAGGCAGAGACAGGAGGATCGCGTAGGTTCGAAGCCAGCCGCGCGCGCTGGCTTAGGAGACCCTGTTTCCAAATAAAAATGTAAAAATAGGTCTGGGAGTGTAGCCCGGAGGTAGAAGGGCTTCCAGGAACCCCAGTACCACCAAAAAAAAAAAAAAAAAAAAAAAAGAATAGAGGGAGCCGGGCGTGGTGGCGCACACTTGTAATCCCAGCATTTGGGAGTCTGAGACTGGAGGATCGTAGTTCGCGAACAGCCTCAGCTACTTAGTGAGGCCCTCTGCAACTCAGTGAGACCCTGTTTCAAAACAAAGAATAAAAAACTGGGCAGGGGGTGTAGCTCAGAGGTCAAATGCCTCTGGGTTCCATCCCCAGACCCCCCCCAAAATAAAAAAAAAGAATAGAGGTTTACTTAGCTTAAGGTTCCGGAGACTGGGCGGTCCAAGAGCTTGGGGTGGCGTCTGCCAAGGGCCTCCCTAAACATCATGACGTGGCCAAGGGAGCCACACGGGCCACAGGAAAACACCGTAGCTGGGGCTCCTCTTCTTTTTCTTATAAAGTCACTAATTGCATTATAGGGCCCCACTGTCGTGACCTATCTAGTCCTAATTATCTCCAAAAGACCCCATCTCCAAATTCCATTGACAGATGAGTTTGAGGATTAAGTTCCTAACACATTAAATTTGGGGCACACATTTAACCAATAGAACATTAGATTGTTTCGAACTTTTGCAAAACAAATAAATAAAGATTATTATATATGCATGATTTTCATCTATTTGAGTCCATGGCTGTCAGATCCCCAGAGGTGCAGTTATCATGCCAAAGCCTGCAGATACTCCAACTTTGGTCACTATTGGAAAACTGCTCTTCCTAGCGGTTGTACCAAGGTACACCCCACTGATGATGCCGGAGAACGCCTGTTTCTCACAACTTCATCAGCACAGTTATCACACTTCTTGCTATCTGCCAATATAATGGGGGAAACGGCTTGCATCATAAAAAGTTCAATTAGTTTTATAATTAAAGAATATTTGCACAAAGTTGGTAACTGGGTGCGCTCTCTGCAGCTGGAGTGTGGGTGAACTCGTGGACAGCCACGCAGGGCTAGAACAGGGACTGTGCACTCCCGGGCCTGGCCAGGCCCACTGCCTGCTCCCCAGGCTCAACCCAACCTTACAGCACCCATGGGCGCATGCCCCGGGCCAGGTACGGCAGCCCCAGCCAGGCCCCCTCTACCAGGCTACCAGCAAGGGAGACCAGGTACAAAGAAAGAGCAGGTGGCTGTCCTGCCTCAAGCCAGCCGAGTGTCCTACACAGTCTTCCAGTCCTGTTATCTGACTCTGCCTGTTTGCAGGGCCCGCCATTCCCAGCTCCCACAGTCCCCACTTCTCCTTATTATCCTGAGACTTGTCACATCATACGTTAACCTCGGCCCAAAGAACTTTTTTTTTCCAGTACTGGGAATGGAAACCTAGGGCATTCTACCTTCAAGCTACACCCTATTTTTTATTCTTTATTTTGAAACAGGGTCTCACTAAGTTGCGGAGTGTCTTCTCACTAAGTAGCTGAGGCTGGCCGTGAACCTGTGATCCTCCTGTCTCAACTTCCCAAGTATTGGGATTACAAGTGTGCACCGCCATGCCCAGCCCAAAAAAATTTAATATAGAGGGTCTGAATTAGCCAAAGGGATGCAGAAAAGAAAGATCAAAGTTGGAAGAGAGAAGACATCATTGAGATAAACATCCTAATGTCCAACACAGAATCAGACAGACAAGACAGGACTCAGGACTCCTGGAGCCCCGTCCAGGCCTTACAGACCTGCCTTCTGCTCGCTCCCAGGATACACCAGGGATGAGCAGAAACACCCCAAAGAAAATATCGATCAGGGAGAACAAGAATGTCCTGATGGCCATCTCTCATGCCACAGCCCAAGGCAAGTTCCTCACCCACACCTTGGGGCTGCACCAGAGAGGGGGTTCCTGTAAGCTCCTGATTCTCCCCCACCCCAGGCCTCAGGGGTCCAGCCACACATTCCTTGGCCTGTTCCGCACGAGCTAATATTGACGCGGGCTGTTTCCCTTGGCCGCGCACAGGGGCAGTGTTTGCTCTGGCGGGCCCCCAGCCTCACCTGCGCCCTTCTGGGCTTCGGCTGTGCTGACCCAGGCGGGAGAGGCCGGGTCAGGATTGCGCACCTCGTGGGCTGAGGGGCGAGGCTGAAACCACAAGGAGCTGCTATCCTGCACCACACACACCCTTAAAGCTTCTAGTGTATTTTTACAAAATAAGAACTGCACAACCACAGTTATAAAACTTCTGGTCCTTTTGCCCTTAATGTCGTATTTTATAAATAAACTCTTTTAACACACACCCAACGTGTGTGTGTGTGTGTGTATATATGTGTGTGTATATGTGTGTGTGCGCATGCGTACACACACAGGGGCACAATACAATAACTGAGTGTTCAGCCTCTTTGGGGAATCAGATGGAAAACTTAAAATCAGCTCCTACCTTGAAGAAATGGTTGAGTCCAGGGAAAGAAAGATAAGCTCAGAATATTGTTTTGTGACAGAAAATCAGGTACTCAAAGAATGATAGGCACACCTTGGGTGGGAATGAGGAGCCAGCATGAGGCGGCTCCTCCAGCTCCTTCTGAGCATCAAAATAAATAATGGTGGTACCACGGTATCACCCTGCCAACCTCAGTCTCCACTGATGGGAATAAATGAGCAAACGATTTGAAAGTCCAGTGCAGGCTGGACTCAAAAATCGTCTGCAAGAGCCTCCCCCAGAGCCCTTCCTTGAAGCAGGAAAGTGAAACTGTACAGTGGGGAAGCCCCCCGCCGGGCCCCCAAGGACCAAGTGAACTTCACCAGGAGGGATGCATCCCAGCTGTGCGCCACCTGGTGGGATGCGGAGAGGACCAGCATCCTTCTTGATGAGGCAGCTGAAGTTGTGCAAGGGGACAAGAGGGGGCGGGAGGGAGGGAGGGAGGGAGGGAGGAAGGAAGGAAGGAAGGAAGGAAGGAAGGAAGGAAGGAAGGAAGGAAGGAAGGAGAGACCCGCAACCCTCCAGGCTCAAGGTGGGAAGTGGAGGGGGACAGGATCGCTGGAGCTGAAGGGAGCAGGGGACACTCAATGCCAGGGCAGCCTCGGGCCCCGGGCCCCCGTGGGGTTACATGTTACAGTGCTGGGGGAAGGACACCCCTGTGGCTAGTCAAGCATTGGCAGCCTGGGATGGAGCACTCTTGAAACATCTTACTATCAAATGGTCAAGAAAAAAGAGTTTTTCCTACTGCTCTTGCCTCTTTCGAGGATGCTTGAGGCTTTAGAGAGAGGCTTCATGAATCAGAGGTCAGAGCCCAGCCAGCTGCTTAGACAAGAGGCCTCTACGGCTTTGAAGCAGGCTCCTCCTGAACCCTCATGTTCCTCTCCATTCAAAGCACCCCAGCAGACAAGAAGAGGGGCGAATGCCCAGAGAGGGCAAACCCTGCCTGAGGCCACACAGCAAGTGGAGCAGGGAGGCACCAGCAGCAGCTGCCCGCGTTTCCCCTCCTCCCTCAGGCCCTCCCGGGCCTTCCAGGGACCCCGGGACAGACACCAGAGTCCTGAGTTCTACTCTCCGCTCCCCGGTAAGTTCCTTCCCCTCTCTGGGTTCCACCCATCTGTTCAAAGCGGTTGAGCTCAGTCCAGTGCTCTCAGGAGCTGCCTTTTTTTTTTTTTTTCAGAACTAGGAGTCGGAGACTTGGGTTCCCTTGTTCTGCCTGACCCGCTGGACAACCTAGGCAGGTCCCATTACCGACTGCATTTGCTTTATCAGATTAACCAGGTGACATTTCCACCAGGGGCCCGTCTCCAGAACTTCCAGGTTCTCCTCCCTCCCCTGCACCCCCAGCCGGCATCCTGACCATCACAATGGCAGAAGAACACACAGAACAGGAGTAAGGCCCACTGGCTTGTCCTGTTTCTGGAGGCCCTGCCTGCTACAACACAGGAAACAGAAGCTCTGGATGAGCCCGTCCTTGAGACCAGAGAGACCCCAGGGATGCAGATGCGGGTGCAGTGGAGAGCGCTGGGGTGCTGGGGCCCCTGAGCCCCTGGAGGTAAGTCCTCCTGGATGGCTCTGGAGGCCCAAGACAGAAGGAGAGACCAATGTGCAGACCACAGAGTCCCATCTGGCAATCTGGCAGGGGAGCCCAGGTGCGCCCCAACCCGTGGGCCCAAAGCAGTAGCCCGTGGGGAGGGGCTTGGTGGGTGACTGGCATCTGAGCAAAGGCAGGGGCCACCACGTGCCTCCCCTGGACCCCAGCAGCAGGGGCATGGCACCCATGTGGCTCCAGGGAGCTGGTGGCTCTGCAGGGGTGTCATGGTTAGGAATGGGGGAGGACTCTGCCATGCCCACAGGGCTACACAGGCAGAGCCCCTCCCCCCAGGTAAGCAAGACAGGCCATCCTCGGTGATAGGCTGTGCCCCATATGACCTGAGCCCCGGATCCGAGGCAATCCTGGCGTCAGGGGCTCCACCAATGACTAGGCGATGGGTCATTTAATAGAACAGAGGGTGAAAATGGAAACTGAAATCAGGGCAGGAAATAGAGGAAGGCGGCTTTCCTCACCCCCGAGCTGCGGACTGAGACCACCTCCGCCACATCCCAGCAACAGTGAGGCCAGAACCGGGGCGTGCTGAAGCAGGACCCGTGGGGCTGTGAGAGCTAACTGTGCCCCCTTCCTATCTGTGTCCAGGGACCTCAGCGGGCTCCGCGGGAACACTGACCCCATGGAAACTGGCAAGTACTACAGATCAGTCATTGTGCTGTGTGTCGAAACCTGTTCACCAGCACAGCCCTGAACAGAACAGTCTGCCCCATAGGGCTGTCATGGGCGTTATTGTTGTTGTTGCTATTCTATTATTATTATGACTGCCTGTCTTTTTGCAGAGCTGGGGATAGATGACCTCAGGCCCGCTAGACAAGCCATTTACCACTGAGCCACACCCAGTCCTGTCCTGAACACTAAGTGAAGTTGTGCCTGGCACAATGGCGGCTGCAGCCAGGTGTGGTGGCACATGCCTGTAATCCCAGGGCTTGGGAGGCTGCGATCAGAGGATGACAGGTTCGCAGCCAACCTCAGCAACTTAGTGAGACCCTGAGCAACTTAAGAGACCCTGTTTCAAAATTTTAAAAAGGGGGAGGCTGGGGAATGCCCCAGGTTCAACCCCCAGTACCAACAAATAAATGAATAGCAGCTGCTTCCCTACTGTTACATTAGCAGAAGTGCAGGGCAGTCTGTGCCCCGGCAGCCCGGCCCTTTCCCCTTGGGGTGGGAGTGTCGTTTAGCCCTGTGTGTCACCCCCAGCCATGCCCTGAGGAGGCCTTGTCTTTAGGATGTCACTAGCTCTGGATCATGCAGCTTGCCCTGCAGGGACCCTCTCTGGCCTTCCCAGGACAGCCAGGGGCCCCGGCCTCTGGGCAGCACCTGGCAGGTGCCAGCAGCTGGTACGAGCCTCTGGTTGGGAGGATAAACCCTAGGGGAGAGGAGCCCTGGACACTCGGCCACCACGGCCAACTCTGAGTGGGCTGACACACCTCCCCGGGGAAAGTTCCAGGGCCCTTCTGCTTCCTCCAGGGCTGCACATGTGTCTCACCAGCTGTCAGGAAAGCGCTATCTGGCCTCGGGCTGTGCCGCATGCTGTCACGCCCTGAAGAGGGCTCGAGGAGGGCTGACATGGGGCTGTTCATGTTATTTTTCTTTTCCTTCAGTTCAGGATGCCCCTGCTGGGCCCAGAGACCGCACGCCATTAATAAGCCGGGACATTTCCCATCCAGTGCCTGCTCCACCCAGCTGGAGCTGGGGAGCCCAGGACAGCAGACTCTGGTCACCGCCCAGCCTCAGGGCCCAGCAGGACAGGCCCTCGAGGGGGGAGATCTCTGGGCCCACTTGTCGGGGCCCGCTTATTTACATGAGGGCACGGTGCCCTAGCCAGGGTGTCCCAAAATAACTCAGCTGGCCAGAGTTGGAAGCAGCTTCTCTGTGGAAAATTTAAATGAATTCTTCATGAGTGTGAAGTCTGGGTTCTACAATGGATCTCCTAGAATCACCTGATCATGGTGGCTCTGATGGTTCCAGAAGCCCAAGAAAGTTCTGGGAGCCTGAAGAGCCGTGGTCCTGACTCTGGGCTCCCTCAGAGAGCCAGGTGGCATGCTAAGCGCAGAGAAGGATGTCTGTGACATCCCTACAGGCCCAGGGTAGCAAGGCTGAAGAGCTGTCTTGGAGATGGTGCCCGCTAAGCAAGTACTTGCCCCAGCTTTACTCATTTCTCGAGCCGCCCTCCGAGAGGCTGGACCCTCTAGAGCATCCTCCTCGTGTGTCCAGGGAGCAGGGGGGGCCCCACAGTCACCTCCTTGTGTTAGGATACAGACAGGTGGCAGCCAGTGTGCCCAACCACTGGGCCACTCCAAGGGGCACCTGAGCGGCAACTAAGTGGGTGATGCTGAGAGCCAGTGACAGGGGATGGAGGAGTTGGGGAGGAAGTCAGTGAACCTCGAAGGACTGAATGACCAGGGGCCTCTGCACGGCCAAGGAGGCCGCAGGATTCTGGGCAGGCCCGACACAGGAGATGGGCCCTGCCCGCCTTGCACACGCTGCCTGGGCGGGGGAGAGAAGTGTGCAACAGAGACACCCCCGCCCCCTGCAGCCCGGGGCCTCTCCTCACCACCGGCCTGGAGGAGCTCCGGGCAAGCCCCAACTCCCAGCACCCGCTCTGCGCTTGGTCACTTAACCCAAGGGAGGGCCCGGATGGGAAGGGTCCACCCTGGAGGATTTTCTCAGGGAGGGAGGAGCCCGGAGCTCTAGATAAACGTACACAGGCTGCAGGCTTCGGAGTCAGGCAGATGAAGCCGACTGCCTGGGCTCAGGCCTCACAGTTTGCCGACGGTCATAGCCGGCTCCGCTGAGCCCTCACCCACCATGTGCCAACATCTCACTGACGTCCCAAACGTCCGCCAGAGGAAGTACTGTTGTCCCCACTCACAGGCAAGGAGACTGAGGTGCAGAGGCTGAGCGACTTGTCCAAGGCCACACAGCTAAGTGGCCGGTCCAGGAGCTCAGCCCCAGGCTGCCTGGCTAGAGTTGTAGCCAATGCGTCCACTACCAGGTGACCTCAGGCAATTCACTGAGCCACCTGAGGCCTCAGTTTCCCCACAGCCACAGCGACTCCCACTCAGGGGCTCATGAGAGGCATCAGCACATTAATGCCATCCAAATAGCCTGACTCAACAGCCCACCAGGCTCCAGAGAGGAGCAGCGGACAGCGAGCCGAGGTGAGCCGCTGTGGAACAGCCAGGCGGGATTCGGCAGATTTCTCGGCACAGGGAGCATCTAAAGCTCCCAGAGGCTGGGCTCAGCACACCCTGCAGGGACTCAGAGCGGAGCTCAAAAACAGAAAAGAAATACGCCAGCATCACGGCCGAGGGCGTGGCAGCAGCACCATATTGTCACTGGTGGCAGCAGCAGCGAATTCACCGAGTCCACTACAGCTCCATCTGCACACTCTCAACAGTGGTGAGTCAAATTGTGGCCCCTAGAGGAGAAATCCCAGTACTGTACTCCCAGGGACTTGACCCAGTGGAGGAGTGGAGGTGGCAGAGATATCACACCATAGGAGAACGCCCAACCTGGCACCCCCCATGGTCTAGAGCAGCCTCGATTGACTCCCAACGTCTGAGACTCTGTGATACAACCCAGTAAAGGAGTAGTGGGGACTGAGATACCACAGACTCGAGATCCAGAGCACCTTAAGCGAAGTCGTAGTGACCCAGGGAAGAACCCAGAGAAGGCACAAACTTCCGAAATCATGGGAAAGAGGAATAACAATGGAGCAATGAATGCCCACAACCCCACAACATCAGAATCTGATAAAACAGAAATTCAGAGATTTCTAGAAGATCAAATCAGAAAAATAACTGTAGAAATAATAGAGGTGTTTCGAAAAGAACTCAGAGAGAGCCAAAAAGAGATAAAGGATGCAATTAATGAAGTAAAGGCCTCAATTCAAAGCACAAACAACCGATTAGACCACATGGAGAATAGAATCTCGCTCTTAGAAGATGATCATTCAAAAAATGAACGCAGTTTCTAATTTAGAAAAAAAATCCGACAGCAGGAATCTGACATTGAAGAAATATGGGCCCATTTTAAGAGAGCTAACCTAAGAATAACTGGAATAGAGGAGGGAAAAGAAGGTGAAACCAAAGGGATCAACAATCTCTTCAAGGAAATAATAGAAAATTTTCCAAACATAGAGCAAGAGGTCAATACACAGGTCCAGGAAACTTATAGAACCCCCGTTAGAGAGGATCAGAGAAGAGGATCCCCACACCACATAATTGTCAAAATGACCAATGTGGAAGCCAAGCAGAGAATCTTAAAGGCAACAAAAACAAAGGGTCAAGTGACATTCAGAGGCAAACCAATTAGAATCACTCCAGACTTCCCAAACCAAGTCATGAGAGCCAGAAGGGCTTGGAGTAACATATTCCAAACTCTGAAAGAAAACAACTTCCAACCAAAAATTTCCTACCCAGCAAAAACTTTCTATCAAATTAGATGGAGAAATAAGAAGCTTCCATGACAAACAGAAACTGAAGGAATTTATGTCTTCAAAACCAGCGCTAGAGAAAATACTCAAAGAGATTAACTACAAAGAAGAATTAGGTAACACACACCAGAACCAGAGAAACAAGATTTTCCACCCAACAGACAACTAAGATTGGTTATCTGTGGAGATTCATTATTTATGTTAGTCTTTTACCTATCTCTAAATTGTATTGTTTGCTTTTATTGTTACTAATTTTTAGGATTTATAGTTGGAATATTAATATACCTTCAGATATAGCATTTGGAAATATTTTATCCCATTCTATCAGTAACTTTTAACTCTGTTTACATTGTCTTTGGATATACAATATTTTTTTATTTTTTAGGGAGTTTGTTTACCCTTTTGTTGCCTGTGCCATTGAAATCATATCCAAGAAATCACTGCCAATTTCAATGTTGTGAGGCTTTATGACCCAGATTTTCTTCTAAAAGTTTATAGTCTTAAGATTTATATTTAGGTCTTTTATCTATTTTGAGTTAATATTTGTATATGGTGTTAGGTAAGGGTCCAATTTTATTCTTTTTCATGTAATTATTATTTTTCAACAATATTTAGTTAAAAGATTAGTATTTCCTCCACCAAATGTTCGTGGAAACCTTGTCAGAAATAACTTGACAATATATGGAAGAATTTATCTCTAGGCTTTTATTTAACTCCATTGGTTTATATATCTGCCTTTAGAACAGTACTACACTGTTTCAATTATTGTAGCTTTATATGGTTTGAAATCAGAAAATATACATCTTCTAGCTTTGTTCTTCTTCAAGATTGTTTGGGTATCTAGAGTCCATATTCTATATCAGGATGGATTTTTTCTGAAAAATAAATAAATAAATGTATGATAGTTTCACCTAAAAAAACAAAGAAAAAATATTCTCTGGTAAGAAAGAAAGCAAAAAGAAATATTGAAATGTTATCTTTAAGTCATCAAAAGCTTAGTATCAGACAAATGAAACTGTTATGTGAGATTATCATCGTTAATATTGGATAAATTGCTATAAAAGTAGATGTCAACCACTAAGCCAAGCATGGGAAGGAGGGATGGGGAGGGAACGGGGTGGGGATCGGGTAGGGGCTAACTGGGCGATGTGTGCATGTATGTCTACAAAAGTATTTTCTTTATACCATTATGATGTATGAACACAGTGCACCAATAAAAAAAAATAAAATAAAAATTTAAAAAAATAGCCTCATCTTTCCCAGCAAAGTAGCAGCCCAGCCCCCCAGCCTTCCTTGGGGTCCCTGGCTCAGGAGAGCTGAGGCGGCTGCAGGGCCCAGGCAGGGACAGGAAGCGGAGAAGAATGGGAACACAGGTCCTCTTCATCCTTCTGCTCAGCCAGCTGGATCCTCCCTGTCCCCAGGAGACCCGCTGGGGACTCCGGGGTTTTCATGCATCTGATTAGCATAAATTAGCAGCTTCCAGCAGGAAGGAGGAGTGTGCATTCTGAGGGCCCAGTCTTGTTTTGGAAACCTCATAGAGTCCTGCTGAGTGCCTGCCTTGTCCCCCGCCCCAGCAGAATGGTGTTTGTGTACCCAACAGAGGTACAGTGAGCTGCAGCCCTCAGCCCCAGCTCCAAAGATAACATGGGGCCGGTGGGGAGCACCGTGCTGGAGGCACAGGGCCAGAGTCCATCCCTCCTCCCTCCAGCACCCCTCATCCATGCTCCTGCCCCACTGATAGAGTCCCCCGTCCAGCGTGGCAGGGAGCAGGAGAGGCCCAAATGGCCTCTTCCAGTTTTCCCAGAAGGGTAGCATGATCACCCGAGCTACCTGGGCTGGGCCTATGTCCACAGAGGCTTTTTGGGTGGGCATCTCAGCCATCAGTTCCTTGAGGATACAGCGGGTCTGCACCGATTTCCCAAGGGAAGGGATGACAGCATCATTCCACAAGGCCTGCTGTGTGCCAGACCCGGGGCTGGGTGCCTCCCCTGTCACCTAAGGATTTCCTGGAGTGGAGGGGACAAGGACAGCTCTTACTGCCTGATTCTGGTGACTGACTCCACGACCTCCCTCCAGGTGAACTAGGAGCATCCGTTCTGGAACCAGATGCACACACATGTGCAGGCGCGCGCGCGCGCACACACACACACACACACACACACACACACACACACTTGCCAGCTATGTGCCCCTCAGCCCCTCACCTGTCAAATAGGATCCTGGCTGTGAGAATTAAATCAACGAGGGCATTTAAGGTGCTTAGAACAGTGCTGGCCCATGGGAAGAGATGTATTAGCTATCGCTGATGCCCCAGCCCCATTCCCAGCCACAGCAGTGCACACATGACCTAGATCTAGCCAGTTGGAGTGTCTCATCTCTAGTTGGCCACAGTGATTGGCCCAGGAAGAGATAAGCCCAGCCAATCAGACTCTTCCCCTGGGATTTTATATTGGGATATCAGAAGTTCTCTCTTTCCCTGAGTGACTATACTAGGAAGATACAAACCCAACACTGCCCAGGGCCCTGCCCTCTGGAAGTTCTTCTGCAGTCAAAGAAAGAGGGGCCCAACCCAGAGACAAGCAGAGCCAAGAGAGAGCAGGAAGTGGACCTGATGGGCATGGGAAGCAGAGGTGATGGAGGGATGACCGAGGTCTCCATCGCTTTCATCCCCAGACCAGCCTGTGCAGGACTTCCCCTGCCGGGAACCAGCACACTGCCTCCCACTATTAGAACCCGGAGTCATCCGAGGCTCATCCTTTCCTTGGAACATTAGAGATAACTGAGGCTCACAGAGGTGGAAGTGTCTAGCCCCCTGGCAGAGCCTGGACGTGGGGGAGCCAAGAGCAGGCAGCCTGGCCTCCAAGTCCAAGCAGGGAGAGGCAGGGCGAGGCTGCAGTCAGCCCCTGGCTTGGGAGGCAGCCTGGAGAGGAAGCACCAGGGGCTAACTGAACTCAGCCCTGCCAGTTCCGACCCGTGAGCTCTCCATGGCTCACTGTCCTCTGAACCAGTTTCCTCCTCTGTAAAACAGGAGTGATGGCCCTTCCTTCACTATGTTGTCATGTAATAAAATGCCACATTGAAAGCACCCCACAAGCATGCAGCACCCAGTAAATGTCCACTTCTCCACTCCCCAAACTTCGCGCCATCCATCTAACCAGCCAGGAAGGCTACATGCCTGACGGGAAGCGCCGGTCAGGAGCATGCTTTTCATGGGTCCTCCAGGCAGCGAGAGCCGCCTCACTCTGGAGATGGGAAAGCTGAGGCTCAGCGTGGTTTAGCATGCTGCTAAACCACTTATACACAGCTTATTAATGGAACCTCGCAAACTTCCATTGAGTTGATCTGAGTCCCTTCCCCAGCACTCTTTGCAGTCAGGGACTCGGAGGAGCCCACGGAGGGAGAGAAGGGTAGGGTAAGTGGTGTGGGCCTGGAGGGCTGAGCCTGAGCCCTGAGGGTCCTGCCCCGCCTCCATTCCCCTGCTCCACCCTCCAAGCCTTGCAGAGACTGAGTCCTGGGCCAAGAGCATCCCCTGCTGGTCAGGTGGGGAACTCCAGCCCGGGCACCTAATAAACCCCAGAGAAGACACCACATGGGCAGGGTTGGAGCTCAGAGAGCCAACTCCATGCGAGTTTGGGCGAGTAACTCTACTTCTCTGAGCTTCAGTTTCCACATCTGCCAAATGGAGATGATAATCGTGTTATAAGTGAGCTAATGGTGTCGAGTGCCTGGCACAACACCCAGACCAATGGATCTCCAACCTGATCATGCGCAGGAATCACCCAGAGGGCTCACTAAGATCCAGACTGCCAGGCCCAGAGTTTCCAACTCAGCCAGAATTTGCATTTATAACAAGTTCCCAGACCACGCTGATGCAGCTGGAGGAGGCCAGAGAGAATACTTTTTTATAAAATGAATGAGCCCTAGAAAAGGTTACTCAACATCACTAATAACTGGGAAAAGGCAGACACAACCCCAATGAGGTATCGCTTTGCACTCTTTAGGAGGGCTACTGTATATGCTTTAAAGGAGACAGAAAAGAACAAGTGTTGGTGAGAGGCAGAGGAACCGGGGCCCTTGTGCATGGCTGGCAGGGACATAAACTGGCGCTGCCCTACAAGAAACAGAGTGGTTCCTCCAAAAAGTAAACAGAGAACTGCCGTAGGATGCAGAGTGCCGCTTCTGGATATATTTCCAGCAGAACCAAAAGCAGGCCGGGCATGGTGGCGCACATTTGTAATCTCAGCGCTTGGGAGGCTGACGCAAGAGGATGAAGGTTCGCAGCCAGCCTCAGCTACTTAGTGAGGCCCTCTGAAACCTAGTGAGACCCTGCTTCAAAATAAAGAATGCCAGGCATGGTGGCGCACGCTTGTAATATCTGCGCTTGGGAGGCTGAGATAGGAGGGTCACACAGGTTCGCAGCCAGCCTCAGCTACTTAGTGAGGCTCTCAGCAATTTAGTGAGACCCAGTTTTCAAATAAATTATAAAAGAGGGTTGGGGTGTATCCCGGAGGTAGAAAGCCCCTGGGTTCCACCCCCAGTACCACCAAAAAATAAAAATAAATAAATAAATAAATAAATAAATAAATAAATATGAAATAAAGAATAAAAAATTGAGCTGGAAGCCAGGTATGGTGGTACACACTTGTAATCCTAGCATTTGGGAGGCTGAGACAGGAGGACCACAGTTCGCAGACAGCCTCAGCTACTTAGTGAGGCCCTCTGTAATTCAGTGAGAACCTGTTTCAGAATAAAAAATAAAAAATAGGCCTGGGGGCCGGGTGTGGTGGCACACGCTTGTAATCCCCGCGCTTGGGAGGCAGAGACAGGAGGATCGCGCAGGTTCGAAGCCAGCCACGCACGCTGGCTTAGGAGACCCTGTTTCCAAAAATAAAATTAAAAAAATGTAAAAATAGGTCTGGGAGTGTAGCCTGGAGGTAGAAGGGTTTCCAGGAACCCCAGTACCACCAAAAAAAAAAAAAAAAAATAGACCTGGGGGTGTAGCTCAGAGGTAGAATGCCCCTGAGTTCCATCTTCAGTACTGGAAAAAAAAAAAAATTGGCTGCAAGTGTAGCTCTGTGGTAGAATGCCTCTGGGCTCAATCTCCAGCACCATACACACACACACACACACACACACACACACACACACACACGAGAGCAGGAACTTGAGCTGATACTTGTCCCAACCCCATGTCACAGCAGCCTAAAAGCTGGAGGCGACCCAAGTGTCCGCCGAGGGACCAGTGGATACACAAAAGGTGGTGCCGACACAGGATGGGATAAAATGAAGGGTGGTTCCTAGGAGCTACAAGATGGATGGGCTTTGAGGACACTGTGCTATGTGAAGCCAGCCACAAGGGGGCAGTTCTTGTATGATGCCACTTAGATAAAGCACCTAGTGTAGCCAAATTCATAGAAACAGACAGTGCATGATGGCTGCAGTCGATGTGTAATGGATAGAGTTTTTGAGTCTGGAAAGATGGAAAGGTTCCAGAAACAGACGAGAGTGACAGTTACCCAACACTGTGAGCATATTTAATGTTGCTGAATTGTACATGAACATTGGTTAAAATGCTAAGCTTTAGCAGGGCATGGTGGCACACGCTTGTAATCCCAGCATTTGGGAGGCTGAGACAAGTAGGGTCACGGTTCGCAGATAGCCTCAGCTACCTAGTGAGGCCCTCCACAACTCCGTGAGACCCTGTTTCAAAAAATATATAAAGACTAAGCCGGGCGTGGTGGCGCACGCTTGTAATCCCCACGCTTGGGAGGCTGAGACAGGAGGATCGCACGGGTTCGAAGTCAGCCTCAGCTACTTAGTGAGGCTCTCAGCAACTTAGTGAGTGAGACCCTGTTTCCAAATAAAATATTTTTAAAAAAAGGTCTGGGAGTATAGCCAGGAGGTAGAAAGCCTCTGGGTTCCACCCCCAGTACCACCAAATATATATATAGAGAGAGATATAGATATATAGATATAGATATATACTAAAAAGTAGGGCTAGGGGCATAGCTTGGGGACAGTCCTCCAGACAGAGGGCACTGTGGGGGTCCAGCCTGGGAGCCAGAGGTCTACAGTGAGCAAATCCCAGGGACTCCTGAGTCCCAGCCTCCTCACCCACAAGGTGAAGTGACACCACTTACAGAGACAAGGTGCCAGCCCAATGCAGCAGACCACATTTCTGCAGAACAAGAACACAAATCCTGCCAGGCGTGGTGGCGCACGCTTGTAATCCCCGCGCTTGGGAGGCGGAGAAAGGAGGAGCTCGCAGGTTCAAAGCCAACCACGCTGGCTTAAGAAACCCTGTTTCGAAATAAAAATATAAAAAATAGGTCTCTGGGAGGAAGGTAGAAGGGTTTCCAGGAACCCCAATACCACCAAAAAAATAAAAAAGAACCACAATTTTAAGCCGGGCGTGGTGGCGCATGCTTGTAATCCTCGCGCTTGGGAGGCAGAGACAGGAGGATTGCTCAGATTCAAAGCCAGCCGCGCTGGTGTAAGAGACCCTGTTTCAAAAATATAAAATAGGTCTGGGAGTGTAGCCCGGAGGTAGAAGGGTTTTCAGGAACCCAGTACCACCAAAAAAAACAAGAACACAAATCCTGGCCACAGCCTCAGCTTCTCGCAGCAGAGCTGTTGATGACAAGTCCGCACTTGGGGCCATAATGCTTCCCAGGAGCTGCTGCATCCCCCAAAAAAAATAAAATTTAAAAAAAAAACGTTTATCTTAAAGCCCCCCACCCAGTAGAAAACTTAGGTCACTGGGTCCTGGACAGACAGTGTTCCCCATATGCCACCAGAGGGCGCGCTGTGCTCGTGAAGCCGGTCTGTCTCCCAATCTGGACAAAGACCTAAAGGGAAGAGGAGGATCCTGGGGCACCTTCCTGGGCAGGGGGCTCCGAGTTCACGTTGAAACCTTCCCCTGAATGGAGGCGGCTCTGAGTCGTGGATTCACGGCCGCGGAGGAGTCCCAGTTGTGAGGGACTTTGAAATGGGTGCCTTTTTCTCCTCCTTTTACAGGAGACCCGAGAGTAGCAGGCACATGACCACAGTCACAGGGCAGGTGGCTCCGGCAGAGTGGGGACTAGAATGCTGGCAACCCCCGTGGCCCCCACACACCCACTTGCTTCCCTCCAGATTCCCAGATAGCTCACCCAGGTGGAGTCCGTGGGCCAAGGAAGACAGAACTGTGAGGAGGCCGGCATGCCTGCCATCCCCGCCTCTCCAGGGTGCTGACTCACAGGGAGACTGAGGCACAGAATAGCACCCAGGCAGAAGTTGTCTGTGTCTCTCCCCAGCAGGTCAATACGTCCTTAGCTCCTCCAGGAGCTATGTTTGGGGATGGGAGCTGTGACTGGCAGACAGGCCAGGCTACTGTAGTCATGGCTCTCCACAGGGACTGCGGGGGGGGGGGGGCGGGCTCTGGGGTCAGCCCATTATGGGCCCCAGCAAGGAGGACTGACTGATGGATCTCCAGGGCTTCTCTGGAGGCTGCTGAGACCTGGCAAGGTGTCAGGAAATTCCATCCCTTGCCAGCATAGGGCCCACCTCCCTCTTTAAATCCTTAAGGGGGTGGGGAGGGGCACGTACCCCTGGAGCAAGAGGCTTCCACCTCTAGGAATTTTCCCCAGGAAAGGATCAGGGAAGCGCTTTGGCGCATAAACTCATTTAATCCTCTGAACAACCATGTGGTGGGGATTGATTGGTTGGCTTTGCCGCCAATGCTGCCGCATGGGAAACCCGCAAAACCCGGGCGGCAGCACTGCCCTGTGCCTGCTCCAGGACTCCTCGCCCAGCCAGAGCCTTCTCTCCTGGACTCCCCAACTCCCCGCCACCCCGCCAGGCCTTGTTTTACAGATGAAAAAAAAGACCCAGAGAGACCACAGCTTCAGGTGTGAACCCAGAAGTCCCGCTGCCTGTGGGGCTGGAAATGCAGGTGAGCACAGCAGGGGACCACATGCCGAGTCCCAGGGCCCTGGGCTGCCGCCAACACCTTTCCCAGCCACCTCCACTGCCCTCCACTTTAGAGGCCGCCAGGCTAATGGCTCCTTTTCCTAGCTACTGTCCAGCCAACTCAGCAAGGGGGTGCCTTCTGGCCAGTTTCTCAGAGGGAATCCTTTAGAGTTTTATTCCCAAATAAAAAGACAAAGCCTCCCAAGGAGGAGTCTTTTGGCTTCTCTACTGTCTTTCTATCTGGAATACTAATGTGATTGCAGGAGGCAGAGCAGGCACTCGGCAACGATGGGGAAGGACTAAGCCCCCCAGTTAGGGACAGCAGCGTGGGGAGATCCATCCCCTGAGCAGCCGCAGAAACGCTGCTCCCACCCCAGGTCTCCATTCTGTGCGAGGATACGCCTGGGTTTTCTCCAGAGGTGAATCAGCCCTCCTGCTAGCTGCACCTACCTGGATTTGCACTCTGGTAGAAAGCAGCACCCAGCAGGGGTCAGGAGCGGAGCCTTAACCTCTCAGCTCACACACTGGAGGCCGCAGGACCTTGAGCAACAGGCCGTGGTCCAGGAGCCTCCACGTCCTCATCAGTGAGACAGAGTGAGGCAGGCACAGCACGTGCGCCACCGGCCGGGGTAGCTGGGAGGTTTGGAAAAGACACACAACGGCCTCTGCCCTGGATAGGGCGGCACACACAGGAGGGTCGGCTGTTCTTAGAGGAGAAAACCCAGAGAGGCCCTGCCCTGTTCCTTTCTTCTCAGGAAAGGATGTTCCAATGTAAGATCTGATTTGGAAAATTGAACAGCAACTCCTGCCTGGTCCTCAGCTCCCTGAGCCCCTGACCACTGACCCCGGCCCCTCTAGTTAAGGGGAAGCGCAGCAGCTCCAGAAGCTGGCCCACCCTGGGGCTTCTTCAGTCCACGCTGGAGATGCGGAAGGAGACCACACACACACACTCCGAGTCCACCCCCTGCCATACGGCCGGCATCCTAACATTAGGGATCACGCCTTTGCACCTCAAAGCTTGAAGGCGCTCCCCAGTGACCAGAGCTGGCAGCCTGATGAAAACCACGGCTTTGGAGGCTGCTCCAGAGGCCACTGTGGAGGTCTAAGTACCTTAGGACCTGTCACCCCTGGGCTGCAGCCAGCTCTGGCCCCTGGGAGTGGAGAAGGAGGAAAGGCACACGCACCTGGAGCACAGGTCCTGCACGCACGCCTCCCTCGCCTGGGCTCCTCGGCACAGCCACCCTGCAGAAGGGGGTTACTGTTCCCAGAAGAGAGCGATGCTCCTTGGAAGAGGTAGGGCTTTCCCAGGGCCACACAAGTAACAGTACTGGGCTGGGATTCAACCCCAGGCCTCCCCACTCCACCGCCACCCTGGGATTGGGCGCCGCTCAGATGCTACAGGGCTTCCTGTGCTGGACGACTCCCTCCCCTCATGGGATCTTCTATAAAGATATGCTCTTGCATAAGCCCCTAGGCTACCCCCGCGAGCTAGTCTGGAGGGGCTGCTGTGGCCAGACCCCAGCCTACCCCTCACACCTGAACTTGGCCGTGACTTGTCTCCCCTGGAAGCACCCCGGACCCTGGCAGATGGTAGCAGTCTCCCCTCCTGGGGTCATTGTGAGGATGTGCTGAGTTGCTAAGAGGAAACACTTGGGCAGCTGTGTGGGGCAGCCCTGAGTGGGTGCCACTCTGACAGGTGCCTGGGAAGGGCAGGAGGTGGGGCTGGGGTGACTCCAGCTGATGGGGCGGAAGAAGAATGCACTTTCCAACAGTGACATCAGGACACAGATGCTCTGCAGAGCCTGGGCACAGTGCTCCTGGACCCTCAGAAAGATGGCCCCACAAATCCCTACCAGATAACCCCACTGGCCACTTCCTCGTCTGGAGGGTGTCAGAGGTCACTTCCAGCCCCACTGGGGCCTGATCAAACTGCAGGGTCCAAGACAAAGGGCCCCAAGCCATTCACACGCACCCACTGTCCCAGCCTCCGTGGGGCCCAGGAGATCAGAGGCTGTGACCCCCTGGGCCCAGGAGGCCAGGCAGGGACAGCAGGAAGGGGCGCAGCAGGGGGCACTCAGATCGGAGGCTCCCGAAGCCCCCCTTCAGGAGCCAGAGAACATTTTTAAAAACAAAACACTTCAAGTTTTCCAGCAACTTCCAGTCATCTTCCACCCAGCCTGTGCCCCTGGCGGCCGCCCATCCCCTGGCCTTCCCTCTGTCTAGAACTTTCCTCCAAGATGACCACCTAACCCCTGGCCCCACCCCCTCGCTCTCCTCCCAGGGCTGAGCCCATCCTCCGCCTGCCTCCCCAGGGGACCCCTGCACTTTCTGGCCCTCCCCACCCCCTGCCCTCCAGAACCCAGGGTCCCACGGCCAGCCTCACTCCCCGCTGCCCCACGACTGAGGGGCGGGTGGGCACCTCAATGTCCATGGCCCAAACACAGCTCCGCAGCCCCCTCCACCCTGGGGCCTCCGGGGTGGTGACCCCTCTCACTGAAAGACATACAGAGACTGGTCACTCTGCCCCATTGGTCACCACCTCCCTGGAGCCTGCCCGAGCCTCCCAACTGGACTCTGCCCCTCTCCTCAGGGCAAAAGGCCAGCGAGCGGCCACAGCTGTCCTCTGCTGTGACCTCTGACCTTCCCCTGCCCCCCCCACCCCTCACTCCAGCACCCAGGGTCCCGGAGCCCCGAGCCATTTCTCGGCATTCCAGAACCTTCCCAGCTCACTCCCACTGGGGGCCTTTGTGTGCCTGGCTCACCTTCCTCTCCCATCTGCACGCTCACTCCCGCGCCTGCTCCACATCTTACCTAAAATGTCACTCGATCAGAGAAACCTGCCCGGTGCTCCCACAAAAAAATAAAATAAATAAATACCGATGACACCCCCCACCCACCGACTCACGTGCCTGGCCCCCACACACCCAGGACAGCGCCAGCACACAGTAGGCGCCGCGGAAGTGCTTGCTGAGCCAGCAGGCGAGTGGGCCCGCTGAGTCTGCCCCGCGAGTGGCGGGAGAGGGCGCGCTGGGCCAGGGACCGCAGGGAGGAGTCTGAGACACAGCAGACAGGGCGCTGGCTGCCCGCTACAGAGCAGGAGCTCCTGAGTTCAGGTCCGGGACCCAGGCCAGGGGCTCAGCCGTGGAAGGCATTTGTTTGTTCACTGATTCAACATTTCTTCATTTCTTCATTTCTTTTCTTTTTCTTTCTTTCCTTTTTTTCTTTCTTTCTTCCTTCTAGGGATTCAACTCAGGGGTTTTCTGCCTCCCAGCTACACCGCATGTCTTCTTTACTTTTTATTTTGAAATAAGGTCTCACTAAGTTACTGGCCTAGAACCCGCTGTCCTCTTGTCTCAGTCTCCCAAGTCCTGGGATTGCAGGCGTGAGTCACCACGCCCGGCTCATCCAACATTTCTTAGGCCCTGTGAGAAGCCTGCCCCTCTGCCCCTCTAAAGGGTGTGGCCCTGGGAAAGCCCTACCTCTTCCAAGGAGCATTGCTCTCTTCTGGGAACAGTAACCCCCTTCTGCAGGGTGGCTGTGCCGAGGAGCCCAGGCGAGGGAGGCGTGCGTGCAGGACCTGTGCTCCAGGTGCGTGTGCCTTTCCTCCTTCTCCACTCCCAGGGGCCAGAGCTGGCTGCAGCCCAGGGGTGACAGGTCCTAAAAGCAACTTGGGAGCCACTGAGAGACACAAAGCAGAGGCAGTGCCCCTCGCTACAGTCACAGCGTCCAAACTAAGGGACCCCAACGCACCCCTGGTGTCCTGCTGCCCAGCACCTTCACCCCGCAACCCTCGGAAGTCTGGGAAGAGCTTGTCCCCTGAGGTTTCCAGCAAGATGGCAGCTACAGTCCTCACATGAGCCAGCCTGTCCACCCGTGTCCCTCCCCACGTCAGGGCCCGCCGCCCGTGTGGGGAATGTCAGGCTCCCAAGAGGAGGAAGTCATGGAATCTGACCTTTCCTGTTCAGATGGGGCAACTGAGGCCCACCGATAGGAAGACTGATTCCAGATCACACCAGAGCTCACTCACAGCTCTCTTGTTTATCCTGGACCAGCTCCCAGGGCAGACTGACTTTTTAAAAAGAGGGAAAGTTTTGTCTCACATAAATCAAGGTGTTGAAGGGTCAGCTTCAGGTAGGGCTCGACCCACGCTTGAAGCGTAGCTGAATTTACTTGGAACAAATACAGTAGCTCGGCCAAAGGTCTACAGAAGTCTCAAGGACCAGCCCGGAGCAGGCTATGCCTACCCCAAGAGTGGGCCTGGGGAACAGGGTGAGCCCCACGTGCCACCCCACACCTGAGAAAGGGTCAGATGTGAGCCCCATGGGAAATCAGAGTGCTGATTTGAGAGAAGGGGAAGAAGCAGACCCCACCACACCACTGACTCGGTGACAGGACGCAGACAGAAATGGGGCTCCTGACCCCGAGCCCGCACCCATCCCGCCTGCCCAGACTACTTGGGGAAGATTAACTAGACCTCGCTGCGGAGGATGGATGGGGCCAGGGCGGGGTGCGGGAGTCACAGTCAGGAGGTCGTCCAGGCGGGAGGTAATGAGCCCCTTGACAGACGCTAATCAATCTCTGGGCTCCCGAGCTCACTCTCCCACTGAAGCATTTTGCTAGGGAAACATCTGTCACTTCTCCAAGATGAATAACACACCAACACCATTATTAATGTATTTTTAAGTGGTGTTTAGAATCCACTTCATTTTAAATAAAAGGACATAGATCTTTCCTGACTTGTTTAGCCCCTCGAGGTCTGGCACAACATGGCTGCTACCCAAACAGTGGGACATCTGGGCCTGTCCCCGCAGCATCCCCTGCCACTGCTCCGCTGGGAGCAAGACCCAGGGCAGCCTGATAAATGGTGGGAGGAGGCATTCCAGAGCGGGACACACCCACAGTCCTGAGGGCGGGAGAGGAGACAGTCGGGGGTACTGCAGGGCAGAGTGTGGGTGCCGGTCTTCTGGAAAGTCACTTAGCAGGTGTTTTTATTGCCTGCAGAGGTCTGTACCCTGTGGCCTCCCCAGCCTCCCCTAAGACCTTTTGAAAATACAACCAGGCATGTGAAAAAAGTGCTGAGTGCCAAAGATGTTCATCCTGGCACTGTTTACAATCAGAAGTGGGAAATAACCTAGATGTCCAGCCAAGGGGGAGTGGGGAGGCGGACCAGGGCCAGCGGGTCTACTCCGTGGGATGTTCTGCATCTGGTCAAACAGGTGCCTACGAAGACTGCTGTCTGAAGAGCATTTGACTGTGGGGAAAAGGAGAAACTTAAAGAAGCTCTGGTCAAAAGGAGGATTATTTTAAACATCAGAAGAATGTTCCAGATTCAACCGCCACTGGCTCAGAACTCGCCAAGAGGCAGCCCTAGGTCTCCCCTGCCCACAATTCTCACCAGGGCTCCTGACAGCAGCTTTCTTGCACAATATCTCTCTCTCTCTCTCTCTCTCTCTCTCTCTCTCTCTCTCTCTCTCTCCTCTCTCTCTCTCTCTCTCTTTCTCTCTCTCTCTCTCCAGACCAGCTTGGCTCCTCTGATCCCAAAGAATATTCCAGTCTGGTTTCATAGCTATGTGGTCCAATCTTCATCTCCTATCAAAAGAAAATGAGAGACAGAGATGAAAAGAGTGAAAAAGGAGAAAAAAAGAAAAATAATTCCTAGAAGGGGCAATTTAATTGGCTCAGCTCAGGTCAGGTGATTCCCCTGGCCCAATCAGCTGCGTGGGACCACAGGGCTACCCATAGTGCACCAGGCTTCCGTTTCAGTTCTTTGGAGGAAGTTTGGTGGGAGAGTATGATTGACATCTCAGATGCTAGCATTTAATCCCAGAGAGTACTGGTTATCTGTGGCTGCATAACAAATGACCCCCAGCTGGTTTAAAGTAGCTCATCTTACCCCCATGGTCTCTAAGGGTGATGGAAGAATTGAGAAGTTTCTCTGCATGGGTCTGACCAAGGGTTTCATGTGGTGCCAGTCAGGATGGCAGCCAGCATATCAGCCTCTCAAGGCCCAGAGGGCCACAGCATCCCCTTGCAAGCCCCCCCAGGCTAATGGCCCAAGGCATGTGTCCCTCCCCACACAGCCTCTTCCAAAGGCTGCTCACGAGGGAATGGTTGGCCTTCTCAGAGGCCAAAGCTACAGTGCCCTTCGCGACCTAATCTCCAAGAGGGTCCTCCTGGTCTTTTCTTTTTTCCCACATTGGTACTAAGGTCAGAGCCCAGGAGTGATCTACCACTGAGCTACACCCCCAGCCATTTTTATTTTATTTTGTTTCATTTCATTTATTTTAGTTAATCCCCAGTGGTACTGGGGATTAGATCCAGACTTCACGAGCCGAAACATCCCCTTGCCTATCTCTGAGCCCCAGTCTACCGCTGAACTATACCCCTAGCACTTTTTAAGTTTTTATTTTGAGGCAGGGCCTGGCTAAGTTGCTGAGGCTGGCCTTAAACTTACAATCCTCCTGCCTCAGCCTCCTGAGTAGCAGAGATTACAAGCATGTGCCACCATGCCTACAGTTGTTCCATATTTTATTGGTCATACAGAACAACCCTGGTAAGATGTGGGGGGAGGAATCTACGGGTGTGAACGCTAGGAGGAGGGGTCGCTGGAGCCTGGAGCCTCTTTGGGGGCCGACTCACATACATCCTATAAAAATGGCTTCCAACAGGCATTGCTGTATCTATTTTTAAACAAAAGAACCAGTGGGGATAAGTGCAGCCTAAAGGAAATCTTTCTTTGAGGACTTCTGCAGGTAATCAAGGGCCTACTTGGGCCAGATCTGAGGTCCGGACACTGTAAGGGGAGGGGTGGAAACTTAGCGCCCAAGCATACAGGTGCAACTCCCGGTTCCAAGATGGCCGGACAGGAGCGCTTGAACTGTTCCACGGGTGGGGTTCAGATACAGGTAAGAAGTGTCTGGCCGGCTACAGGCAGGCACCTAATGGAAGCCAGGAAGGACTGTCAACAAAGCAGCCCAAGAAGAAACTCTTGGTTAGAGAAGCGCCCGGGGTGGCAAGCGAGACGCAGCTGCAGGGGCCCGGCACGGAGGGAGTCCTGGACCCGGGTGCCTTGGCAGCTGCTGCCTGGACCTGCACCAGCCCCGGTGCCTCGGCAGCAACAAGCCAGGGGTGATGGTGGGGGGCTGAGTGTGAGCACAGCTGTCTGACATGGTGGTCCAAGTAGCTGCCTTCCAGAAGCATCCTCCTGCTCAGTCCCCAGCAGTCAGTGAGCTCCCGTGGTGTGGGAGCACTGAGCATCCCGGGCGGGGGAGGCAGCGCCACTGGGGCGGGGCCTCAAGGGAGAAACCAAGGCAGCAGTGCAGTGGCGCTTGACAGGGACAGGGAACACTGCAGGTGACTGTCTGCTGCAACTCCTGACCAGAGAGGGCTCAGACAAGACACTCACTTGAGAGCAGACCTACACTCCCCCGGAACCTGGAGGTCCTGCGGGACAAGGTGGAGATGTAGCCCATGGGACTCGGATCCAGGCTAATGCTGGGGATGCTCGTGCTGAGCCACAGAAGCAAAAACAGCAGGGCTGGGAGGAGCCTCATTAGAAACCTCGTCCAAACCCCGCATCTCAACAGCTGCTGAACGGCTGGCCACTCCCTGCCATCGAAAGAAAATTCATTCCCTAATTAGACAGCACTGACAGCTAGAAAGTTCTGTCTGAAATGTTGAAGTCTGTCTCCCTGGGGGCCCCTCTGATTGCCTCCTGTGCCTCCTAAAACGAATCAGCAAGCCAGGCTCAATGGCACACGCCTGCAATCCCAGTACTTGGGAAGCTAAGATAGGAAGATTGTGGGTTCAAGGCCAGCCTCAGCAACTTAGGGAGACACTGTTTCAAAATAAAAAGGGCTGGGGGTGTAGCTTAGAGGTAGAATGCCCCTGGGTTCAATTCCACCCACCCCCCCCTCAAAAAAAAAAAAAAAACTAGGACCAGGCAGTGATGCCTGATGGTCAGCTTCTTCACTATTCAGATGAGCTCTTCTGGGTACACCTTAGGCACCAGAAACCATGCGTTTGAGCACAGGCCTGTAATCCCAGTACTTGGGAGGTTGAGACAAGAAGATCACAGGTTTGGGGCCAACCTCAGCAACTTAGCAAGATCCTGTTTCAAAATAAAAAAGGCTGAGGATATAGCTCAAAGGTAGAAAGTTCCTGGGTTCAAGAAGAGGAGGAAGGGGGAGGGAGAGAAAGGGGAAGGAGGAGGAAAAGGGAAGAGAAACAACCATGTGTTTGCCAGTCGTGGTGGCACACTCCTGTAATCCCAGTACCTGAGGGGCTAAGTCAGAAGGATCACAGGTTCAATGCCAGCCTCAGCAACTTAATAAGACCCTGTTTCAAAATGAAAAAGGTTGGGTGTGTAGCTTGGAGGTGGAATGCTCCTAGGTTCAATCTCTAGTACAGAGAGAGAGAGAGAGAGAGAGAGAGAGAGAGAGAGAGAGAGAGAGAGATATCTACACAGTGTATGATTTCATTTATTTAAACACCTAGGGGAAAAAAAAGAGTGATCTATAATGACAAAACAGATCAGTGCTTGCCTGGGAACAAGAGTACAAGGAAAGATGACTTGCCAAGAGGAAAACTTGGGGGATGATGGAAAATGCTGGGCCTACTGATCGTGGGGGTACTTTCGCTGGTGCCCACACCTCAAAACTCACCAGGGTGTACATGGCTGAGTTGCACACACGCCCATCAAATAGGTACAATATATCTTAAGTTGTTCCTTAGAAACTCTGCCATTCAGTCTCTTAATCCAAATGCTGTAACAAACCGGCCAGGCTCAAGGCCCTGGGGGTCTGCTTTGTACTAAGCATGGGGACGGGCCTGAGCCCTGCTCAGTGAGCCCCGGTTTCCGCCTTGTTCATTTATGACTCTGGACACTCTTGTCCCATACTCACCACAAGTCAACAGCAGAACCAGGATTTAAGCCCAGGCGTCCTGACTCACAGGCCGGTTCTCCTTCCCCGCAGCGTTGGGAGAAATAGAAACCCAGGCTTGCTTGGAGTGCTTCATGGCTCTCCAAGCTGCCTGACATCTGTAATCTCATTTCCTGGATTAATCCCATTTAACACGGTCGAGTGTGTAACGGATAAGACGGGCCAGGAGAACACTCGGCTAGTTTATTTATGGCAGGCATCTATTCTGACGGCCAGTGGTAAATCCTTGACCGCCTCCTGCAGCGAGCATTCTGGGCTTCGAATCACACAGACCTGGGTGGAATCCAGACGCTTACAAGTGGAAGACCTGGAGCAAACTATTGAACCTCTGTGGGCTTGGAGTAAACTATTGACCCTCAGTTCCCTCCCCTGTAAAATGGGGGTAACAGGTCTCACCTCCGTAGTGCTGCAGGAAGAGTAAACAAAATCACAGCATCAGGCACAGGGTGGAGCCTGGCCACCAGTATTAGCAGCACCGTTGTTACTATACATGCACATGACGCACTAGGGAAATGGGTCTTATTACTGCCCCCATTTCACAGACGCTGGGGATTTGGCTGTGACCTCAAGTCCTCTAAGTGGCTGTTAACCTAAAACTAGCTCCATCCACTGCCTCCTGCTTGGGGTTTCTGAGGTGGGAAGGCACAAGCAAAGTCCCCTCCAAGTCTATACTCGGTTATAGGAGCTCTAGACTCTCCTCCCTGGACCCTGGAAAACCAGGGAGGAACTGAGAAGGAAAACCATGGTCATATCTAGAAGTTCCCCACCTCTCGTCCTACCAGGCTCCCCGACAGTCATGGCTCATCCAAAACCATGGCAGGGTCATCGTGTAGCTGGTGCGGGTCCCCGCTGGCCGTAGCTACGGGGGTTGCACAAGGGCCCTGAAAAGGCCCTTTCAGCTCTGACCATTTAGATCCCACAGTGCTGGGAATGCCTGGGGTGCAGGGACACCGGCTCCAGGTGGGGCAGGGTCTCTGGGGGGCTGGAGGGGGTGCTCCAAGGAGACCCCACTGGAAGGAAGTCCCAGCCCCAGCAGGAGATCGCCACTAGCCGGGCATGATGGCGCATGTCTAGAATCTCAGTACTTGGGAGCTGAAACAGGAGTACTGTAGGTTTGAGGCTGGCCTCAGCAACTTAGTGAGACCCTCAACAACTTAAACACTGTTTCAAACAAAAATTAAAAGGGCTGGGGGTGTAGGTTGGAAGTAGAATGTCCCTGAGTTTAATCCCCCATACCAAAAAAAAAAAAAAGTCACCACCAATGCAAACAGGCAGATCTGGTTCAGACCCTGCTGCTCACTCGCTCCACGAGCCCGGGCACCCTCGTGCCTGTCTCTAAGCCTCGGTCTCTTCACCCACACAGTGGGGGCAATCACCGCTGTATAAGGCTGGGTGGTGCTTCCAAAAAGTCACATCTCTGAAGCACCTGCAAACCATGAGCAGCAGATGCCTCAGATGCTGTTTCCACATGCCCATCAGAAGCGGCTCCCACAGCTTCCCACGGGCTGAGACCCCAGGGACCAGAAACGTCAGCCTCCAAGTTCATCCAAATCTTAGACCATACTCCTTGCTACTACTGCTGCGTGGGTTCACAGATGTGATGAACACTGGGCCCAGGATCAAGGCCAAAACAAAATCCAAGGAGAACTCCAGTCCCAGTGCTCGTGACAGAGGCTAGAATAGTGGTCACCTGGGGATATCAACTAGGGGGGGCACAAGAGAGCCCCTGACCCCAGGTGGTGGTCACAGTTGTGTACGTCTGTAACAATCCACCAGATTGTACAGCTAAAGTTGGTGTGCCCTGTTGTATGGAAAGTAGACCTCAATTTGTTTGGGGGGGGGGGGCGTTCTAAGATTGAACTTGGAAATTCTACCTCTGAGCTACACTCCCAACCCTTTTTTTAATTTTTGAAACAGGGTCTCGCTAAGTTGCTGAAGGCCTCACTAAACTGCTGAGGCTGGCCTCTCACACGTGCGGTCCTCCTGCCTCAGCCTCCCAAGTACTGGGATCACAGGGACCTCCCATCATGCTTAGCAATACTGCAATTAAAAAATAAGGAAATGCCGGGCGTGGTGGCGCACGCTTGTAATCCCCGCGCTTGGGAGGCTGAGACAAGAGGATCGCACGGGTTCGAAGCCAGCCTCAGCTACTTAGTGAGGCTTTCAGCAACTTAGTGAGACCCTGTTTCCAAATAAAATATAAAATACATCTGGGAGTATAGCCCGGAGGTAGAAAGCCTCTGGGTTCTACCCCCAGTACCACCAAAAATAAAAATAAAAAAAAAGGAAAGAAAGAAGGGAGAAGGAAGGAAGAGAGGAAGGAAGGAAATAAGGAAGGAAGGAAGGAAGGAAGGAAGGAAGGAAGGAAGGAAGGAAAAGAAACTGCCCTCACACTTCCCCCAGATGGCGGGGCACAGACATGAACACCTGTGCACATCTGGAGTCTGGACAGCAGTGCCCACTAACGATCCTGCGGGGGCCCTTCAGCCCTCCTCGCAGGTGCACGATGCTGAGCTCCTGGATGACCCAGGTACCTCACACAGAGCCATACGGCTGCCAAGCACAGGGGGTACAGGTGCTCCTGGAGGCACATGGCGGGGCAGAGAGGGGTTCCTGAAGGAATACAGAACACAGACAGCCGGCTCCGCAGATCAGTGCGGCCGGCGCCCACTGCGTTCCCAGGGGAGGAGGCCAGCTGAGCAGGCTGCTGGGGAGGGGGCATAGCCCCATTGCTACTTCAGCGGGTTTCTTGTCAGACACAGCCTGTAGCACCAGGGGTCTGAAAGACAAGAAGAGCTCAGAGTCCTGGGAGGAACAGGAAGCCTCCTTTCTGGCCCCCTCTCCTCCCAGATCAAAACTGTCCCGATCCACCCTGGGATCATCTGGTGAGGACCGGGGTCCCAGGAGGCCAGGATGGGGAGTCTAGGCAGGCAGGAGACTGAACAAAGCACAGTGGGGTAATCGCGGCAGGATGGTGCAATGGTTACCAAGTGAGCTTCAGAACCAGAGAGCCCCGTCTGTCCCCTGGCTCTGCCAGGCATCAGCTATGTGACCCTGGACAAGTTACTCAGCCTCTCTGGGTCTCTGTCCATCTATCAAATAAAGATGACATTACCTATTAGCATAATATTACTTGGTAGAAATACCAGGACATGAGGGGTGGGAAGGGAATTAGATGGCGTCACACACGCCCCCGGGCAGGGTAAATACTCAGCCACAGGAGTCATTCTCACCAGGGCCTGAGGACAGGAAGGAGCCTTAGATCCTGGGTGTCCCATGATGCCGACATGACAGCCCACGCTCCCACACGCAGCCCACAAATGGGCTTTGTTTGGCCCACACAGTATCTCTCTTTCTTTCTTTCTTTTTTAATTGTTGCCAACATTTAAAAATCAGATTTCACATACAAAATCCACATTTTCTGCTTCTTGTGAAAAGTTCAAAGATTTGGCAATCTTGGGCCTACATCTGCCTGGCAACTGCCACCCAGCTCACCCGGCCCCTCACAGGGCAAGCCCAGCAACTGGAGCTGCTCCTGGGCCTCCCTGGTCACAGGAGGGGACAGGACCCCCAGGGGTCACAGCAAGTCAGTGCCGAGCCGCAAGAGGGCTCAGGGAGGCGACACCCAAGCCTCAGCAATGGGGAAACACCAAGGAGAGAAGCTGGCCCTGCACCCAAGAGCTGGATGGAGCTTCTGCAGCCCCCCTGGGGAGACGAGGTCCCCACTGCACATGAGTCAGGCCCCTCCAGACCTTGGTGCCTTCGTCTGTAATGATTGTCCCTCTCTCCTTGGGTAGGTAGGAGTCTTAAGCCAGGTATGGTGGTATGCACCTGTGAAGGCTGAGACGGGAGGATCACAGGTTCAGGGACAGCCTCAGCAACTTAGCGAGACCGTCAGCAATGTAATGGAATTCTGTTTCAAAATTTAATGTGTGTGTGTGTGTGTGTGTGTGTGTGTGTGTGTGTGTGTGTGTGTTGGCAGCATAGAAGAAGGCAGAAGAGGAAAAGGAGGAAGAGGAGAAAGAGGAGGAGGAGGAGGGGGAGGGAGGGAGGAGAAGGAGGAGGTCTTAGAACACTAATTGCGTGATCACACCTGCCTTCCTGGGACTTTTGGTTTTGCTTCTGCTGGGATTTTTGTGTGTTGGTTTCTGCAGTGTGGGAAGGGGCAGGGAGGTGACTGAGCCCAGGGGCCCTTCATCATGAGCTACATCCCCAGGGCTGGGGTGTAGCTCAGAGGTAGAATACCCCTGAGTTCCATCCCCAGTACCGCCAAAAATCAATAAATAAAAATAAAAAATGGAAAGGGCTGGGGTATGGCTTGGAGGTAGAATGCCTTGGATCTGGATCTCCAAGAATGAAAGAAGAGGAAGGAAGGAAGGAAGGAAGGAAGGAAGGAAGGAAGGAAGGAAAGAGGGGCGAGCGGGGGTGGAAGAGGCATAGTGGGCGCCTTAGCTCCAGATGGCTGAGGCAGCCCAGGGGGACATTAAACAGGGCTGAGAAGAAGCAGCCAGGCAACAACTGGGTGAGGGTTCAGAGCAGAAGGGCCATCACAGGGCTGGGAAATGGAACGAGCCAGTGCTCTCCAGGCAGGAAGAAGGCGAGTATGGCTGCAGCAGGAGGGAGGCGGAAGGAGGTGAGGTCAGAGACAGACTGGGGGGGGGGGGATGCGGGGGGCGAGGCGATATCAAGCCAAAGAGCACAGACTTTTAAAGAAAACCCAGGCCCTCCTCTGTCCAGCCAGGGCACAGAATGTGGCCTGCGCCACACAGCACCGATCACTCCCCCTGCGCCTATCCCGCCCCAGCACATGTGAGCTACAGCCAATTGGCCCTGTGTGTCAGGCCAGGACACCGAGGCTCTGAGAGAGGCAGGGGCTGGCCGGAGGATGCAGGCCTGGAACTCCGTCTGAACTCTGGGAAATGAAGCCAGGCTCTCTCCACCCCCACCCACCACAGCGCACAGCCTCTGGCCTTGGTGTGATCAGGAGTGTCTCCCCGCCCCAGGCGGAGGTGGGGGCTCCTCCTGGTGAACCCAGGCTTCCAGCTCCGGGTGGGCACAGGCTGATGGGCTCCTGCGCATGCGCATGGGTGCAGCCCGGCCAAAAAGGAGGGCGGGGCAGGGGCAAAAGACCCGTGAGGAGGAAGCGGTGCTTTCCATCGCCCAGGCTGGAAGCTCAGCCTCGTCCTCAACTCACATCTCTCCCGCACTCCCCTTCTGATCAGAGGTGCACCTGTCTACGCTGAGCCTCTCCAACCTCTGAAGGCAAAACCTACCTGTTTTCATGACCCTCGCTCCAGCACCACCTGATGCGGGAGAACCCAGGGCAAGCCAGAGGGGTCAGTCTTCCTGGGGACTTGGGGGTGGGGACACTGGTTTATTTTTTAAATTATTATTATTATTATTATTATTATTATTATTATTATTATTATTTTAATGATACATCACTTTGGAATATAAGACTTGAGAGTATATACAAGCACATATCACCAATAAGCCCTCATCCAATCCCCATCCCATTCCCTCCCCCTCCCTCGATCCCATGCTTAAATTGGTGATTATCTTTGATATAATTGTTTATGCATCTCATGAGTTTTAAAGATATTCCATCCTCCCTTATCCCCTCTCCCCTGATTGGTCACCTTAATTGCTTTTCAATAGGGCCCTTTCTACTACTCCTCCTGTTAACCCTTTCCTCCTAGTTCTTGCTAATTAGGGGAAACATCTGGTTTTTATTTTCTGTGCTATTTCTCTGTGCATGCCACATTGCAAGTTCCGATCCCACTCTTGACAGCCCCAGTAGTGGCCTGGCCACCCGGAAGACTCTGATCCCGACCTCGCTGGCTCCAGCACCGGCCTTGCCTCATGGGAGGCTGCGATCCTGGCCTCGCTGGCCCCCACACCGAACTAACCCCTTGACTGGCTCCATTCCCAGCCTCAGAGGCCCCAGCACTGGCCTAGCCTCATGACAAGCTCTGATCCCAGCCTCACTGACCCTGGTGCCGACCTAACCCCTTGGCAGGCTCCTATCCTGGTCTCGCAAGTCCCAGTTCCATCACAGCTGTTTCCAATCCCGGCCTCGCTGGCCCCGGCACCGGCCTTACCCCCTGGCAGAGTCCGATCCCAGCCTTGTAGGTCCCAGCACCGGTCTTGCCTCACAGCAGGCTCCGATCCTGACCTTGCTGGCCCCGGCACAGGCCTAACCCCTCGACTGGCGCCGATCCCTGCCTCGAAGGCCTCAGTAGCAGCCTTGCCTCACGGTAGGCTCCAGTCCCCGCCTCGTTGGCCCTGGCACTGACCTCACCCCTCAGCAGGCTCCAATCCCAGCCTCGGAGGCCCCAGAACCAGCCATACCTCAAGGCAGGCTCCAATCCCAGCCTCACTGGCTCTGTCACTGGCCTAACGCATCCGCTGGCTCCAATTCTGGCCTCAGAGGCCCCATCACCGGCCTTGCCTCACGGTAGGCTCTGATCCCAGCCTCATTGTCCCCGGCCCTGGCCTAACCCCTCGGCAGGTTCCAATCCCAGCCTCAGAGGCCCCAGCACCAGCCTTGTCTCACAGCAGGCTCTGATCCCGGCCTTGGAGACCTCAGTAGCGGCCTTGCCTCACAGCAGGCTCCAATCCCAGCCTCGCTGGCCCCGGCACTGACCTAACCCCTCGGCAGGCTCCCATCCTGGCCTCAGAGGCCCTATCACCTGCCTTGCCTCATGGCAGGCTCCGATTCTGGCCTCGCTGGCCCCGGCACCAGCCTCACCCCTTGGCAGGCTCCTATCCGAGCACCCTCTTCACCCAGGAGGTTGTCCCAAGTTCCCAAGGGTGCTTGGTGGTAGTATTCTGCCTCTGAGGTAATTTCTTCAAAAGTTCCAGGTGTATTACGTCAGATCTCTGCCTCCCGAGTACTTGCCACTGCCAATGCGACTGCCTCCACCATTTCAAATCTTTCCCAAGCTCTTTTACCATACCTCATAATGTCCAGTGTTCCTAAGCATGTGCGACAGTAGCATTCAACCTTTGGGGTAATATCTTCAGAGAATCAGGGTGGGTTGGATCAGATGTCTGCCCCTCCCAAATCCAAGTCTCCACCGACATCTCGGCCACTGCTGCCGCCACCGCCTTCCTCCTGGGTCTCCACTAGACTCTCTCCTTACAGGTGATGTCCTGGATTCTTAACGATGTAGAGAAGCAGCAGTCCTCCTTCACAGGGAATTTTTCCAAAAGTTCCAGTTCAGATGGATATGTTTTGTCTGCATCTCCAATATTCTAGCTGCTGCCGCGGCCATCTTAACCCCTCTCGATTTTTTTTTTTTTTTTTTTTTTTGGTGGTACTGGGGTTCCCAGAAGCCCTTCTACCTCCGAGATACACTCCCACGGGTTACACTCCCAGACCTATTTTTTTAACTTTTTTTTTTATGTGGAAACAGGGTCTCTTAAGCCAGCAAGGCTGGCTCCAAACCAGCGTGATCCTCCTGTCTCTGCCTCCCAAGCTCTGGGATTACAACTGTGCTCCACCACGCCCAGCTGAATTTTTTTTTTTTTTTTTAAATAAGAGAAGAGAGTATGTGTGGTTTGGGGAGGATGTGGGATCAGGCACTCAGTAGGGATGAAAATTTTTTTTCTTTCCGGATGGGAGGGGGTCTCCTAAGGGTGCCCCGCCCGCACCCACCTACCTGCCCGGGGTCGGGGCCTTGCGGCCTGGACCTCTGGGGCCTTCCAGGTTGGGGGGGATCACCTAAGGGTGCCCCGCCTGCGCCAGCACCCGCGCACTCTCCGGGTACCGGGGCCATGCAGCGCGGGGACCTCCTGGGCCTTCCGGGTGGGGGAGTCGCCTAAGGGAGCCCCGCCCGCGCCCGCCCATCCTCCCGGGGTTGAGGCCATGTGGCCTGGACCTCCGGGGCCTTCCGGGGGACACTGGTTTAAAGGAAGAGCAGAGCAGCGTCAGTGGGGTGATGTCACCAGCCCAGGGCACCTGCTGAGGGGCGCCTGCATCACCCTTTAACACACACACACACACACACACACACACACACACACACACTATGTCTTGAGCTCCTATTTCATAGCTATCAGGTTGCAAAACCGCTGCTCCAAGACAAAACAGGAAATCCCACGACTGAGCCGGCCAGATGGGGCAGAGCCTGAGAATCTGAAACCCCCTCTGCTCTCTGCAAGGCCCCCATCCACCTCCTGCAAGCTGGAGCTCTCTGAGAAGCTCGCCCCCCCACCCCCATCCACACACACCCAGGGTCCAGCGGTGAATTCAAGGCTCCAAATTCAGGGTGCACACCCACTCCCCCCCACAGGCTTCCTATCTCCATAGGAAAGTGGGAGTGGATGATCTCTGGGGGTCCTCCCAGTTTAGAGACTACCTTTGATTGGAATTCGGTTCACACAAACCCAGTGGCTGGGAGTGCCCCCAGCCATAGGTGCAGTCAGCAGGTAGGCCAGCAGGGGGCGCGCGTGCTTCGTTTGCCTAAGGTCAGCTTCCAGAAAACCAGGGGTTGAGAAGGGTGCTGCCCACACTGTCATTGCTTTAGCAAACCCCTCCGGTTCTAGGTGGAGAGCGCACGGTGCCAAGCCAGGCCTCTGAGCCTCTGCACACGCAGGGCCCCCACCGGCTTGCAAATGGAGTGAGGCATCGCACTTCTGGGAAAGCCTCCTTGCCCGCTCTGCGGGGCCAGCTCTCCGGAGCTGCTTTGTCTGTACCCACAGGGCCCTTTTGTTACAGGTCTGGCCCTAAACAGGGACTGACACATTGGTGGATGGACAGATGGATGGAAGAAAGCCAGCTACCAGCAGCCTACACAGTTCTCCAAAACCAAATAATTTGATGCAGAAAACGCCCAGGGAGGAAAATTCTTTTTAAAAAATAAAATAGTCATGGAGAGCTCTAGGCCGCCTCATGACCTGACTTGATCCTTAGCAGACTCAACTGGGCCAGGTGGCTTCACCCCCGTTTTAAAGAGGAGGAAGCAGAAGCTTAAAGGGGCAGGTAGTTCGCCCAAGGCCACAGCAGATAAGGAGAAGACGCTGGATTCACTCTTTGTTCTGCTATTAGCCAGACCCCAACTCTCAGCCCAGCCCCCTGCTGGCCCCCAGCAGAGGGCCTCATGCCGACTGGCTGGCAGCCCTGGTCCCAGTTTTTCACTAATTCTATCCTAACTCTTAATCCCACCCAAATTCTAGCCTAATTCTGAATCTCCTAACAGAAGCCAATATTTACAGAGCATTCACTATGCTCCAGACACTCTGGAGACAGCATTTGTGGACCCTGACAGGTGCTCATACGAGACCTATTGTCCTGGTGTTCAGCCGATAGCAGAGGCAGGATTCAAAGCCGGGACTGTCATGTCCAGAGACCAAGCTCTGTGTGTGTGTGTGTGTGTGTGTGTGTGTGTGTGTGTGTGTGTGTGTGGTGCTGGGGATTGAACCTAGGGGCATTCTACCTCCGAGCTATATCCCCAACCTGAGTTTTTATTCTTTATTTTGAAACAAAGTCTCACTAAGTTGTGGAGGGCCTCACTAAGTAGCTGAGGCTGACCCCAAACCTGCAATCCTCCTGTCTCAGCCTCCCAAGTATTGGGTTTACAAGAGTGCGCCACCATGCCAAGCTATTTTTTTTGGGGGGGGTGGTACTGGGGTTCCTGGAAGCCCTTCTACCTCCAGACTACACTCCCAGACCTATTTTTATATTTTTTTATTTGGAAACAGGGTCTCCTAAGCCAGCCAGCCTGGCTCCAAACCAGTGCGATCCTCCTGTCTCTGCCTCCCAAGTGCAGGGATTACAAGAGTGCAGCCACCGCCGGCTCCAGCTTTTAACTGTGACTGAACTTGCCTTCTCCCCTCCCCCAGCAGACACCTCAACCGGCCTCTCCAGGCCAAGTCCCTGCTAGTCTCATCCTGAAAATGTAGTGACCATGACCTTGCTCAGGCCCCCTGACATGGAGTCAAGGCCACCACCCCAAATTCTGCAGAGGTGTCTTCAGAGAATTAAAGGAACCCTTTCCAGAAGCATAGCAAGACTCAGGCCTTTGTCCTAAGGATTGTGCAGCACACAGGTTCCCTCTGCCACTGACTCTGTGCTTGGGAGAGTCTCTCAGTAGCTCTAAGCCTCAGTTCCCTTATCTGTGAAATGGGCCGTAGCGCCAGGGCTCCCAGTGTGTTTAAGGACCCGCTTTATGAGAGTCCTCTTCAGCCTCCCAAAGCTCACCCAGGGATCCAGCCATGGGAGACCTCCCCTCTGGTCTTTCATATATTCAGTCAGCAAACCTCTGGGCACAGCTGTTGTGTGCTAGGTCTGAGCCTGGGTGGAGGAGGTAGCAGAGGGCCTCGCTGGGACAGGCCGCTGCCGAAAGCCTGCCTGGCCCGTAGCGCTGTGTGATCTCAGGCAAGTCACACTTGCCTGGCGGTCTGCATTTCCGTTTATCTGTGTAAGATGAGATCACAGTAGCACCTGCCTGCAGGGCTGTTGGGAGAACTAGAAATGAGTGAAGTCCTAACTCTCTGCCCGCTAGGAGCAAGAGCCCAGTGGTGGCCGCTATTTCGATCTCGTGAGGCGTTTTCAAAGTCTGATAGGGAGCGGGACCGCTAGTCAAATAGCCGCCATGCCATGGGGTCATGGGGCATGGGGGAAAGATGGCACGGAGGAGGCAGGAAGGAGTCCTGCCTGGGGAAATCCTGGAAGGTACCGGGAGGAGGCGCACTTGAGGGTCAGTGGGATTCCACCATGAGGACGAGAAGTGATAAGTGGAGGGCATGCCAGCAGGGGCCGGCAGTTCCAGGGCTTCAGAGGCTCTAGGAGATGCTCTCTGGGTGTACCGGGGGAATCTTTGGGACAAGCATCTGGGAAAGTGGGTGAGAGATAAGGGGGAATGGCCTTCCCTGCAGGTCTGTCTGGGGCACCAGGACCCTCTCCTGGGGCAACAGGAGTAACAAAACGATCCAGTTTGCCTTCGAGGAGGCCATGCGGGGCGGAATCTAGGAAGGATCTAGAAGGCTGTGCAGGCCCAGATGGGAGGCGGGGACTGGAGAGGCCGTGCCTGAGATCTAAGCTCCTCCTAGACCTCTTAGGCCCAGAGGATGGAGGGAGGAAAGAGCTGAGGAAGGAGACAGGATTCAGACGAAGCCCCAACATCCCTGCCGGGAAGGAGGAGCGGAGGCAGGGCACGTGGGGGGACCGACTTGAGGTTGGGGTGGGGAGAGTGTTGCCCACGTGCTGAGACATTTGGCTTATTGGATTTCTGAGAAATTGCTCCCCTCCCCCCACACTCTGGCAGCCAAGGCCTCGCCATTACAGCCGCCACGTCAGCCCGCCCAGGGGCAAGAGCCCAGGTGCTGAGCAGGAGCCAGCCAGGCCAGAGGGGCAGATCTAGGACCCCGGGAATGCTCACAGTTGGCCCCGGGAGGGCTGGCGCTCAGCGCTGGCCATGCAGGGAGGTGTGCTTAGGGGTGTGGTCGCAGGAGCTGGCCGGCTTCGGCTTCGTTCCTCCGGCTCTCTGTTTAAGAGCCACATGACCTAGGTCCACCTCCTGTACCTCTCTGTGCCTTGAGACAGGATCTACCACCTACCTGAGGCCAAGGGCTGTCCTGGGAATTACTGAATAAAACCTGCCAGGCGCCGAGCATGCTGCCGGCTCTGGTGGGAGCTGCAGCCCTGTTAGTGTTGAGAGTGGAGTCACCCAGTGTCCCTGAGCCCTCGCTCAACCCTGAGCCTCCAAAGGCGCCCAAGATCAAAGCCGGCCACCTTGCTTGGCACCGAGGCCACTCCCAACATGTCCGTCTGTCCTCCATGAAGGCTCACACCTCACACACCCTCGCCCACACTGCCCCTCCTGCCCCGAGCCCCGCAGGGCTCCCCTCTCTCCTTTACCTCCCTGCTCCACACTGGGCCTCCCTCTGCTAAGAAAAGCCCTGGCTGGGACGCTCCTCTGAGACCCCCGTGCCTCCCGGGCGGCTCTGTCCTGAGAGCTCACATCTGCCATCTGCGTTCACATACCCCCTTACGAGACTGGGGACTCCTCGAGGGGGGTTGTGCCCAAAGTCCTAGTAGTGGGGGACCAATGGCCATAAACACTCACAGGCGGGAGGCCACCCTTCGTGAGCGTCTACGATGAGACGGCCCTGTGCCGGGAGCTCCCTCCTCAAGCCATGGGGTGAATTGAGAACGCCATGATGCCCACCTTACAGACGGGGAAATCAAGGCTGGAGGATGCGAAATAGCCCAAGACCACCCAGGCAGAAGGCGGATGTGAGAAGACGGGTCTCACTGCCCTGCGCAAGCTCCTAGCAATGCCCTGCCTGCCCCAGAGGGACCAGCTTGCCACTGACAGGCTCGCAACGCGTCTTCCCCTTGGCTGGGAGAAGCCACTTAGACCCAGGGAGGCTTCATTTCCAGCCCGGCCCCCCGTTGCCTGGCTGGGGGCCCCTGGCAGGTTATGAGTAAAGCCCTCAGGTGGCCACAGTAGGGGGAGAGGAAAGGGCCAAGGACTATGGTGCCCAGGGTTCCTGTGAGAACAGGTCAGGCGCAGGCGCGGAAGGCAAGCCAGGCTCTACGTGGAGCGGATGGCTCACTAGAGGTCTGAGTCACTGTCTAAGACGGACAGTCCCGCCTTTTATAGACAGGGACACTGAGGGTCCCAAAGCAGAAATGACTGCTAAGGTCCCACAGGTAGTGACAGCAGGACTCAAAACATTGCTTTCAACACCAAATCCTTGCCCTAGACGAAGCCAGCATTTATTTATTTATTTATTTATTTATTTATTTATTTATTTATTTATTTTGGTGGTACTGGGGTTTCTGGAAGCCCTTCTACCTCCGGGCTACACTCCCAGACCTATTTTTACATTTTTATTTGGAAACAGGGGCTCCTAAGCCAGCGCGCGTGGCTGGCTTCGAACCTGCACGATCCTCCTGTCTCCGCCTCCCAAGCGCGTGCCACCACGTCCGGCGAAGCCAGCATTTATTGAGCATTGACTGTGTGCCTATTCCAAGCCCTTTACTTGAACCAACTAGCACCCTAATGTGGGTGCTAGGATCCTGGTTCACAGAGGGGGAAACTGAGGCAGGGACCTTAAGCTCCTAGGTCCAGGCTGACTCTAGACCCTGGGTCACAGCAGCAGGCTGCCAGCGCGGCCGGCTTGTGGATGAAGACGCTAAAGAACAGGGTGTGAGAGGGAGAGAGGCCGGAGTCTGAGCCCGAGTCCCCGCTGTTAGGGTTGAGGGAAGATCAGGGGCTAAGACGCGCCTCCACCCGCTGGCCCCTGTGCCCGCTGGCCAGGGCTTCTTGGGTCTCCTCGTCTCCTCCTCCCCAAGCCAGTATCCCTCCTCCCCTTCCTTCCTTCCTTCCTTCCTTCCTTCTTTCTTTCTTTCTTTCTTTCTTTCTTTCTTTCTTTTCTTACTTTTCTTCCTTTTTTTTGTAGTACTGGGGATTGAACCCAGGGGCATTGTACCCCCGAGCTACACTTCCAGCCCTATTTTTTTATTATTTACTTTGAAAAAAACAGGGTCTCACTGAGTTGCCGAGGGCCTCACTAAGTAGTTAGGCTGTCCGCCAGCCGCGATCCTCCGGTCTCAGCCTCCCGAATGCCGGGATTACGAGCATGCGCCGCCACGCCCGGCTGGCTCTTCATTTCTTGCTCCGGTCACCGCACTCTGCAGCCGGGCTCCGGGCTCCGTGCCAGGCCCTGCTCGGCCCGTAAGGCAGCTCGCACCCGCGCCGGGGAGGCCGCTCCACTCCGCGGCAGACGGTGACCACGCGCCCTTCAATAATGAGATTAATGAAAATAATAGCCCGCATTTGTGCCGCGCTTCCAGTTGTCACCGTGGAGGAAGCTTTACATACATTAACTCCGGCTGCCCTCCCAGGACACCCTGAGTGCGCCACCCTGCGCTCCATCACAGGCAAGACTGACTGCCGAGGCCCAAGGTCACGCTCCTGAGTGACAGGTGCCCGGGCAGGGCAACGGTCCTGTGTGGAGCCCCCACTTCACTTTAAACCTCTCCACCCTCCCTGAGTGTCAAAAAGTCAAGTCCTTCCTTTTTTCTTTCTTTCTTTCTTTCCTTCTTTCTTTCCTGTTAAACCATGGAGGTAGATACAACAGGAGATTGTCACCCATGTTTTAGAGAGGGGGAGTTGGGTTTGAATCTGGAGCTCAGAGTGTTACCAAAGCACCTTTCTAGCCTCTGGACTCATGGCTCCCTGGGTGAGAAGTCCACACAGGAGGCGGTGGGAACACAGGCAGGGATGCATCCAGAGAGGTGACCATATTCAGTCATGTTTGAATGGGGTCTTGAAGGATGAGTAGGAGTTTGCAGAGGGGGAGGGAGAGAGGTGATGGGATGTGTAAAGGTCAGAAACTTCTTCATTGCTGGGTGACTTTTGTCAAGTCTCTACCTCCCTGTGTCTGTTTCCTCATCTGCAAAATGGGAATCATAGGCCTGAGCTTGTCAGGATTGAGTGATATCCCAGAAGTAAAAGTGTATATGGTCAAGCTGGGTGTGGTGGCTCACGCTTGTAATCCCAGTACTTGGGAGGCTGAAACAGGAGGACCACAGGCTTGAGGCCAGCCTCGGCTACTTAGTGAGGCCCTCTGCAACTTACTGAGACCCGGTTTCAAAATAAAGAATAAAAAAAAAAAATGGGGCCGGTGTGTAGTTTGGAGGTAGAAGAATGCCCCTGGGTCCAATCCCCAATACCACACAAAAAAATTTTTTTTAAAGTGTGTGGTCAACTGCTCTGAGGTGGCTGGAGTTGGAGCACTGAAAACCTTCTGGGCCTATGGAGGTCCTGAGCCTGCACCTGCTTGGAAGCCTTATTGGTTCCTCTTGGAAACAATTCTTCTCTGCTCACAAAAAAAAAAAAAAAAAAGGAGAACAATGATACTCTTGTTCTACCAGTGAGGAGGCTAAGGCCCAGTGGCCCAGTGACATTGAAGAAATTGCCCAGGATCACACAGCAAGCGCTGGAAAGTCAGGAGTTGAGCCAGAGTGACCTGGCTGTGAAGGCCAGGGTCACGCGGTGCCCCCGTGAGGATCCCACGCCCCGCTGGCCCTTCACAATCCAACCTATTCTTGTGGCTACGCTCGCAAACAGGCTTCCTTCAAGGCAAACTCGCACTAACGCTCACCTGAACACCTTTGTACACAAACCTCTTCTGTCATTTTCTCACGTTTCCTGGGATGGACCCTTGGATCAGATCACTGATTCCCAAGGTGTGAACATGTTTGTGGCTTTTGATAAATATTTTCAAGTTGTTTCCCAAAGTGTTACCAACTTACAGTCCCACCTGAAACATATAAAGGAAGTGTTCTCCCTGGATTCTCACCTATGTTTTTTTTTTCAAGTCCCCCAACATCCAAGATGAAAAATAGCATCACAGAGGTGTGTTGGCGGGTTTTTTATATTATTATTATTACCAATGAAATTGAATGTTTTTAAAGCTGGGACCTTACCAGGGTCTATAGTAGAAGTCACAGGTTCCAGGTGAGAGACTGTCATAGATAGAAGGCGCCCAGAATAGAGAGCCTTCTTTTCTGCCTGAATGGTTGCATGCATACCCTAGTCAGGGGCCCGGGGAGCTTGGGGACAAAGCTTTGTAACCTCTCTTTTCTTTCTAGAACACTCTTTCCTGGATCCCCATCAGCTGGCCCCTCCTTATCTTTCAGCTCTGAGTTCAAACTTCTGCTTCTCAGAGAAGCCCTAGCGGCTTCCCTGCTGCCGGTGGACCCTCGTCCAGCCCTCCGCGCGTCGCAAGTGCAGTGCGCTTGAAGCACGTGCCTGTTCACTTCCTGACCTCCTTTCCGCCTCCAGAATGTGAGCCCCACGAGAACAGGGAACGTGCTTCCTGATCCCCAGCGTATTTCTAGTGCCGAGAACAATGTTCTCTATTAATTTATTTTTCCATGTGTGGGTCATCTGGCCATCCTGCTGCGCTAATTCCTGTCTGTACCATGCTGCCCAGGGCAGAATCGAACCTTTTTCTTTTTTTTCTTTTTTTGCATCTCCCAAATCTGCCCAGCATTGCTTCCCTGGGAGTTTGTGTATGTAGCTGGCTTTCATGAAGTTGAGGGCAACACGAAGCCTCTATGTCAGCCAGGCATGGTGGTGCACACCTGCAGTCCCAGTACTTAGAAAGCTGAGACAGGAGGATCACAGGTTCGAGGCCAGCCTCAGCAACCTAGTGAGGCCCTCAACCACTTAGTGAGACCTTATTTCAAAAATAAAATAGAGCTGGGGGAGTAGCTCAGAGGTAGAATGTCCCTGGGCTCAGTCCCAGCACCACAGACACACACACACACACACACACACACACACACACACACTCTATGTCACCATGCTATTTAGCCTCTCCCCCTCTCGGGTCTCTGCTTCCCTGGGTCTGGGTTCTTCTTCCCAGGACTGTGGCTCAAAACTCAATTCCTCTGTTTGTTAGAATAATTCTGCTCCCCCCCTGACCAGCCTCTGGAGACCCCATGAAATTCCCACCGCACGAGGGCCGCCCACTGCAGGCCCCGTGGAGCTGCAGCTGGGGAAACTGGCATAGGCTCTGGAATGTCCATTGTCCTTCTCCCTCCCTGCTGGGCTCTGCAGAGAAGGAAACCGTCCACCAGTTTCATCTTTCCACAATGTGAATCTCGCCCAGCACCCCCTCCCCTGCCTTAGAAGTAGAGCCGGAAGGGGAACAGACTGTTTGGATTTTTTAGTAGTTATTTTTCCTCTCCATTCTCAAACCACATCAGCCTACAATGCCCATTACATTGTAGCTTAGGAACCGCACTTCTGCTTCCACACGGCAGAAGCCACCCTCCTTATCAGTTCCTCCGAAAATGCAGAAACCAGCGGGGAGGCGACATCACCAGCCAGTACTGCCTTGGCCAGCAGGGTGGACGGCGGGGAGGCCCCGGGAAAGCGGGTCTGTTGGGTTCAAAGGAGTCCCATGTTTCCAGGGAGAAATGACTGTTCCCCGTATGAACCAGGTTGGCTTGAATGAGCGGTTTAAGCTGCACAGCAGAGCAAGGAGTGACTGCAGCTAATCAGCACTGATTACAGAGAGGAAGCGGGTTCATTGATGAGTTGGTAAGTTGGCCGCCAAGGTAACATCTCACTTGGAATAAGATCGTCACTGTGGTGGGCGCACACGGCATCTGTCTACTTAGGGACCAGATGTTCAGCAGAATGGCTGGGGGGGCCGAGATCATGAAACATCAAAATGCTAGGGAAAGTTCTAGGGAAGAAAGGGTCCAGAGTCTTTCCTGCTAGGGAGAGGTGGCACCTGCCTGTATCCACAGGGAGGCTGAGACAGAAGGATTGTAGGTTCGAGGACAGCCTCAACAAGTTGTGAGATGCTCACCAACCTAGCAGACCCTATTTCAAAATAAAAATAAAATGGGACTGGGAGTATAGCCCAGAGGAAGCACTCTGGGTTCAATCCCCAGTACTACAAATAAAATGGTCTTCCCTGTTGTAACCGAGGCTATGGCCTCTCTACCATGGGGCAGGGAGACTGGGGATCCTCCCCATGGCCAGGGGCAGGTCCTCAACTTCTCACTGGCTGGAAGTAGTGCAATGAGAAATGAATCATTTTTGTGATTTTAAAAAAGTCATCCAGGCGTGGTGGCGCACACTTGTAATCCCAGTACTTGGGAGGCTGAGACAGGAGGGTCCGGGTTCGCGGCCAGCCTCAGCTACTTAGCGAGCACCTCCTCAACTCAGTGAGACCCTGTTTCAAAATAAAAAAAATAAAATAAAATAAAATAGGGCTGGGGTGTAACTCACAGGTACAATGCCTGTGGATCCAATTCCAATACCACGAAGAAAGAAAACAGAAAAGGCGAGGGCTGTCTGCACAGACCTGTATCGGTTGAACATTGGAGAGAGGTGACATTTTCCGCCTTAAGTTTCTATTTCTTTACATTTTTATCTCTATTGGATTAAATGCTGAAAATAGGTGGCAGGAAATATGAGAGCTACGTTGACATCCTTTCTAGCAAAAATTCAGCTCCTTGAGGTGCTTGCTTCCCTAACTTGACTCCCTCTGTCTTATTTTTGAATCCTTAGCCCTCCTTCACTCTGATTTCCTGAACTGTTTTACCCCATTATATTCATATAAAATCTGTAATTTCTACAAGGTGTTATCATGATATTTGGTTGGGAGTACTAGGGACTGAACCCCAGACCTTTTACCTCCGAGGTACACTCCCAGCCCTTATATTTATTTTGAAACAGGGTCTTGCTAAGTTGCTGAGGGTCTTGTTAAGTAGTTGAGGCTAGCCTCAAAACTGCAATCCTCCTGTCTCCGCCTCCCAA